>NW_003302553.1:888151-904136 GCF_000004255.2 Arabidopsis lyrata subsp. lyrata
AGTAGCCTTTCTACAGAATGAAGAGAATGTATATGTTTTGGAACACTAATATGTGACTGTAACTTGTTTCCAAGGAACAGAAGCTTGTGTTTGACGTGGTTCTGCAACAATGGAGAAAAAAACATGGAACAAGAAGACAAAAGCATTCCTCGACACTGAAGATTAAATCAAAAGTAAAAAAAGAAAAAGTGTGGTTCTTGCTGAGATTTAGGAAGTACTGTTATGATATTGTGGGATTTCTCATAGAAAATGTAAAATACCGAAACTCTTCCTTAGCCATATGATATTACTGGATAAATTATTAAAAATCTTGTCCAATAAAAGTTTTTTTTTTTTTTTGACTGGATCATTTTAAATAATAATATTGGCAAATTCAATGTTTTCGGCCACAAATCGAAAAATAATATTATACATGATATATTGGTGACCGAAAAAGAGACGAGATAATATCTAAAAACCATATATAACAGATCTTCTCGGCTTGAGCCTCTTTTTATTGGATCAGGGGATGGCTAGATTTCCTCGCAACGACAGATGGGACATGAAAGATTGCGGCCAAGCCACTGAAAAATACAGTCTTTGTGGAAACTGTGGGAACAAAGCAATTCCATGGTGCTGCTTCTAGACAGATTGCGCATGAGTCTTGTTCTGTTTGTATCTTACGATGGTGATCTCCGGAGTCATCATTATCTATCACCTCACTAATCCAAGTTTCTTCTATAACTTCAACTTCAGTTACAATTAAGAAACCTCTTCCTCCTTCTTCTTCTCGGTAGCGAGTCAGCTCCATCGCTTCTTTGTAGATACTAGGAACCACGCAGTCCCGAATACTGTCGGGGATCCCGTTGAATCTCAACAGAAGGTCCACCAGTCCACGACACCTTGCTTCGTTGACAAGGCAATTAGGTGCGATCTTGTAATCGAGCTCTATAGCATTCTCCTTGCTAATGGTTGTTTGTTGAACTGGGGTTTCACGACCACTAGCACTCCGCGAACAAATGCGCTTGGTTCTTCCGACCCTTAGTATAAACGATATATCGTCCTTATTGGGGATATAACATATGTATTATTGGGCTTAATGTTGTGGGCTTGTTACGTATGGGTTACGGTTAGTCGGTGTGTGTAAACCCTAGCTACAATTGTGTATATAAGTCATTGTCTGTGAGTTTAATAAAGCAAGGCAGTTTGATATCCAATTCTACATGGTATCAGAGCTAAAATCTTGCATAAAACCTAAAAATTCTTCCGCTTGTTAATCGATAGTTTCGATTTCGTGTGTTTTAAAGTTTGTATCTTGCGTGTCAAGAAAAGATGGCTGGGGACGAAGACATCAACACTTCCGGCAGCTCAGCAAAGTCAGGGACTACAACACAACGACCGGAGAACATGGTGGTGTCACCATACACGTTGGCTAATTCAGATAACCCCGATGTTATGATTTCCTCGGTTGTGTTAACCGGTGAAAATTACAATGAATGGGCAACAGAGATGTGGAATGCTCTGCAAGCTAAGCGAAAAACAGGTTTCCTCAATGGTGTAATCCGGAAACCACCCACAAGTGATCCCAATTTTGAGAATTGGACTGCTGTTAACTCGATGATAGTTGGGTGGATCCGCTCTTCCATTGAACCTAAAGTCAAATCTACGGTCAGCTTCATCTCCGACGCTTATCTGCTGTGGGAGGATCTCAAGCAACGTTTCTCTGTAGGAAACAAAGTCCGTGTGCATCAGCTCAAAGCAGAGCTTGCGTCGTGTCGTCAAGATGGACAGCCAGTCCTTGATTATTTTGGTCGTTTGAGCAAAATCTGGGAAGAATACCAGATCTACAAGCCAATCAAAGTGTGTACTTGTGGTTTGTGTATGTGTGGCCTCTCCAATGAACCAGCAAAAGAAAGAGAAGAAGAGAAAATTCATCAATTTGTGTTAGGGCTCGACGAATCCAGATTTGGCGGTATGTCGACTAACATCATTGCCATGGATCTGCTTCCTTCGCTTGGAGAAGTGTATTCACGAGTTGTAAGAGAAGAGCAGCAATTGTCTACAACTCGAATTCGTGAGCAACAACAGGAAGCTATCGGCTTTATGGTGCGTCGAGAACAAGGTGAGTCTCGGTCTGAGAATTTTCTTGGCAACAAACCAGATTCCTTGAGTGTAAGATCACGTGTTGTTTGCTCTCATTGTGGCCATACCGGTCATGACAAAAAGGACTGCTGGCAAATCATTTGTTTCCCGGAGTGGTGGGTCGAGCGACCTGATCGTAATGGTGGTGGTCGAACTTCCAATGCTCGTGGTCGCGGAGGTCGTAGTTCTGGACGAGGCAGAGGTTCGATTGTTGCTGCTCATGCCACTACCTCCAGCCCATCTCCGTTTTCAACTTTTTCCCAAGATCAGTTGAAGGTTCTTGCTCAGATAATCGAAGAGAAATCAGGCAATGGAGGTTCCGATAAATTGTCTGGTAAGCTAAAATTTGGCAATGTTGTTTTAGACACCGGAGCGTCTCATCACATGACAGGGACACTCTCCTTTCTGTGTAATGTGGTGTCAATACCACCGTGTTCGGTTGGTTTCGCTGATGGAAGCAAAACACGTGCTTTAAGCATGGGCGTTCTTCCACTTTCGAACAAAGTTTCTTTGACTAATGTTCTTTATGTGCCATCTTTGAATTGCACGTTGTTGTTAGTCTCACAGATTGTTAAACAAACGAAGTGTTTTGCTACATTCACTGATACTTTGTGCTTCTTACAGGACCGTTTTTCGAAGACTCTGATTGGAACCGGGGAAGAGCGTGATGGGGTGTACTATCTTACGGATGTTGCTACAGCAAAGATTCATACGGCAAAAGTTTCTTCGGACCACGCTTTATGGCATCAGCGTTTAGGACATCCAAGTTATTCAATGCTTTCGTCTTTACCTTTGTTTTCTCATTCATCCTCGTCTGTTAGTTCTCATCCGTGTGATGTGTGTTTTCGAGCAAAACAGACAAGAGAAATTTTTTCTACAAGTATTAATAAAACAACAGAATGTTTTTCTTTAATACATTGTGATGTTTGGGGTCCATATAGAGTTCCTTCTTCATGTGGTGCAGTATATTTTTTGACTATAGTGGATGACTTCTCAAGAGCAGTTTGGACATATCTTCTACTCGAGAAATCTGAGGTGCGTACTGTGATTAAAGATTTCTTAAGATACACAGAAAAACAATTTGGAAAATCAATTAAGATGATTAGAAGTGATAATGGCACAGAATTTATGTGTCTTTCGGCGTATTTTCGTGAACAAGGTATTGTCCATCAGACGTCATGTGTTGGAACACCACAACAAAACGGACGTGTTGAACGCAAGCATCGACATATTCTCAATGTCGCTAGAGCATTGTTATTTCAATCCAATTTGCCGGTTAAGTTTTGGGGCGAAGCTATTCTCACGGCGGCTTATTTGATAAATCGTACGCCTTCGTCAATTCATAATGGATGTACTCCATATGAATTACTTCACGGCTGTAAGCCGAGTTATGATCAGTTGTGTGTCTTCGGTTCAGCTTGTTATACGCACCGGGTTACGCGTGATAAAGATAAGTTTGGTGAAAGAAGTAGAATGTGTGTATTTGTTGGTTACCCTTTCGGTAAGAAAGGATGGAAAGTCTTTGACATTGAGAGGAATGAATTCTTAGTGTCCAGAGATGTCATTTTTCACGAGGACGTGTTCCCCTATGAAAAACAAGACACGTCTTCTCCTGCAGCTATCTCTCCGCCGTTGACAAGTGATGATGATTGGCAGATTCTAACGCCTTTGATAGTAAGGGGGAGCAATGACACAAATGATGTGCCTTCCTCCGTGGATGATGACTCTGTTCCGACTCTAAATATAGAGGACTCACCTTCGGCTGCAATTGAGTCACTCACTCCATCTCCAGTTCTTGATAAAAGTGGTTCGTCGGCTGTGGCTACTGAATTGGCTGCTGTGACACCTTCATCACGTGATGACAGTCTAACTTCTAAATCGGCTACAACTACCAGTCTTGATTCCTCGCAGCCTATGTTACCTCGCCAAAGTGAGCGTCCTAAAAATGCTCCTGTTTGGTTAAAAGACTATGTGACTAACACCGCAGTTTGTACACCCGATCCCGTTCACGCTCTTCCTCTCTCCACATCGCAGTCTTCGACATCAGGTCCAGGTAAGTCACAATATCCTTTGACAGATTATATTTCCGATGACAATTTCTCTCCTGCACATCGGGTTTTCTTAGCAGCTATAACAACCAATGTTGAACCCAAACACTTTCAAGAAGCTGTCAAAATTAAAGTTTGGAACAATGCTATGCATACGGAGGTTGATGCGCTTGAAGTCAATAAGACTTGGGATATTTGTGACTTACCACCAAATAAAGTTGCTCTTGGTAGTCAGTGGGTATACAAGACGAAGTATAACTCGGATGGTTCGGTGGAACGTTACAAAGCCCGTCTAGTTGTTATGGGTAATAATCAAGTAGAAGGTGAAGATTATAAAGAGACATTCGCCCCTGTTGTGAAAATGATGACGGTTAGGACAATTCTTCGCTTGGTAGCAGCTAATAATTGGGAGGTGTATCAAATGGACGTCAATAACGCTTTCCTCCATGGTGACCTTGAAGAAGAGGTTTACATGAAGCTTCCTCCGAGTTTTCGTCATTCTCATCCTGTTAAAGTTTGTCGCTTGCGAAAGTCGTTATATGGTCTAAAGCAGGCTCCAAGATGTTGGTTCAAGAAGTTGTCAGATTCACTTCTCCGGTTTGGCTTTGTTCAGTCATACGATGATTACTCTCTTTTTTCATATACCAAGAAGAATATTGAACTTCACGTTTTGATATACGTCGATGATCTCTTGATCTGCGGTAATGATGCTTACATGCTTGCAAAATTCAAAGAGTATTTGAGCCGTTGCTTTTCTATGAAAGATTTGGGTAAACTCAAATACTTTCTTGGTATTGAGGTGAGTCGTGGAGGTGAAGGAATTTTCTTGTCACAACGCAAGTATGCACTAGATATCATCGCCGATAGCGGTACACTTGGTTCACGTCCTTCTCCGACTCCACTTGAGCAAAATCATCAACTTGCTCTTAACGATGGTCCTCTACTCTCCGATCCCAAACCATATCGACGACTTGTGGGACGTTTGCTCTATTTATTGCACACACGACCAGAATTGAGCTACTCTGTTCATGTTTTATCACAATTCATGCAAGCTCCGAGAGAAGCTCATTGGGCTGCGGCGTTAAGGGTTGTTCGTTTTTTAAAAGGATCTCCTGGCCAAGGAATCTTTCTTAATGCCGACAAAGATTTATCTCTCACGGTTTACTGCGACTCCGATTGGTCCACTTGTCCTTTAACGCGTCGGTCTCTCAGTGCTTACGTCGTCTTCCTTGGTGGCTCTCCTATTTCCTGGAAGACGAAGAAACAAGACACAGTGTCTCATTCTTCTGATGAGGCTGAATATCGATCAATGGCTGCGGCTTTACGCGAAATAAAATGGATGCGCAAATTGTTAAGAGGATTGGGCATCAAACAGTCTACACCGGCTCGTCTCTTTTGTGATAGTAAAGCTGCCCTCCATATTGCTTCTAATCCGGTTTTCCATGAGCGTACGAAGCACATTGAAAATGATTGTCATTCCGTTCGAGATGCTTTGAAGGACGGTATAATTACTACTCATCATCTTCGTACCAACGATCAATTGGCCGATATTTTTACAAAGGCTCTCGGCCGATGTCAGTTTGAGTTTCTAATGTCCAAGTTGGGCATTTAAGATCTTCACGCTCCAACGTGAGGGGGAGTATTGGAGATATAACATATGTATTATTGGGCTTAATGTTGTGGGCTTGTTACGTATGGGTTACGGTTAGTCGGTGTGTGTAAACCCTAGCTACAATTGTGTATATAAGTCATTGTCTGTGAGTTTAATAAAGCAAGACAGTTTGATATCCAATTCTACAGTCCTCGAGATCGTCAGCATATGTTTTGGTTTCTCTATAAGCTATCTTAACTACTGTCTTCGGAAGGAGTGCCATCGAGAGAATTCCAAACTCTAGAGATTGATTATAGTTAGCCAACACAAAGAAGTGTAACAGGATAATCATATATCCTGGTTTTGTTAAACCAAACTCTCAATTCTTAATTATCTTATTTCCGGTTTAGTTACTTTATTCCAGTAAACCAAGTCTAAGTGTGTGGTTAGATCGAGTATATGTAGGCCTTTGGCCATCTTTGAGAAACTGAATCAAAAACACAAATTATCTTCTTCAATCTCCTTATTTCGATCGATCATCATCATCTTCCATAACACCAAATCTTAGATCTTCGAGGTGATCCTTCACCTTCTGGACTTTGATTTGCCCTTATCTCGTGCTCTCGGTGAGTGCTGATTTGGGATTTATCATACCGTTACAAGAACAAATTGTGTGTGAGATGTCTGGTTTGATGATAAAACCTCTCTATTTATAGATCTTCTAGACAAATTTCCCTTTTTTAAGGTAGAGTATCACAAAAAGGAAATTTCCTTTTTTTTTTTTTAAGGTTGATCACAAAAAGGAAATATGGTTTTGGTAGTTTCCTTTTTTCTCTGATTCAACAAGCCATCTCCTATAACTCTGACGTTGATATCAGGCTACCAATGCTGGTCTGTGTGTCAGAGAGAGAAGCGGCTTGGTCCTGAGATACACAACAAGAAAGCAGGAGCCATGAATTCTTTGGTTAGAACCAGCTCAACGCTATCATATCTTCAATCTTGATTCTGACCACTACATCTACAACTCCATGGATATGTTCAGTTCCCTCAGAGGTTTCGTTATGCGCACCACGTCATTGTCTTCTTTGATGTTAGTATGAAGTCTGCAAGTCTTTGTATCTTCCGGAAAGAGCCATTAACAGTAGGAGGGAAGATTGTCACTTACCGGGGATGTTTTTGGTGGTAGACGTTTTGTTTTTGAGGATTATAAGCTTATGCAGAGAAGAAGCAAAGAGGAAAATAAAGTTTGGTAACTAAAAATGCAGTGGAAGGATTGGCATTGCTTCATCTTAAACGAGATTCTGTGTGTATGGCGTTTGATGTCTCATGTTGGAGAGGTGGTCTTGTTTAGAGTGTTTGTGTTTAGTTCTGTTCTTCTGTTGATCTGTCTTTATGTAAATCACACAAGTATGCAGAACAAACCTCTCTTTCAGAAAACGATACATAGTTACAACTTCTACCAAGTAAGCAACAGAAACAACAATTAATGAGAGATGATTTTGGTATTGAATGAGTTTGTCCAAACACATTAACGACAAACAAATAATATAACACACAACAGCAGAAACAGAAGATGATTGTTCTTTTGTCTCTTTGATCAGAGATGATGTTACAATTCTGTAGAGAGACACCATTTCTACTGGTCTGTAAGAAATTTAGAACCTGTATAAGAAAACAACCTCACAGAATTCACATAACTTAACTCCGCAAGCTCTTCCTTCTTCATGTTTGACAGGTTCGCAACATAATCTAGAACCTGTTCATCACGGAAAATATCAGACAAGTAATGTGTAATCTAATCAGTAGAAACAAGAAAAAAAAAAAGTCAAATGATAATAACATACAGCAAGAATGTTTGCAGGCTCATTGAGAGCTTTGGTCACTTGTGTAAGCCTTTCAAACTTGTGAAGGAGTCTTTGTTGTCATCTGATCAACGGCATGAACCACATTCTGAAGCTCCTCCTCGCATATGGCTTTATACATCATCATCTGCCTGTTCACTGAGGATTTCCCTTGAACGCCGCTGATACCACGTTAATGCTGCACCAGAACAATGAGACATCAAGCCAGAATTATTTTAATACAACTGTTACAAACTCTAACTATTTTTCTGCAGAATCGAGACTTTAGTCACACTAACGAAGATGGGCTCTAAAGTTGCAGGTGATTAGTGAAAAAAAGTGGTCCATCTTCATCTCAGAAACAGAAGTCTCCAACACACAGATCACCTCACAACTTGGATTTGTATAAACTTTGTTGGTATATGATTGACCAAAGAATAAAGAGTTAAGCAAGACTTACCAAAGTCCTTCAACAGACATAAACCGACACTGTCTGCATCCAGTTGTTCTTTGATCTGCGCAATGAACAAACATTTCTTCAAGCTTAAACACAAGCAATCAGATGCCTCCTGATTCATGATTTTCTCTAATGTGATCTTAGTTAGCTCAATGAAACCCAATTTCAATCATTTCAAATATATATATATATATATATATATATATATATATAATGTGGCAGCAGCATCAATCTAAAGCTCTAATGCCAGAAAAAGAAGATCAGAAGTTTGTGAGCAATCCCTTTTAAAACCACAGTGGTGAATGAAGTGATGTTATCAAGAGAGTTAAACAAAGTATTGTCAAATCACTTTCCAAAAAGTTGTTTTTTGATCCTCTATGAACACAGAATTGTTGAATGAAACTTTGCCAGCATACAAATTCACAAAATTATGTGTTCTTTTGGTGACATGAATGGATTTCCAGTAGAATCAATTGTATCTTAAAAAAAACAACAACTTTCATCACATTGAGAGAAGAAGACGAAAAAATAAATAATAATAACATAAAAGAGGAGCTAGCAACATGTATACTATTTCACTTTTTTTAGAGTTTTTCAGCCAATCAGAAGGCTCTATTTCAGACCCAGTCGCACAAATTGAGCGTTGCGCGAGTGAGAGCAATTCTGTAGGTGTACCCCTTTCGACATCATGCCTTTTTCAATCGACGCACTTGTCTCCAAAATCCCCATCGCGTGAATATTTTTTTGTTTTCTTCTCTTAACCAGTGTAAACCGAACCCAAAAGCAATTCTAATTTCACTACCATTTAAATCAATTTTAATTTCAAAACCAATGTAAACCTAACCGCTCGGAATAATTTCTTCTCCCTCCGACGAATAATTCTCAACATCCCAAAGGGAAATATTAGAGAGCAAACAGAGGAGAAATCAAACGTACCTCGAAGCAGAAGAGCGTTTCCGGAGCCAGAATTAGGTTCTACTTACCTTTTCACATCCTCAGCTACCTCATATGCCCACCCAAGGTTCCTTCTCCCCAAGCGCAGCTCCATGGACATTGTATGAGTTTGGGAGAACCATAACCAAATTGTACTAGTGACCTAAACCATGCCACATAACAGAGTTATTAAAGTGATTCACGATCTAAAGGATGTATTCGGGAAGAGAAAGAGCTATAAAATTAAGTACGGTAAAGATAATCGCCAAGTACCTGCATCCATTTTAGGAGATTCGACGCCATTGTACATGAAGAGTCTATCGAGAGTGAGAGAGAGGAAATTGTTCGCGAAGCTCTCTCTACCAAAGAACAACACCTTTATTTAGGCTTTACTTATCACAAAGGCCCACTTATTTGAAGCACATGTAGGCCCTTGGGCTCTTCGACTTATTAGTTACTTATTATAACAAAGGCCCTTGACTAATGAAACATCATAATATCCGTACAAAAATTGTGTGAGTTTCTATTATTTAGATATCTGTAGGAGTGTAGGTACAAAAATGAGGAAATTGTTCGCGAAGCTCTCTCTACCAAAGAACAACACCTTTATTTAGGCTTTACTTATCACAAAGGCCCACTTATTTGAAGCACATGTAGGCCCTTGACTAATGATACATCTAGTCTGTTCGTTTCGTCGCCGCAAGCGGCAGCGGCGGCGGTTGCGGCGGCGGCAAACACTACCGCAGGTTGTTGTTCGTTTCGTCGCCGCCGACGCTGCCGCAGGTTTTGTGTTCGTTTCGATGCCGCCGCCGCTGCCGCATATTTCTGTGTTCGTTTCGTCGCCGCTGCGATAATTTTCAATTAATTCACTTAATTCTTATTTTATTTTTATAAATTTGTATAATTATATTTTGAATCTAGAAAAATGTAATTTAAATATATTTACATCCATAAGAAATATTTGTTTAGCTAGTAATAATTTTTAGTTAATTATATAATTATAACCATATAATTTAACTAATGATCTTTGAAATGTAGATGTTCAAAGCAAAATGAAGAAATCAAAAGAGCAGAGAATATGATCTGAATATATCAATGATCAATGAAAGCAGAATGAAATTTGTCAACTTCGAGTGTATCTATAAGACCATACACAATTACACACTTTAATAAATACTTTTAACTAGTTTACAAATTTTGCTTAATATGTAACTAGTTAAGTATTGATTCCTTATTAGTACCACAAGTAGACAACACTCAGAACTATTTTGCCGTAGTGTCCAAGCTAACGTTCATTTCTTGAGATTCCAAGCTTCGATTCTTACTTATCCCTGTGTTTTCACACACAATACACTCTTTTAGTTAAAGGAGTGTAAGATAACTTTTTAACAAAGAAATCCTAAAGACAACACAAGAACTGACAATTAGAAAAACTCACTAGATTCACATAAATGTTTATAGATTCACATCTCTTACAGAAAATTAAGGGTATGAATCAACATTCTAGTTTGATGCAAATAAACAAATAAAACCAATAATCAAAAAGGCACATATAAGCTCAGATTCCAAAACTCTATGATCAAAAGCTGAAAACCAGATAAAGTACATCTAAAGAAGAAGCAATAGTCAAATATAGAAATATATGGAATTGAATCGTTTGACAAGAAAATTAAGAGAGAAAGGGACTACATGTAGACATGTGAATCAGAAATGAAGAAATGTGACTTAGCAATTGACAAGTAAAAAGGGACATGAAACCACACACTAACTCCTCATTCACACTTCAAGTCTCAACACATTCTAATTGCTAAACTCCACTTGTTCTAATTCCCACAACTATAAATGATTCAAACATTCCCCACGTAGAGAAGAACACCATTATCTCCAGCTAAGACAAGACGAAGTAAGTAAAATCAATGACTTATTCAATCCACGACACTTAACACCTAAACTAAAGACAGCTCCAAATTTTCCAAACCACCAACATCACGAGACTTAAAAATACAAACAAAGAGAACACACCAGTTTCTTCACCAATTCATATCCTCTCAACCTTATCAGCCTTCACCACATGATTAGCCTTAGCATTAACCTCTTACCCATCAATGTAAGATGCATCAGTTTTTTATTCCAATTTGAGTTGAAGAAACAAAATCCCAGAACCAACAATTCATGTAATCTAGTCAAGCAAACTCAGATTAAGCATAAACACCAGCATAAGCTTTAGATTAACCAGAAGATCTTAGCTATCTACTTTTAAAACCTAACATAAGCTTTAGCTACAACTCCAAACACCAAACAGAGCGATTCATCAAAAACAGATAAGAACAATGACTTCAACGGAATCAATCTTCTAATCCACTAATAAAAGAACATAAATTTCATAGAAAAATCGAAATCTAAACAAAACCCAGATGCAGAATCATTAATAGAAACAGAGATTGAGTCGGAAAAAAACAAAAACCTAACCTTTGAAAAACAGAGATCGTTTGTCTCACGGGTTGCAGAGAAAGAAGAGAAATTAGGGTTGGGTTATTTTGTAAATTTTTGAAAAATAAGGGTATTTTTGTCATTTACCATATTAATCGCAACTTTTTAATCGCCGACGCTAAATTTAATCGGCGTCCAAAATTATTCGCCGCAAACCGCAGCGTTCGCCGCAGCGTCTTGCCGCAAGTATCTGCGGTAACCAAACGAACAAACATAGCTGCGTCTGCCGCAGCCGCATGTAGCTGCGGCGACGAAACGAACAGACTAATCATAATATCCGTAAAAAAATTGTTTATATTATTTAGATATAGGTACAAAATTGTAGAATAAACCATTCAATGATTTAAACCAAACAACCAAAATGCAAAATTGTAGTTACTCCTACGAAACAGAGGCTTTATTTTCAAGGAAGTCAAGTGGAAGAATAAATAATCTTAAAACTTCCGACACAACTAAACAAATTCTTGTAACTCATTCTCCAACTAAAGACGTCTGATTCATTCAGGAGCAACCAGTATGAGTTGTTTGCCGACGTTCTTACCATGGAACAGTCCAAGCAAAGCTGAAGGTCCGTTCTCAAGTCCTTCAACTATATCCTCAACATAAGTTATCTTTCCTTCTCTTATATACGGAAGCACAAAATCCAGGAACTTTAAGTGTTTGTCAAAGTAATCAGACACCACGAACCCTTGAATCCGAATCCGCTTGTAGATCACGTTTGCTAGGTTGTGTACACCTTCCTGGTCCTCAAGGTTGTACTGTGAGATCATACCACATACTGCGATACGGCCGTGTAGCTTCATGTTTAGGAGCACTGCGTCTAGCATTTTGCCTCCTACGTTCTCAAAGTATATGTCGATTCCTTCCGGGAAACACCTGGTCACGAAAATATATCATAGTTTTAATTTGAGTCAAATCTCTATATATCACATCGCGATATATCAATGATACGAAAAGAAGAATTTACTGACCTCTTCAGGGCAACATTAAGGTCTTTCTCTTCTTTGTAATTGAATGCGTCATCAAACCCGAACTTGTTCTTGAGAAGATCAACCTATAACATAACTCATTAGAGACTGACACAAGGGGCAAGTGAATCTTATGATAGAAAGAAAAGACCTTAACCAATCAAATTTTAATTATTTTTTGATAAGGTAAATAGCTAGAGTCCAAGAAAAGTCTGGTTACCTTTTCATTACTGCCTGCACTTCCAACGACATAGCAGCCCATAATCTTTGCAAATTGTCCCACGAGCTGACCAACTGCACCCGATGCAGCTGACACGAAGACAGTTTCTCCTTTCTTAGGAGAACAGATTTCATAAAACCCAGCATAGGCAGTCATACCAGGCATACCTGTCAGAAACAGAGCAATGCTTCTAAGACCACTAAGTAAACTACTGAAACTTGTAGAGTTTTGAACAATGTTATTAGATATGTTAGCAACCAAAGCAACTATTCTACATGATTAGGAGCCACTGTTTCAGTGAAGCATGCATTATAATCCAAGACCAGAGCAATCTATCATGCCAATAATCATAGAGAGAAGTACATACCGAGAAGTCCAGTGTAGTAGGATAACGGAACATCGGTGTGTTGGATCTTGTAATGTGAAAAATCTGGAGTTATAAGACTGTACTCCCCCCATCCAACTAATCCCCAAAGTAAGTCTCCCTTTTTGTAATCTGGATGCCCAGAATCTATCACTTTTGACACTGAAAACCCATAAATTGGCTGCAAACAACACATCAAAAGCTTTAGCACCAGAGACAGTAAGTAAGATAATATCCCAAAAGACAATCACTCCTAATAATAAAAGTACAATTTCTTAGATGACACAGTATTCAAAAATGTTTCTGAATTTTAAAACAATGTTTCCAAATCCATCTCTGTTTTAATAGTGGAATTGTTTTCCAAAAACGTGGGTAACAAACAACCTCGAAACGTAACAAAATCGTGTTAATCCGTAACAATCTAGAACATGCGTCGTTTTTGTACCTCGCCGGGAATGTAAGGTGGAGCGAGCGCAGCAGTACCGGGATCGGGAATTCCCATGCGAATGCGCATGTAAGGATCGCAAGACAAGTAGAGATTCTTCACCAGAACCGTCTTCGATCCCTCCGGAATCTTTAAATCGATGGTGGAATCGGTGAAGATGAGGTCTGATTCCTTGGGGAAACCGGTGACGTAATCTCGCAGTATCACCTGCTTGTTGGTCACCGTCGTCGCATTGCATGTGGTTGCCATTTTTCTCTCCGGTTTAGGTTCCTTTACCACAAAAGATGGTTTTCGTGTTCTTCCTACGTTAGAGGACGTGTAAATCTTGTATTTATAGGCTTTTGTTAATCGTAGTACGATGATAGCCACAAACCGCTAAAAATATAAACAATGATTTTCTTTTTTATGTTTCCTGTCATGACGTCATAATATGCTTCGTATAATAATAATCAGTGACGACGTTAAGATTTTGAATCTCACATTATTTTCATACAATCACAAAATTTTGAACGCGTTTCTTCTTACATTTTAACATACAAATTAAGCAAACTTGTCCAACGCACCAAATCTTGCAGCGAGATGCAACCATTCTTTTAAAGTTATCCAAACAGTCCGCGGTAAATGGCTGACTCCACCTGCGGCTGGTGCGTTTGCGATTCAGATTCTCAAGCAATGAAGCAGCAGAGAAAGTGGAGCTAAGATGAGAAACCTTTTAGAGACATTTGGCTTCAATTTCTTCAAGAGTGAGACCCTTTGTCTCTGGCACAATGTAGTATATGAAGAAGAGAGACACTACACATATCACTCCAAATGCACAGAACAAGATTCCAGCTCCTAACAGCTCCTGCAAACAATACCAAGCGAGCTAAGTGAGGAATCTCTACATTGTTCATCCAAAGTTATAGCTTAGTTCTATGGCAAAAATATTTATAGAAAAGAAGTTTCTTTACCTTTAGAGGTGAGAAAGCGAATGTCACAAGTGCGTTTGCTCCGAAATTCACAAGAACTGCTAGACTGATTCCTCGACCTCTTAATTTTAAGGGAAATATCTCTGAAATCATCAGCCAACCAATAGGGCCAAAGGATAGCTGCAAGATTGATGGAAAGCCTCTTAAGAACATATCAAAGTTTTTAATGAAAATACAAAGCTGCATATGACAGTGCATGGATTGGAACTTTGATCAGAAAAATCTGTAAGAAATTTTCACCTGGTAACAGCCTACATACAGTAGCAATGCAGCTACAGCAACAGCTGGTACAGTTTTATAAAAGATGTAGTAGGACCCCAGGAGGAACAATGAGATCACCTGTTACACAATCGAAAATACACAAGAGTAAATTTCTGGATCCTTTAGCTTCTGTCTCATGTAATTGAAAAGACAGTGAACATGTGGTACTTGTTGGAACAAACAATTAAAAGAGAAGACATAAGAATACCATGCCACTAACACCACCAAGAAGTAAAGGTCTCCTTCCAACTCTGTCAATAACTATAACAGAAACTCCTGTCATAACCAACTGCAACATTAAAGGATCACATCAAGTCTTTGAAAGGAAAAATTCATTTATACTTACTACTTCTAACATTGCTACCAGTTGTACTACAACACGTATCAATCCTTCCATAATTTTTTGCTTAAAGGATCTGACATGTGAAACCAGATGGAAGAATATGAATACCTTCAATAGACCGAGCAGAATTGAGATCCGAGTTGCATCAGCTGCAGCAGAAAAGCCGGCAGTCTAACAGGTAATTTTTTGGTAAAAAGAAGTTAAGATTCTCTCGCGAGTTTCCTCCTAGTGCAAAAAATTCAACTTAAGTAGAGATGAAAAGAAAAACCTGTAGTATTGATGGTGCATAATAAAGTACACTTGGTTGCCCAGTTATCTGTCAATCGAAAAGTAAAAATGTATTTAGTTATTGTTCATTTTCTTAAGGAAAATTTGATGAATTGACTGCACCAACCTGTTGGAACAAGACTAACCCTCCTGCAATTGTGAGAGCTTTTAAGCATTTGCCTCGAAATAATTCACCAAATGTAGCTTCTTTGTCCTCACCCACAAAGGAAAGTTCAGCCAAGATCTCGTTTACTTGTTCAGCTGCTGAGTCAGCTATGGCAGACCCTCTAAGGCGACGAAGAGACCTAATTGCAGCCTGTTGAAGATTCTCCACATTCCCTTTTCTCTGGAGAGCGCGCAATAGAAGCCACCTCGGCGATGCTGGTAGCCAACACATTCCAATTCCCATAATAACTGGCAAAGGGAGAATTGTTGCGTACATACAACGCCAGCCAGAAATAACCGTAACCCAAAGGCTACCGATTCCATAACCTCCCTTCACAAATTTTAATGTGTCAGTTTCTTGGTGGACAAAAAGGTTTTAAAACGAAGCAAAGGCATCATGCACTCCAAACTGGGATGAAATTCCAAATCGTCAGAGCTTCGAGAACTTACAACCATCCCAGGACAGTGAAATTCCTTAGGATATATCGTCCACGAATGACAGC
>NW_003302553.1:904236-960284 GCF_000004255.2 Arabidopsis lyrata subsp. lyrata
TTTAAAAAAAAGTAAAAATTTTAAAACTTTTTTTGATTTTAAAAGGGAAAGGAAATTCACTTGGAATCGTACTGGAATTGATGTAACGCGAGACTCTTTTGCTTATCTAGACCCTCTCCAGGCGTCTTCTCTCAAGTCATCTCACGAAATCTTCACCGTAGTTCTTTGTTCTCCATACTCAACCAAATTCCAAAATAGCCCTTGTATGACATCATCCAAAAATAGCCGTTGTGTGGTGTGACATCATCACGAATAATCTCCGACGAAGTATTTTCCTCCATCTCGATCGTTGTCAATTTCCGTCGTGTTCTCCCATATCTCGGCCACAACTTCAGCACCGTAACCCTGAAACCCTAACTTATAATCCCAGATTCACCTTTAAACATCTCCTTGCCCTCTCTAATGATTGACTAAAATTTAGTCGGAGAAAAATCGGAAGAGATACGAACCCAACGAATAATTCCAATAGCGAGAACGAGATTCATGACGGCTAGCTACGATCGACATAACTTGCTCGAGAAGAAACTCAAGTTTTTAAAAGAAGAAAAAGAAGAAGAAGAAAGAGCACGTTAGGGTTTTGCTCTTGGACGAATGACAACTTCGATTCTTAAGAAGAGATTAGTATATTTATAATGAAAGGTTATGACTGAAAGAAAAGGAAATTTCTTTTAAAAATAAAACAAAAAGGAAATTAAGGTCAAATATTTCCTTTTTATATAATTGGACGCAAAAACAAAAAGGAAATATCCTTTCGAGCACGTGACAGTCACGTGATGACAGGTCAATTTCCCTTTTGTCTCCTCATTCGCTTCGCCGACGTATTTGTCTCCTTCCGTCTAGTCTAGCTCTCCGATCATGTGGGTGACGAATACCGTACTTCTACATCAACCCAATGCTCTGACCCGATTAAACTTTTTCTCTTCGCTAATGTTTATCTGTATTAAAAATTCTAACTTTATTCAATAATTTAACAGATGAAGATCACGAGTTATCGCCAGATGAGAAGCTGGAGAAATTCTCGGCTGATTTGGGATGGTTATCGGCTTTTCCTCCTATGGCCAATTTTCTCTTTGGTTATCACATTGGGTAATATAGCTAAATCCATCTTCTTTCAAGTTGAAGTATCTGTCTCGCCATCTATGCTTTTTTTTTTTGTTTCACTGGCCTAGTTTGATTTCTGTAGAAGATGGCCTTTGATAGGGATTTCACCTGACAAGTTGTTGTATGAGAAATTGAAGAATCCTAAATTGTTGAGGTCGGCTAGCACAGGGGGGCTGTTTCCATCTAGCTTATTGGCTGTTTCCATCTAGCTTATTGTTGGACAAATCAAGACTCCCCAAATCCTTCAGCTTCGAAATGCTATCTGGTATGGAGCCAGTGAGGTAGTTGCTTGACAAATTCAACGATACGATATTTTGAAGGTTTCCAATCTCAACTGGAATCTCACCAGATAATTGGTTGCTTGACAAATCCAACCCATACATGTAACGCAGAATATCACCTTGATATGCTTCATATCTTCTTTTCGTTAGAAAATCCACTATGATTGCTGGTGTCCGTTGAGCACCATACGCGAAATCATCATCGAGGTTGATAGCTGATGTATAACTCCAACTTTGCGAGAATGAAACTTGTGAGAAGCCTTCCACTGGATCAAATGACATGTTGCTGTCATACTTTTTTGCACCAAAAGACATTTTACTGAAACATGATGGTATAACACCTTTGAATTTATTCTGAGATAAATCCAAGATACCAACTTCACTTAGCTGACATAGTTTCTCAGGGATGTGACTTTCATAACTGTTACTCCGTAGAAGAAGAACACCTAAATTAGATGCCTTGGCAACATTATTCAGAACCATATCAGAAAAATTGTTGTTCCGCATATCAATCACCTCCAGTAGCTCAGCCTCGAACAAAGCGTCCGGAATTGAGCCAATAAACTCATTGTTCTGTAGTCTTAACTCTCTCAGAATTGGAAACTCAACATTTCTTGGTAGAGAACCAAAGAAGCTATTATGTGAGATGTCTATAACCTTAAGCTTTAGATTCTGTAGCTGGCGAGGGAAATGACCGTTGAGCTGATTTCCCCTCATGTATAGATACTCAAGGCTTGACATCCTATCAATCCAAAGTGGGAGCGAGCCTGAAACGTTATTATCTGATATGTCTAAAAGAGTTAGATTCTTTGACTTCAATAGACCTTCTCCGAGACTCTCACTAAAATTGTTGCCATCAAGAGCTAGCCAAGCTAAGCTAGTAAGATCTGCATACTCCGGAAATATCTCACCCTTGAGTTGGTTGTTGGAAAGCTTCAGAAACTTCAACGAGTAGCAACTACTTAAAAATGTTTGAGGTAGTTGACCCCATAGATCGTTAAATGACATGTCCAACATTAGTAGACTTTTCATCATTCCCATAGAAGATGGAATGGTTCCATGAAAATAGTTTGAAGAAAAGTTCATGTACCTCAGGTGTGGAAAGAAAATCCCTATATCTTCTTGAATGGAATCGAATATCTTATTACTCGAGATATCGAGAACTTGTAAGCCATGAACCAGCTTTGGTAGCTGAAGCTCTGTCAACAAATTGTTATTCAGTAAAATAGTCTGCAGTCTTGCGTTATTCTGCAAAAGCCAAGCTGGAAATGCTCCTGTCAACTGGCTATAAGAAATATCAATGAAGATTAAGTCATGTTGATGAACAAGAAAACCAGGAATTGTGTTGCCAAGACTGAAATTATGTAATGTTAGAATCTTCAACTGAAACAGTGGAACCAACGAGCTCTCACTCTGAGCTTGGATCATACCAACTTTTGATGACAATTTGAAAACTGTGAGTCTTGTGTGATTGGCCAGTGAATTGAACGAGAACGAACCATTGAAGTTATTATCAAGAAGTGATAAGTACTCAAGTGCTGGTGGTAGACCAAACACAAAGGAAGACAAGTTTTCGTTCAATTGGTTGCCTGATAGATCAAGAGTTCGAAGACGGGTTAGGTTACTCAGACAGTAAGGCATACTTGTCAAAGCATTGCTGCCTAAATCGAGCTCTTGGAGATACTTTAGTCTGCAGATCTCTGAGTAGCCTGAAATTTGTCAAAAGATAAAAGTTGATCTTATATATAACACATGAAGAAAGTCTTAGGAGATAAGAAAGATAATGAATGGTTTGTAATATTTCACCTTTGGGGGTCGAAGACAATTGATTCCTTCTAAGATTCAACAGAAGGTCCACCAGTCCACGACACCTTGCTTCGTTGACAAGGCAATTAGGTGCGATCTTGTAATCGAGCTCTATAGCATTCTCCTTGCTAATGGTTGTTTGTTGAACTGGGGTTTCACGACCACTAGCACTCCGCGAACAAATGCGCTTGGTTCTTCCGACCCTTAGTATAAACGATATATCGTCCTCGAGATCGTCGGCATATGTTTTGGTTTCTCTATAAGCTATCTTAACTACTGTCTTCGGAAGGAGTGCCATCGAGAGAATTCCAAACTCTAGAGATTGATTATAGTTAGCCAACACAAAGAACAAATTGTGTGTGAGATGTCTGGTTTGATGATAAAACCTCTCTATTTATAGATCTTCTAGACAAATTTCCCTTTTTTAAGGTTGAGTATCACAAAAAGGAAATTTCCTTTTTTTTTTTTTAAGGTTGATCACAAAAAGGAAATTTGGTTTTGGTAGTTTCCTTTTTTCTCTGATTCAACAAGCCATCTCCTATAACTCTGACGTTGATATCAGGCTACCAATGCTGGTCTGTGTGTCAGAGAGAGAAGCGGCTTGGTCCTGAGATACACAACAAGAAAGCAGGAGCCATGAATTCTTTGGTTAGAACCAGCTCAACGCTATCATATCCTCAATCTTGATTCTGACCACTACATCTACAACTCCATGGATATGTTCAGTTCCCTCAGAGGTTTCGTTATGCGCACCACGTCATTGTCTTCTTTGATGTTAGTATGAAGTCTGCAAGTCTTTGTATCTTCCGGAAAGAGCCATTAACAGTAGGAGGGAAGATTGTCACTTACCGGGGATGTTTTTGGTGGTAGACGTTTTGTTTTTGAGGATTATAAGCAAGTTATGCAGAGAAGAAGCAAAGAGGAAAATAAAGTTTGGTAACTAAAAATGCAGTGGAAGGATTGGCATTGCTTCATCTTAAACGAGATTCTGTGTGTATGGCGTTTGATGTCTCATGTTGGAGAGGTGGTCTTGTTTAGAGTGTTTGTGTTTAGTTCTGTTCTTCTGTTGATCTGTCTTTATGTAAATCACACAAGTATGCAGAACAAACCTCTCTTTCAGAAAACGATACATAGTTACAACTTCTACCAAGTAAGCAACAGAAACAACAATTAATGAGAGATGATTTTGGTATTGAATGAGTTTGTCCAAACACATTAACGACAAACAAATAATATAACACACAACAGCAGAAACAGAAGATGATTGTTCTTTTGTCTCTTTGATCAGAGATGATGTTACAATTCTGTAGAGAGACACCATTTCTACTGGTCTGTAAGAAATTTAGAACCTGTATAAGAAAACAACCTCACAGAATTCACATAACTTAACTCCGCAAGCTCTTCCTTCTTCATGTTTGACAGGTTCGCAACATAATCTAGAACCTGTTCATCACGGAAAATATCAGACAAGTAATGTGTAATCTAATCAGTAGAAACAAGAAAAAAAAAAAAGTCAAATGATAATAACATACAGCAAGAATGTTTGCAGGCTCATTGAGAGCTTTGGTCACTTGTGTAAGCCTTTCAAACTTGTGAAGGAGTCTTTGTTGTCATCTGATCAACGGCATGAACCACATTCTGAAGCTCCTCCTCGCATATGGCTTTATACATCATCATCTGCCTGTTCACTGAGGATTTCCCTTGAACGCCGCTGATACCACGTTAATGCTGCACCAGAACAATGAGACATCAAGCCAGAATTATTTTAATACAACTGTTACAAACTCTAATTATTTTTCTGCAGAATCGAGACTTTAGTCACACTAACGAAGATGGGCTCTAAAGTTGCAGGTGATTAGTGAAAACAAGTGGTCCATCTTCATCTCAGAAACAGAAGTCTCCAACACACAGATCACCTCACAACTTGGATTTGTATAAACTTTGTTGGTATATGATTGAACAAAGAATAAAGAGTTAAGCAAGACTTACCAAAGTCCGTCAACAGACATAAACCGACACTGTCTGCATCCAGTTGTTCTTTGATCTGCGCAATGAACAAACATTTCTTCAAGCTTAAACACAAGCAATCAGATGCCTCTCTGATTCATGATTTCCTCTAATGTGATCTTAGTTAGCTCAATGAAACCCAAATTCAATCATTTCAAAAATATATATATATATATATATAATGTGGCAGCATCATCAATCTAAAGCTCTAATGCCAGAAAAAGAAGATCAGAAGTTTGTGAGCAATCCCTTTTAAAACCACAGTGGTGAATGAAGTGATGTTATCAAGAGAGTTAAACAAAGTATTGTCAAATCACTTTCCAAAAAGTTGTTTTTTGCTAGGAAGCACGGGGACTTCTATTTGGTAGCCGTTCCCGTACCGGGGACGTTTCGGAAACTGGGACATCATGGGGACAGCTCTGAAACGTCCCCAAGGCGTTTCGAGTAAGGCGGGGACAATAAGTAGTTATGGGGACGGAATGTTTTGGATATGGGGACGTTTCCGAGATATTCTAGCTTCAAAATTGGTGTTTCCTAGTGTTCTAAAAAACACTTTTAGATAATTCAGAGGAAAACAACATTGAAATTCTAACATTCACATCCTTATAATTTCATTCCCAACCCTTTTATCATGAGTACATTTTTACCTCCTCACATTTTTCATGTTTTTCTACCTTCTAGTTGCTTTTCTCTTCTATAATTTTCCCATTAACTTTCTAATTGCCTCTCACTAAAGGTATATAGGTATCTATTCTTATCAGTGTTCACGAAAGCGCTAGGCGCTAAGCGGGCGGTGATCCAGTGCCTAGCGCCTAGAACGCCTAATCGGGGTCTAGGCGATATTTTAGGCGGTTTAGACGTTTATAACATAAAATATTATATTATACATAAAAGTTATATAAAATATCTATATAAAACTAAAAACTATGAAATTATAAACAAAAACTAGATAAAACATTTATTTCTATTTATATTAAACAATATATGAATATTTATAACTATATATATAAATAAAACTCTAATAAAAATTTTAAAAATATATTAAACAAAATCTATGTAATTTTAGGCGGTCAAAACGGTTATCTAGGCGTCGCATGAAAGCCTAGCGCCTAGTCGGGGCCTAGGCGACCGCCTAGACCGCTTTTTAGAACACTGATTCTTATATATTTATTGAAGTACCCATGCCGTACCCGTATCTATGAATTTTTATTTTGCCGTTTTCCGTCCCCGTTTCCGTACCCGTTTCTAGTTCCCGTACCCGTTTCGGTGCTACTTAGGTTTTTTTATCCTCTATGAACACAAAATTGTTGAATGAAACTTTGCCAGCATACCAATTCACAAAATTATGTGTTCTTTTGGTGACATGAATGGATTTCCAGTAGAATCAATTGTATCTTAGAAAAAACAACAACTTTCATCACATTGAGAGAAGAAGACGAAAAAATAAATAATAATAACATAAGAGAGGAGCTAGCAACATGTATATTATTTCACTTTTTTTAGAGTTTTTCAGCCAACCAGAAGGCTCTATTTCAGACCCACTCGCACAAATTGAGCGTTGCGCGAGTGAGAGCAATTCTGGAGGTGTACCCCCTTTCGACATCATGCCTTTTTCAATCGACGCACTTGTCTCCAAAATCCCCATCGCGTGAATATTTTTTTTGTTTTCTTCTCTTAACCAGTGTAAACCGAACCCAAAATCAATTCTAATTTCACTACCATTTATATCAATTTTAATTTTAAAACCAATGTAAACCTAACCGCTCGGAATAATTTCTTCTCCCTCCGACGAATAATTCTCAACATCCCAAAGGGAAATATTAGAGAGCAAACAGAGGAGAAATCAAACGTACCTCGAAGCAGAAGAGCGTTTCCGGAGCCAGAATTAGGTTCTACTTACCTTTTCACATCCTCAGCTACCTCATGTGCCCACCCAAGGTTCCTTCTCCCCAAGCGCAGCTCCATGGACATTGTATGAGTTTGGGAGAACCATAACCAAATTGTACTAGTGACCTAAACCATGCCACATAACAGAGTTATTAAAGTGATTCACGATCTAAAGGATGTATTCGGGAAGAGAAAGAGCTATAAAATTAAGTACGGTAAAGATAATCGCCAAGTACCTGCATCCATTTTAGGAGATTCGACGCCATTGTACATGAAGAGTCTATCGAGAGTGAGAGAGAGGAAATTGTTCGCGAAGCTCTCTCTACCAAAGAACAACACCTTTATTTAGGCTTTACTTATCACAAAGGCCCACTTATTTGAAGCACATGTAGGCCCTTGGGCTCTTCGACTTATTAGTTACTTATTATAACAAAGGCCCTTGACTAATGAAACATCATAATATCCGTACAAAAATTGTGTGAGTTTCTATTATTTAGATATCTGTAGGTACAAAAATTGTAGAATAAATCAATCAAAGAATCAAACCAAACAACCAAAAATGCAAAATTGTAGTTACTCCTACGAAACAGAGGCTTTATTTTCAAGTCACTCAAGTGGAAGAATGTATAATCTTAAACTTCCGACACAACTAAACAAATTCTTGTAACTCATTCTCCAACTAAAGACGTCTGATTCATTCAGGAGCAACCAGTATGAGTTGTTTGCCGACGTTCTTACCATGGAACAGTCCAAGCAAAGCTGAAGGTCCGTTCTCAAGTCCTTCAACTATATCCTCAACATAAGTTATCTTTCCTTCTCTTATATACGGAAGCACAAAATCCAGGAACTTTAAGTGTTTGTCAAAGTAATCAGAGACCACGAACCCTTGAATCCGAATCCGCTTGTAGATCACGTTTGCTAGGTTGTGTACACCTTCCTGGTCCTCAAGGTTGTACTGTGAGATCATACCACATACTGCGATACGGCCGTGTAGCTTCATGTTTAGGAGCACTGCGTCTAGCATTTTGCCTCCTACGTTCTCAAAGTATATGTCGATTCCTTCCGGGAAACACCTGGTCACGAAAATATATCATAGTTTTGAGTCAAATCTCTATATATCACAACGCGATATATCGATGATACCAAAAGCAGAATTTACTGACCTCTTCAGGGCAGCATTAAGGTCTTGCTCTTCTTTGTAATTGAAAGCTTCATCAAACCCGAACTTGTTCTTGAGAAGATCAACCTATAACATAACTCATTAGAGAATGAAAAAAGGGGCAAGTGAATCTTTTGATAGAAAGAAAAGACCTTAACCAATCGAATTTTAATTATTTTTTGATAAGGTAAATAGCTAGAGTCCAAGAAAAGTCTGGTTACCTTTTCATTACTGCCTGCACTTCCAACGACATAGCAGCCCATAATCTTTGCAAATTGTCCCACGAGCTGACCAACTGCACCCGATGCAGCTGACACGAAGACAGTTTCTCCTTTCTTAGGAGAACAGATTTCATAAAACCCAGCATAGGCAGTCATACCAGGCATACCTGTCAGAAACAGAGCAATGCTTCTAAGACCACTAAGTAAACTACTGAAACTTGTAGAGTTTTGAACAGTGTTATTAGATATGTTAGCAACTATTCTACATGATTAGGAGCCACTGTTTCAGTGAAGCATGCATTATAATCCAAGACCAGAGCAATCTATCATGCCAATAATCAATCATAGAGAGAAGTACATACCGAGAAGTCCAGTGTAGTAGGATAACGGAACATCGGTGTGTTGGATCTTGTAATGTGAAAAATCTGGAGTTATAAGACTGTACTCCCCCCATCCAACTAATCCCCAAAGTAAGTCTCCCTTTTTGTAATCTGGATGCCCAGAATCTATCACTTTTGACACTGAAAACCCATAAATTGGCTGCAAACAACACATCAAAAGCTTTAGCACCAGAGACAGTAAGTAAGATAATATTCCAAAAGACAATCACTCCTAATAATAATGGTACAATTTCTTAGATGACACAGTATTCAAAAATGTTTCTGAATTTTAAAACAATGTTTCCAAATCCATCTCTGTTTTAATAGTGGAATTGTTTTCCAAAAACGTGGGTAACAAACAACCTCGAAACGTAACAAAATCGTGTAAATCCGTAACAATCTAGAACATGCGTCGTTTTTGTACCTCGCCGGGAATGTAAGGTGGAGCGAGCGCAGCAGTACCGGGATCGGGAATTCCCATGCGAATGCGCATGTAAGGATCGCAAGACAAGTAGAGATTCTTCACCAGAACCGTCTTCGATCCCTCCGGAATCTTTAAATCGATGGTGGAATCGGTGAAGATGAGGTCTGATTCCTTGGGGAAACCGGTGACGTAATCTCGCAGTATCACCTGCTTGTTGGTCACCGTCGTCGCATTGCATGTGGTTGCCATTTTTCTCTCCGGTTTAGGTTCCTTTACCACAAAAGATGATTTTTGTGTTCTTCCTACGTTAGAGGACGTGCTTGTATTTATAGGCTTTTGTTAATCGTAGTACGATGATAGCCACAAACCGCTAAAAATATAAACAATGATTTTCTTATTTATGTTTCCTGTTATGACGTCATAATATGCTTCGTATAATAGGAGTAATAATCAGTGACGACGTTAAGATTTTGAATCTATATATACATTTTTGGATCACAATTAGCAAATAAATCCTGAAGTTGAGAAGTATTTACAATGACATGCCATTAGCATTAATTATTTAGATTTGTTTTATTTAAGTAAAGATTTTTATTTGAAATTTATTTCTCATATATTTAGCAAAAGTCTCTACAAAATCTTTCCTTATCTATTTAAGTAAAAATTTTGAAATCAAATATGTTCTCAACAATTTACCAAAAATCTCTACACAATCTTTTTAAAAATTTCGACTTAGTTAACTTCTAATTTTTATCTGCAAAAAAAAAAATTAATTGTAACGAGTGATGTAAAAATCGGGAATGTTGATACTACAATTTCTTCTACTTCTTTTTTTTCATATAATGAAAATTATTTTTTAGGGATATTTTCTTAAAACCTCTAAACAAAAAAAAGGGTTTCAAACGATAGCTTCTCTTTTGGCGGGTCTACCCGCAAACCCGTAACTCTCTACGGGCTTATCCGCATGAACCTGCGATCCGTAGTGCATAAAAATATTATTCAAAAAAAATAACAAATGATGTTTAATTTTACGGGACGGGGTTATATGGTGTAACGGGTTTGGATCAATATAAATATTAAACAATATACTATGGATGAAATCCTAGAATTAAAAATCAAAATTTAATTATAAAATCAGAAACACTAAACAAAATAACAATATTAACAAAACAAATACAACTTAAAATTTTGCAAAATAATTTTTTAGTTATAAAAAAATCGACTAGCGGTGTACCGCGGGGTAAAATCTAGATTTGGAAGTTTAAGGAAGAAAAATATTTTTTAAAAATAATAGCTCCGCGGTGTACCGCAAGAAAAATCTTTCTCCTAAACTGAGGTAAGAAGAAGAAGAAAGTCAAATGTCGTTTAAGTGTATATATAGATATACCATTTAAACCTAAAACACAATTAATATACTCAAAACTATTAATATAGATATATGGATGGTACATTTATAAAATAGGTCGAATATTATATTATACTCTCTATTAATAAACAAAACTAATTATATTTAGATTTTTAAAAAAAAAATTATAGCCCCGCGGTGTACCGCGGGTTCAAATCTAGTCTCACATTATTTTCATACAATCACAAAATTTTGAACGCGTTTCTTCTTACATTTTAACATACAAATTAAGCAAACTTGTCCAACGCACCAAATCTTGCAGCGAGATGCAACCATTCTTTTAAAGTTATCCAAACAGTGAAAATTCCGCGGTAAATGGCGGACTCCACCTGCGGCTGGTGCGTTTGCGATTCAGATCCTCAAGCAATGATGCAGCTAGCAGAGAAAGTGGAGCTAAGATGAGAAACCTTTTAGAGACATTTGGCTTCAATTTCTTCAAGAGTGAGACCCTTTGTCTCTGGCACTATGTAGTATATGAAGAAGAGAGACACTACACATATCACTCCAAATGCACAGAACAAGATTCCAGCTCCTAAAAGCTCCTGCAAACAATACCAAGCGATCTAAGTGAGGGATCTCTCGTTATACATTGTCCATCCAAAGTTATAGCTTAGTTCTATGGAAATAATATTTAAAGAAAAGAAGTTTCTTTACCTTTAGAGGTGAGAAAGCGAATGTCACAAGTGCGTTTGCTCCGAAATTCACAAGAACTGCTAGACTGATTCCTCGACCTCTTAATTTTAATGGAAATATCTCTGAAATCATCAGCCAACCAATAGGGCCAAAGGATAGCTGCAAGATTGATGGAAAGCCTCTTAAGAACATATCAGAGTTTTTAATGAAAATACAAAGCTGCATATGGCAGTGCATGGATTGGATGGAACTTTTATCAGAAAAATCTGTAAGAAAATTTCACCTGGTAACAGCCTACATACAGTAGCAATGCAGCTACAGCAACAGCTGGTACAGTTTTATAAAACATGTAGTAGGACCCCAGGAGGAACAATGAGATCACCTGTTACACAATCGAAGATACAAAAGAGTAAATTTCTGGATCCTTTAGCTTCTGTCTCATGTGATTGAAAAGACAGTGAACATGTGGTACTTGTTGGAACAAACAATTAAAAGAGAAGACATAAGAATACCATGCCACTAACACCACCAAGAAGTAAAGGTCTCCTTCCAACTCTGTCAATAACTATAACAGAAAGTCCTGTCATAACCAACTGCAACAGTAAAGGATCACATCAAGTCTTCGAAAGGAAAAATTCATTTATACTTACTACTTCTAACATTGGTACCAGTTGTACTACAACACGTATCAATGCTTCCATAATTTTTTGCTAAAAAGATCTGACATGTCAAACCAGATAGAAGAATATAAATACCTTCAATAGACCGAGCAGAATTGAGATCCGAGTTGCATCAGCTGCAGCAGAAAAGCCGGCAGTCTAACAGGTAATTTTAATGGTAAATGAAGTTAATTCTCTCGTGAGTTTCCTCCTAGTGCAAAAATTTAAACTTAAGTAGAGATGAAAATAAAAACCTGTAGTATTGATGGTGCATAATAAAGTACACTTGGTTGCCCAGTTATCTATAATTTGAAAAGTACAAATATATTTAGTTATTGTTCATTTTCTTAAGGAAAATTTAATGAATTGACTACACCAACCTGTTGGAACAAGACTAACCCTCCTGCTATTGTGAGAGCTTTCAAGCATTTGCCTCGAAATAATTCACCAAATGTAGCTTCTTTGTCCTCACCCACAAAGGAAAGTTCAGCCAAGATCTCGTTTACTTGTTCAGCTGCTGAGTCAGCTATGGCAGACCCTCTAAGGCGACGAAGAGACCTAATTGCAGCCTGTTGAAGATTCTCCACATTCCCTTTTCTCTGGAGAGCGCGCAATAAAAGCCACCTCGGAGATGCTGGTAGCCAACACATTCCAATTCCCATAATAACTGGCAAAGGGAGAATTGTTGCGTACATATAACGCCAGCCAGAAATAACAGTAACCCAAAGGCTACCGATTCCATAACCTCCCTTCACAAATTTTTATGTGTCAGTTTAACTTGGTGGACAAAAGGGTTTTAAAACGGAGCAAAGGAATAATGTAACTCCAAACTGGGATAAAAATTCCAAAATCCTCAGAGCTTCGAGAACTTACAACCATCCCAAGAACAGTGGAAAATTCCTTTCAGTGATATCATCCGTCCACGTATTTGACTAGGAGCAGTCTCTGCAATGTACATTGGAGCCGCGTGCATTGTCTAAATGCAAGGAAACAGATCAACTTTCGAGTTAAAAAAAAAGGCTTAATCTTGTACTCCCTAGCTGCATGGATTCACTCACAGTAGAACAAACATCTTAATTTGAACAGTAAACTAGATCTATCAACAATGACCCTCAACCTCGTAAAACAGAATGAGACAGGAGAATAAGAATATGATGAATTCTATCTCAGTAATAGGGGTATACTCTGTCCCGAATTCCACCAATCGATAAATCGAAGAAGTGAGCCAATATATGAATACAGAAGAATGCACACACTTCTATGTTGGTCTATATGTGGTAGTATATGGATGTATTGGATAACACATGCTCAGTAATAGAGCACATCGGAAGAGCACACAGGCATATACAAGTTTCAGCAGGCAAACACTAAAGATGTGTGGTTTATCTTACCAGTCCAATCCCCATGCCATACGTAACTCGTCCAATTATCAGTATGGAAAAGGCAGGTGCTACTACAGTCACAATGGCTCCGACAAGATACAAGAATGCAGCCAAAATCAGCTCCTTTCTCCTTCCTTGAAAATTCAGTCCAACAATTCAATTTCTTTCAGATAAAGAGACTGCTACATACCAAGATGAACAAAGTCAAGAAAACCCACCTATAGTGTCGGCAACACTAAATGCAACAATGGAGCCAATTAAGGCACCATACAGTGAGCCACTGGTCTGCACAAAATATTAAAATTACAGTTTTTTCCTTCCACAAGAAAGATCACAGTTCCAGGGGGAGGTAACAAGATTACAAAATAATGTAATAATCAAAATTCGAGGAACCAAGAAATGTGAATTATAGACTCACAAGTATACCAACATCGACTGAAGACAAGTCGTACCATGTAATTCCACTTAGAGTAGGCGACTGTACAGGGGGCAAAAGCAGAGTAATTAACAGAATTTTAAAAGGCTTAGAGAATCGAACAAATGTACATGCATAACAAATATGCAGGAGAAATCCAAGGAAACACAATGGCACTGCAAATGCAGGCGTGAACTACGAAATAGCGTCATTTAACTGGGATATCTTAGTCCGACATACACAGCTTTAGGATACGTAAGCTTGGAAACAACAGCTAAAGACTTGACAAAGCTAGAAAAGTCAAAGTTGACTACCTAAGCACAGGTTTAGACAAGGTTAAACGATTACCTTAATAGACATGATAGCACAAGATGTCGCACCAATTTCATAACCAAAAAGCAACGCTCCAAGAGCTGGAAAAAGAAACCTGCAATAAATGACTTGTTACTTCTTAGCATGCTTTTAGAAAAATCTGTATCATGTCATGTGCATATCCAAAAGATTCCCACTTGCTTTCAGCAGAAATATTGGCAACAAACAATAAATAGCAAATAAACAAAATAATCTGGGACCACAATTGATGACTCACGGGGGAATGGCTGCAAGAACAGAGTAGTTTTCTGGGCTGTGATTCTCTTTTATCAAAGGTTCCTTTTGAGCATTGATCTCACCTGAAGAAGAATCACCAACCTACATAATATATAGTTTCTTGCATCAGAAAATCAATTATCAGGCCAACTTAGTGACTTGATACCAATTAGGACAAGATTGTTATCCCAAACCCAGAAGCTAAGGTCTAAATCTCAAGCTTAAAATTGAAATCCCAATTTCACGAGCTCCACACAAATTTCCCCACAATTTCGTCAGAAAAAGGTATCCAAAATCAAGCCAAATCCTAACATATACATTGCAATCAAAAGTCTTTAAAGCCCTTAATTCGACCAGGAAAAGAGCCAACCAAACATACAAAAATCAGTACAATTTGTTATCGGAAACCTAACAGAGAAAGAAGAATGGGAAAAAAAAGATAATCTAAAGACGATGTGTAATGAGAGAAGCGAAACCTGTCCAACGGAAGAAATCGATTGGTTCTCGGGATCAAACCCCATGGCTACGGAAGCTTGATATGGATCCCGACACACGTGAGTGTGGTTTGTTCAAGGAGGCCCAGAAAAAGATCTCTTTCTGGGCTTGTACGAATTAGCAACTTGTCTGATTCGAGCTCTACGAGCTTCGAATTCGCAGACGAGAGAAACGTGAGGACGGGAGACGACAAAGTATGCTAGGGTGATGATGATATAGATGTTAACGGGACAGTGGACGAGCTTTAAATAGTCGATCTTCATTTCAAATTAAGATCCTGATTTTCAATTAAAAAAATAGGTAATTAGACTTACTACTGTGAAACCAATTAATATATTGTTGCATGTTTCTCATCACTTTTCTTGTTTAGAAAAATAATCAAAAGTAACAGAGTTGACCAAAAAACGACAAACGTAAGAGATTAATAATACAAAAAAAACTAGGTGACGATTTCGTTTTAATTTAATTCCCATAAAAAACATGTTTTTGCTGGCAACCATATTTTTTATAATTAAATTCTAGCAATGTCTTCCATTTATCTTCTATGGATAGATATCCGTTTTGGGATGAATAAATCGCATTCTTGGAAGATATTTTTTTTTATTATAAATTCTGTATCTGAATTTTTTTGGAAGATTATAAGTTAACCCAAAAAATATGGAATTTTCTTGGAAGATATTCTTGTCGATGATGTTATTTGATTAACTATAATTTTTTTTAATACTTATAGAAGTTATAAACCATATCCAGAGGTGAAGAAACAACAAGCTTAATTATCAGCAAATTATTACAGTCTCAATTAAAATTCCAAAAAAAAACAATTGTTCAGCTTTAGATCCAAGATAGCTTTTATTAAAAAGACACAGAAACAAACAAATCACTCAAGAGAAAATCTCACAGAACATAAACCAAAATATCATCTCCTTACTGAGTCTTGGTGGGTACCCATGATTGGTACCGAGTCCAGTTCTTTTGTCCCGGGTTCAAGGTATGTCCCTTCGAATGGTAGATGTATGCATCACCTTCTCCAGAGAAGTTCTCTTTATGCTCAAGCCCATACCTTTTTGGTTTCAAACTCAAGAGCTTGAAACAGAGAGACATTGATATTTATTATCAAGCAATTTATCACCTATTGATTGAACGAGATAGCGAATTTGAAATGGTTTTTGGTTTTACCTCATCTCCAGTGTGATCAGTGATGAAATGAAGCCACCCGTGCCATTCAGCTGGCACTTGAGATGCATTGTAACGATCCTTTGAAGCATACTCTACCCATCTGTGCCTACCTGTTCACAAAAATGATTGCTTGTCTCAATGTATTGTTTGGTAGGTAAAAGCATGATTTTATATAGGTAAAACATGAAGTTAAAAGAACTACATACCGTATTGAGTATCGCCCAGCTTCTGGTAGTATTTGTTACCGAACTTGTCAACACCAACAAGTGTTGCTCCTATGTTGTGTATTTTAGTTTGCCTTAGTCAAATATAGACATAAAACAGTATTGATCAGAAAATACGACTCAACAGCAAGGTACAATATAAAGAATGGGAAAGAATAAATAAGACACTATATTCAAGCATACTGTGTATGTACTATGTGACCTGTATATATACATGTTTCCAACAGCTGAATACACAACATAGGAGCAACACTAGGTATATCTAAATGTATATCAAGCATAAAGAAATGATCTGTGGAAAAGTTTCTCTATATTCAGTCAAATTCACCAATTATCTAGAGCCTGTGAGAATGAAAAATCCAGCTTATATATAATTCGTCAAAGAGGCACATAAATTTTGAGCTTTCAAGAATACTTTGTAGGCCAATTTCATCGCCATAAACAGGCCTCACCAATCTTTGAGCTCTTCATCCTCTTCAACTTGAAATGCCGTCTGGCATAATACTGTCAATTCCTTCAAACATGTAACTAGACTATCTCTGGCATTCCAACCGTCATTTAGTGTCACTGCTTCTTTACTGAACTCCAAACCAACTTACATTACATCTATGAGGGAATTGACAGAATTATGCCAAAATCAGCAGTCCAAGTCAAAGAATAGTTATCAGTTCAAGAATTGGTGAGCTCTGTTCACAGTAGAATGAATGTTCAAAATGATGTTCGCTCACACAGCAACGGACACATAAGAAATAAGAAAATGAACTTGACCTACAAAGAATTCCTGAACAATATACGTAATCCACAGAGAAGTGAAACACTAAGTACTAAATATCAAAGATAATTTACTTACAAAAGGTTCCCATCTGGTAGGCATCTCCTGCAATGAAGTAAATCAAATTGAAAGAAGCAATTAGAGAAATTTCACAAACTAGGAATAAAAACAAATAAGATTTTAAAATTACAAGCAACCAGAAACATTATGCCAATTTCAAAAATCACGATCACCGTTTTAAATTGATGTTCACCAAACAGAAAGTGGATAAAAATTTAACATTTGGTGGAAAAATCCGAAGAATTATTATAACCATTCTTTGCAAATAAACTGCGAAAACGGCCGAAAACTCTTGCGAATTCCTAGAATTTTTTGGGATCTAACGAATGAAAGCGAGAAGAAATAAAGCAAGGAAGAGGACGAGAGAATCGAAAAAAGAACTAACAGGAAGCCTTCTTCTCGGATCATCCTCATTAAACCGCCGAGACCTTTCTCTCTAATCGCCTCCAACGCACTCTTCGCCACCGTCAAAGCCATCGTCTTCCGCTATCTCTCTCTCTCTCTCTCGGAATCGGGATTCGATTTCGGTGTCGAAATAACAATGGACACGACGATTGCCAAACGCATCGTTTTGTATTTGTTGGGCTACGCTTTCTGTTTTACATGGGCCACTTGCTCTATGGCCTTCCATCAATGATGATGATGTGGCAAAAAAATAGACATTTTTTACTATGATTTTGGTATATATTAATAAATACAAGATTTTAAATCTGCTTTTCCCACTTTTCCTGATCAAAAGTATAATTTTGATTTATAAGGAGTTTTTCAATAACAAAAATGAAATCCCTTTCACAGATGTTATAAAGAAAAAAAAATGAAATCACTAAATCAAACTTTTTTCAAAAAAAAAAAAGAGGAAATGTTACGAATTATAAAACCCACGATGCATTCCAATTTGCTATGCATTGGCTTAAGCTAAATCAGTTTTTCCCACTTTCCTCAAAGCATTGATAATCATATCTTCACAAATGGTAAACTTGATTTCAATATAATGATAATTCTTCTTTTGTTTATGCTTTTCCAAGCTTGCTCTTAGCTCCGGTTTTAAGTGATCAAATGAATAGTGAATACTACTACTTAGTAAAGTTAATATTTGGGGAAAATGCCATTAATGCAAACATAATAATATTATATAAATACAAAAACTAATAACACTAACTTTTATTTTATGCAGTATCATACAAAATCTAACAATGAACAACATAAAATAAAGTAATACAGTTAGTTAGTGATTGAATAAGCTTTTTAGAAAATTAAACATAATAATGTTTTTTTGTGTGTGTGTAATAAAACCTCAGAAAAGTGTGGGAATATTGTATCCATAAGCGATACCATAAATTGAATGTATATTTCCAATGAATAATACACTTTCCTTATAATTCGAAGTAAAATCTTTGAATAATTTATCAAATAAAATAAATAATCCTACTAATAATATGTTGAGTAGCGTCAATTCAAACCTGAGGCGGTCAACGAAAAAAAAAAAAAAAAAAAAGGAAAACAAAATTAGAAGTCATGCCTTTTTTCTCAGGGTCGCCTGCGTCAATCTTAAGCTGGCTTTCAAAAACCTCTCTCAATATTTAAACTGCTTCTCCTCCGTACCGCTCCACCATAAACCCTCTCCCTCTCTCTCGAAATTTGTTTCCCTCCATTGATTTCACTCTCGTCTCGAGTTCTCTTCTTCTTGATTCTCCTGGAATTTGCGAATCTTCTCCGCCATGGCTGCCGAGAAGTTAAGAGACTTGAGTCAGCCAATTGACGTCGTTTTACTCGATGCCATTGTTGAGGCCTTTTACGCTACCGGATCTAAGGAAGAAGTGAGTCCCATTGTTTATCTAAATTTCTCTGAGAATTTTAACGATGAACTAGTGTAGCCACCACATTAAGCGTTCTATTATTTACTCTTAATGCGTTTTATCGTCGCTTTTATCGATTTGGGGGTTATGCGAGGGTTTAGTATTTCCGATACGAATTGGATGAGTTTTGCTTAATTTTTTCCTGGATTGCAGATTCTTTTAGAGCCGTGGTTTGTGTTTGTGGTTGTTGTTCTTGTAATCTGGACAAACACTGAACTAATTTTTGTTTAAAAACGATGTTATGATAAGTCTTTTGGAGTAGTGGCTACTATCTTTTCGTTAGTTTAAACTCCAATTTTCTTGGCATCTTTCCATGAGATAATAATGTGTTCTGATAACACCTTGCAGAGAGCTTCTGCGGATACTATCTTGCGGGATTTGAAAGCTAATCCTGATACTTGGCTTCAAGTGGTTCACATTCTACAGAACACCAGTAGTACACATACAAAATATTTTGCCCTTCAGGTAAGTTTTTAGTGTTCTCTTATATCTCCTCTTCTCTTGCCTTTATTTAGCTGATTGTTTCTATTCCCATTGTTATATAACAGGTGCTAGAAGGTGTTATAAAGTATAGGTGGAATGCATTACCCGTTGAACAACGTGATGGAATGAAAAATTACATCTCTGATATCATTGTGCAGGTATACTATTTGAGAGGCATTAGGTTGTTTTTTTGGTTAGAACTAAGATGTTAAGTTAACTGAATTGTTTTGATAATGAATTCACTGTGTAGCTCTCAAGGGATGAAGCATCTTTCAGAACGGAAAGGCTTTATGTCAACAAGTTAAATGTCATCCTGGTCCAGGTATATTGTGATTTCCTGCTAATATGCATATTTGCATTGAGTCCTTCTTTTTTGTTCACTATCTATTTACTTGTGATGTTTTCTCTGGAACCGCTTTGCTAAAACCAATTTCGCCTGAAGATTTTGCTCCTGCCAATATATTGAAAAAGTTTGTTTAGTCTTTGGGAATAACATATAATGTTATGTGTGTACAGATCGTGAAACATGAGTGGCCGGCAAAGTGGAAAAGCTTTATTCCTGATCTAGTTATAGCTGCAAAGACTAGTGAAACTATCTGTGAGAATTGCATGGCCATTTTGAAAGTAAGTACAGTCTTAAGGGCCTTTGCATTAATTAAGTTCATGGTGTACCTAAATAACATTTCTTCTTGTCTTTAGCTCCTAAGTGAAGAGGTCTTTGATTTCTCAAGAGGAGAGATGACTCAGCAAAAGATAAAAGAACTGAAACAGTCTCTAAACAGGCAAGTTAGACTTTTCAAGAATTATTTAGAATACTTAAATAAAAACGAACTATGTTCAAGTATCTATCCATAATTTGTAGCTAATATTTTTTGCATACTTTTACTGATTTATACTACTTTCTTATATGCAGCGAGTTTCAACTCATTCACGAGTTATGCCTATATGTCCTCTCAGCTTCCCAAAGACAAGAACTTATACGTGCAACACTCTCTGCATTGCATGCCTATCTTTCTTGGATTCCGTTGGGATACATATTTGAGTCCCCTTTGGTAATATATTTGAATAAGTGGAATGAGAGAGGTTAACAAGTCTTTCATTACAAAATCCCCCATTACTGATCTGGTTATTCGCAGCTGGAGACCCTACTTAAATTCTTCCCTGTTCCAGCATTTAGGAATCTCACACTTCAATGTCTGTCAGAGGTATGCCGGTTTGTAGTTCGGATTGTCCTACTTGTCACTATTTTACTCATTGTCTAACTACTTGCTTTTTTTCTTTTCTGGCAGGTTGCATCTCTCAACTTTGGGGACTTCTACAATGTGCAATATGTCAAGATGTACAGCATTTTCATGAATCAGTTGCAGGTAGTGCTGTTATCTTTGTTTTGTTACTTCTATTTGTTTTCATGGCTTTGTTCATTGATGTCCTACTATAGAGTCTCACTTTTAATTAGTTAATGTACTCCTTATGGTCGTTTACTGGTTCCGTACTCTATGTAGATTGACTTTCATGTTACTTTGGCTTCTTGATTGATGTACATACTACTTTTCATGTCTGCAGGCAATTCTCCCTATAAATTTAAATATCCCTGAGGCATATTCAACTGGAAGTAGTGAAGAACAGGCAAGTTATTTTTTTTCTGTGCATTAGGCTTCTGACCATTTCGATTTTTACTGTAACATTCCGAGATAATGACTGTATATCTTCTTTACCTCTAGGCTTTTATCCAGAACTTGGCACTGTTTTTCACTTCGTTTTTCAAGGTAATTCTCTTTCTTTGTTGAGTTAGATATGTCAGGTTGTTTTTCCTGGAATTTTACAATTTGGATGTGTAACCAGGAATGATGGTTTGCATTTGTTTTTCTAGTCTTTTATTCTTTCATATATTTTATGCATTTCAAATACAAAAATGTGCTCTATGTTTTCGTTTGCAGTTACATATAAAAATCCTAGAATCTGCACCCGAGAATATTTCTCTATTACTTGCGGGTCTGGGATATCTCATTAGCATATCGTATGTTGATGACACTGAAGTATTCAAGGTATGTGAATTACAATTGTTAATACATTTTTCTGTTGATACTTGCAGTTTTAGGTTTCAGTACATTTATATTATTTATCCGAATAGTCGCATGTTTTCTGTCGATGCTTTGGAAACTGACAGCTTTTGCTTGCTTACGAGTGAACAGGTTTGTTTGGACTATTGGAATTCATTAGTTTTGGAGTTGTTTGGGGCGCAACATCATGCTGGTCACCCTGCACTAACTCCAACTCTGTTTGGATTGCAAGTATGATTTCTTTATGTTCTTTTATAAAATGGAATTCAGGATTATATATCGTAGTGGTTGAACTTTGCTTTGATGCTTACCTTGGGTCTTGATTTGGCTATTGCCAGATGTCTTTCCTTCCTATCACAGTTGATGGTGTTAAACCTGAAGTCACGGAGCGGCATCAACTTTATTCAGATCCAATGTCAAAATTAAGGGGACTCATGATTAGTCGCATGGCTAAGCCTGAAGAAGTGTTAATTGTTGAGGACGAAAATGGGAACATTGTCCGTGAAACTATGAAGGATAATGATGTTCTTGTCCAGTATAAGGTAGCAACTGTACATATGGCCTATCATCAGTTATTCACTTATAGAAGATATACTAGGTCCTCCACACACCGCATGGATTCATACAAATAAGCTCTATTTGACACTGTTTTTTCCTTCTTGACCCATGACTTTGGAGAGGAAAATTTGACACAATTTTTCCTTGCATTGCTACTCCTTTTGATATTGAAGTTCTATTATATGATCCTGCGTTTTTGTTTCAATTATATGGTATTCCCATTTCATATTTTAAACCGTTGCAGATAATGCGAGAGACATTAATCTACCTCTCACATCTTGATCATGAAGATACCGAAAAACAGGTACTTATTTTGAGGGATGCCAGATTTTCCTTATCCTCTGGACTCTAGAATGATTTTGTTCAAAATTTACTTTTTAAGTTCTTTACAATAGTTAAAGCGTGCTAATGGTTGTATATGCTGTGAAATATATTGAGTATTAGCATTTGGAGGATTATGATAAAGCATAGTGCTTACGAAAGGTCTCTCGTTGTTTAGGGGAGAAGACCAGTAGAGTGTCCCTAGATTTCTACAATATATATTTTATACGTAGAAGTGTTAATAATTGTGAAGTGTTAACTGTTAAAGAGTCTTGGATGACCCTGTTGTATTGATGTCAACTTTTTCTTTTTTCTCTTCTAAGATGTTGAGTAAGCTAAGCAAACAGTTGAGTGGAGAGGAATGGGCATGGAACAATCTGAACACTTTATGCTGGGCGATTGGGTCTATTTCTGGGTCCATGGTAGTAGAACAGGTAAGATCTCCGCTCTCAGTGTCTACTTGTGCTTTCAACGAACAACAGTTAAAAAACTTTTTTTTTAATGCAGTAGCAAATACCTTTTCGGTTCTTGGTATGTGGTAGCATCTTTCTAATGTTATTAGGCTCTTTAGTGGTCTCCCATTGATTTATGGTCGACTGGTTCCACCACCAGAGTTTTGCAAAGCTTGTGTCCTTTACTAATCATCTCAACTCCGTCTCTCTTTTCCAGGAAAACAGATTTCTCGTGTTGGTTATCCGTGATTTGTTAAGTTTATGTGAAGTCGTCAAGGGAAAAGACAATAAAGCTGTTATTGCGAGCAACATCATGTGAGTTTGTTTCTACATCATGGATCCTAGTATTGAAACCTGTACATTTTATTGTTGATTTTGGCTTGGATTGTTGGTACTTATGTTTTGTGGGATTTTCACTAGAAGTATCCCTTGTTCCCTGCTAGCATTTGTTCCATGCATGATTCGTGTGAGTATTGATCTTTGCATTCTTGTTCGCTTCAGGTATGTTGTTGGACAATATTCAAGATTCTTAAGAGCCCATTGGAAGTTTTTGAAGACAGTTGTCCATAAGTTGTTTGAATTTATGCATGAGACGCATCCTGGTGTTCAGGTAATTCTTCCCTTGTTCAAGTTGGATTTAGAATTCCGGTAGGAATTACAGTTTCTTGGTTTAATCTTTCATATAAAGTAGAATCGGTTGGAAATTTTGATTTAATTACTATCCATATATATCTGTTTATTACATCTCATATTCATGAAAAGGTTATGGCTCATTTTGTTGCTTTCCCTCTGGTCTATGGGTTGTCTGGTTTATCTAAAATCTGCTCAAGTTAATACCCTACGTTTTCCTTCCAGGATATGGCTTGTGACACATTCTTAAAAATTGTTCAGAAGTGTAAACGAAAATTCGTTATTGTTCAGGTATGTATTTGTCCGTTTGATACACCTTTTTAATTCTTACTTTATCATCTAATAAGGGGTCTTCTGAGCTTTTCAGGTTGGAGAAAGTGAGCCATTTGTATCTGAACTTCTATCAGGCCTTGCTACAATCGTCGGAGATCTTCAACCTCATCAGATTCATACATTTTATGAATCTGTACGTATTTTTAGTCGTGCCTCTTTTATAGAGATGGGAAGCTATTTGTTATCGTGATCTCACTCTGCGTCTCTATCTCTCTCTCCAGGTTGGTAGTATGATTCAGGCAGAATCAGATCCTCAGAAGAGGGGGGAATACCTCCAGAGGTTGATGGCTCTCCCGAATCAGGTCTGTTAATTAAAAAGGTACTGTTCATCTTTTGTCTTTGTCATAGCTGACTAAATGTATTTTTTTCTATGATGTAGAAATGGGCAGAAATAATAGGACAAGCACGTCAAAGTGCAGATATCCTCAAGGACCCAGATGTGATACGTACTGTGCTTAATATCCTCCAGGTCTGACATCTTAAGGAGTTTAGTTGGAATTTGCTTTCCTTTTTGAACGTATTAGATAGAATTTTATACATAAAAATAGTATTCATTATGGTTGAGCTGGTGCATCAGTAGACTTTTGTTTAGCTGCATGGTGTAACTTATAGTTGTGTGCAGACAAATACGCGCGTTGCAACTTCATTAGGAACATTCTTCCTCTCTCAAATTTCGTTGATCTTCTTGGATATGCTGAATGTTTACAGGTAAACTCTTTATACAACAGTTATATTGCAGTTAAAAGTTACAAGACACTCTTTATGTTTATTGACTTAATTCTTCCTCTACTGCACCAGAATGTATAGTGAACTCGTGTCAAGCAGCATTGCTAATGGTGGCCCATACGCTTCGAGAACATCTCTTGTTAAACTTTTAAGGTATGATGGCATGATATACCAAATAAAATTTATGTCTCTACATTAGAAACTGGAATAATATTACATCTTTATGCTTCACGGAACAGGTCTGTTAAGAGGGAAATCCTTAAGCTGATAGAGACGTTTTTAGACAAAGCTGAAAACCAGCCACACATTGGAAAACAGTTTGTTCCACCAATGATGGATCAAGTACTTGGCGACTATGCAAGAAATGTTCCTGATGCAAGAGAATCAGAAGTCTTATCACTCTTTGCGACAATAATAAACAAGTATGTCTCTTTTCTGTATCAGCATGTATTATTAATCCATGATGTTTGATCTGCTTTTTTAAGAATATTATTAGTTATCATCATGTATTAATTGAACTAGTTGATGCGTAAAATGTTCAATACTGTAAAATCTCAAAAGAATTTTTACCACTAGATGTAACATGAAAATCTACTATCTTCTAAACCCAACTTGTTGATGTGCTCGTGTAGGTACAAGGTTGTAATGCGAGATGAAGTTCCCCTCATATTTGAAGCTGTTTTCCAGTGCACATTGGAGGTAACTGATTCTATGGTCCACTGAAAATAATTCTCACATGTGCATTTTTAACCTGTCAGTCCACACTTTGGAAATATTATAAAATATGTTACGTGATACTTAGTCGTAGTTTTATGCATACATGGAAGTGACTAGTGAATTCGTTTTTCATCTTTTTCTGCAGATGATTACTAAGAATTTTGAAGATTACCCAGAGCACCGTCTCAAGTTTTTCTCGTTACTGCGTGCTATTGCTACATTTTGTTTCCGTGCGTTGATACAGTTGTCAAGTGAGGTTGGTGATTATGTTCTTGCATTAGTATTCTTTGTGTGATCTTAGAGAGCTATTAACGCCCTTTCCATATTAATAGTTTTCTAGTAATCCCTGATCTTTTCTTGTTTTTGTGCCTCTTTATAATTAATCATCAGCAACTGAAGCTAGTGATGGATTCAGTTATCTGGGCATTTAGGCATACCGAAAGAAATATCGCTGAAACTGGGCTCAATCTCTTGCTCGAGATGCTGAAAAACTTTCAGGTTTTGGAATTTCCTTCTTGTTTTGTTGGCAGCCTTAGCCTCTAATTTTTTTATGCATGATTTAACAACATGTTCCTCTTTGACTTGTGACAGAAATCTGACTTCTGTAACAAATTCTACCAAGCATACTTTCTACAAATTGAGCAAGAAGTATTTGCTGTTTTGACCGATACCTTCCATAAGCCTGGGTTCAAGTTGCATGTGTTGGTGCTGCAGCACTTATTTAGCCTGGTAAATAATACATATACTACTGCTTATTTAAAAATCTACCACTTGGCTAGTCTCTGTGGAATTAACGGATCAGTTATAAAATATTCAGGTTGAGAGTGGATCGTTGACAGAACCATTGTGGGATGCTGCAACGGTAACTCATCCTTATCCAAATAATGTCGCCTTTGTGCTTGAGTACACCACCAAGCTTCTAAGCTCATCATTCCCTAACATGACTACAACAGAGGTAACCCTTAAACTAAAGCAGAAGATTTTCTTTCCTTCGATAGCCACTTATCTTGAAAATAGAATACTGACAAAACACAACACAACAGGTGACACAGTTTGTGAATGGACTTTACGAGTCGAGAAACGATGCTGGCAGATTTAAGAATAACATACGCGACTTCCTTGTACAGTCCAAGGAATTTTCTGCTCAGGTGTGTAAAATTTAGCTACAGATTAGTTTGGTTTCTTCTATCATACCACATTTCAGTAAAAACCCTAATTAATGGATAATTTTCTGCAGGATAACAAAGATTTATATGCTGAGGAAGCTGCTGCCCAAATGGAGAGAGAGAGACAAAGAATGCTTTCGATTCCTGGACTTATAGCGCCCAGCGAAATTCAAGACGACATGGCTGATTCTTAAGTCTTGTTGTGTCTAAGAAGGAGATTTTCGAAAAGAGAGATGGATTTTTTCTTGTAGAGCTTCCTTATGGATTTTGAGAAATGGAAATCTTAGAAAAGAGAAGTGTTAGATGGGTTTCTAAATTACTATCTTTTTTGTTAGACTGGATTTGTTAACTATCAAATGAAATTTGACAATTTGTTTAGGATCTCAAGAAGAATCGAATTCCCTGTTTTAATTAAAAAAGTTTATCATTCAGTAATATTAAGTTATTTACTAACAGGCACGCAATTCCCGAACACAATACCCTTACCTTAAACCGGTTTAAAACCGGTCTTAATTTCAAAGACTTTTAAATCGGTCTTCATTTCAAAGACTTTTGTAAACCGAATTAAAATTGAAAGACCAAGTCGAATCTCTTCTAGAGAACCCATTGTACCGAAAACGCAACCTTTGCTTTCTCGGGAAACTCTTCAATTCCTGGGAGAAATCGATCATCTTAGCTTCTGATTCTCTCTGTTTTCTTCAGTTTCAATTTCTTATTTTGGTTTGTCGATAAGAGAAAGTAAAATACTTCTTGTGAGGGTTTAAGCTTTTTTTGGGTGAGAGATGGGTCAAACTTTTCGCAAGCTTTTCGATACTTTCTTCGGCAACCAGGAGATGAGGGTAGTCTCCTTCTCTCCAGCTTCTGTTTGATTTTGCTTTTGATTGTTTTCTGTGTTTCTTCCATTTTTTGACGGAATCGCGTGTTACCCATCGTTAATCGTTATATCCACTTTCAATGTTTTTGACACTCGGATTTTGAAAAAAATATGAAAAAGATCATTCGTGGTTTGATGCTTTGGAATGGCTGTATATTGATTTGTGCTAATCATTCATGGATCCTGGGTTTTTATTTATATTTTCAAAGAGTTACTTTTTAGGTCAGAGGTGAAAAGTGTCTGTGTATGCTTGTAATCTAAGCTCTTGCTAGTACTTTAAGGTTATGTATGGTTTGCTTTATACCCTGAAGATTGTAGTTCCCTTCTACATTAGTATAGTAGTGCCTACACTGTTTAGAATCTTGATGTAGCCATTCCACTTTCATCGACAGTTGGGTTGCTTGTGTATCCATGAAAACAGGCACACAAGTTAGGTAGTCCAGATTTTGTTTTGTGTATGACCAGCTTGTTAGCTATCAAGTGTAATAACTCTATGTGCTGCTACCGATTTCGTGGTGTTCTTGTTAATATATGACTATTCTATGTGGAGTGGTTTCCCACTGTGCTTGATATGATGACTAGATTTTTCATATTTGGTGATTTTCTTCTTGTGTTTTCGTTTGGAGATGCCAGGTCGTTATGCTTGGTCTGGATGCGGCTGGCAAAACAACGATACTGTACAAGCTCCACATAGGAGAAGTTTTGTCGACTGTTCCCACAATCGGTAGGTCAGATTGCTCAAGCATTATTTTTTTGCGTTTTCTCATTTATCTTACAACCGGTTTACTGAGTATTTTAGATTTCTTACACAGGTTTCAATGTTGAGAAAGTTCAGTACAAGAATGTCATGTTCACAGTTTGGGATGTTGGTGGCCAAGAGAAGCTGAGGCCCTTGTGGAGGCATTACTTCAATAATACCGATGGACTTGTAAGTCTCTACTTATTTTTGCCTCTGCCTCTAGTTAGATAATTAACTCATAGAGTCTCTTCTCTTCATGACAGATGATTTCCTCATGTTGTTTAAGGAATTTTCTTTGATTGATATTGGTTGATGCATTTGCAGATATACGTGGTAGACTCCTTGGACCGAGAGAGGATTGGTAAAGCCAAACAAGAATTTCAGGTACCTTAGAAAAATTTCACACAACGTTGGGTAAAATTAGTCTCTGCGGTGTTTATAACCTCTGCTTATTGATTTCTTCAGGATATCATAAGAGACCCATTCATGCTCAACAGTGTCATTCTAGTGTTTGCAAACAAACAAGACATGGTAAAAGTTCATAGCTCTAGCTTTCCTTATTTGATATTTTTTCTTTCTCATTTACCAATAATCATCCGAACTCTTTATGAATCTCAGAGAGGAGCCATGTCTCCTCGAGAAGTATGTGAAGGGCTTGGCTTACTTGATCTCAAGAACAGGAAATGGCATATACAAGGCACATGTGCTCTTCAAGGAGATGGGCTCTATGAAGGCTTAGACTGGTTATCCGCCACACTCAAAGAGGTTAAAGCCGCTGGTTACTCATCAGTTGGTCCCTCGTTTTAGCTCTCTCCATTTGCAAAGAAAAAAATCCCTGACTAGCTAAATTGACATACGAAAGTACCAAATCAAGCTCATGGTGTCTCCTGTCTACTCACCATTATATACTTTAGATCCATGGCCACACTCTTCTTCTTGGCCGGTAATATCACAAAATGAAAATCTCTCAAGACTTTTGTAATGGAATTGTTTTTCTTTTTCTTTTGTCTTCACATGGCTTTGCTTCTGAAAGCTAATGTTAGTATCAACTAGGCTCCTTTTTGCATAATATGACTTTGGAGCTTCACTGTAAATTCTGATGGATAAATGTATAAATCTGCAAAATTCTCATGAGATTGTTAAAGTGTCCCTTATAGCTATAATAGATGATTGATCTTTATATGTCTCTGTCTTCCCCTGTTGAGCTAGGGCACTACAAACTTGGTACCTACTCTTCACCTCAACAAATTAGGGCTTTATTCTAGTCTCTTTTGAGATAGAAAAAAGTGCAGCTAAGTCAGTTTTTTGAAAAGCCATGAAGAAATTACGAATGAGATAAAAAGAAATAGATCTCTTTAGAAATTCTGTTTGGGTTTCTTAAAACAAGAAAAACACAACACCCTAACGGAAACGAAAAAAAAACATCAATATTTTTCCAAGAGAGAAAGGAAATGATTTCAAAAAGGCTAAAAGGGTTTTTCTTCATTACTCAGGACCCTTGTGTTGTTGCTTACTCTTAATAGCAAGTTCTTTCACCATCTTCGTTAGTTGCCTCATGCTCACATCTCTGAGCTCTTCATCAATCGTCTTCTTCTTCTTCTTTGTCTTCTTAACCTCGGCCTCCGCTTTCCCCTCTTCATTGTTGTTAACAGCCATCTCCTTGTCCTTGTCGCTCTCTAAGATTGATTCTGCTTCAAATGGAGACAACGAAGTTTTTGTCTCATTACCAGCAAGACTTGAGGAAGAAGAAGAAGCTGGAGTCTTCTTATCTAAACCAGGAGCCTCTTCTGATTCAATATCAATCGATTCTTCAGATGCGCAACTGTTTTCCTCCAACTCAACCTCGCCTATCTCGTAATCAGACCATTCATCGCTGTCTACTTCGAGTTCCTCCTCAGCAAGAGGTGAAGGAGAAAAATCAAGTTCTTTCGATTCATCAGCTATCAGAACTGTTGTGACTGAGTCAACTTTACTCACATTATCACTAGCACGGACTTCAGACTCAAATGCCTCTTGGTTCGTGTCAACAGCAACACCAAAATCATCACCCTCCCATGGATCAGTTTCATATTCTGTTTCCTCTGATTCAGATTCAGAATCAATCCTCATTTGCTCAGACTCTGCTTCTTTGTAGCAAGCTAAAGTGTTTGTGGTGGTAGTAGAAGCAGCATGGTCGACAACGACAAAACCATCCTCCTTCGAAGTTTCTTGTTCATTGACTAGAACAAAACTATCGGAAGCTGAAACCGTGCTGGAATCTGCAAAGAAAGCCCCCACGGAAATTAAGAAATGCAAACAAGAAAATAGTGAAGCAAAAAACACTGATGGGTATGCTTGTGTGGTATATATACCTGTTCCATTCATCTGTTCCTTACTGGTAGATGCATCAAAGAAAGTGATATCTCCAAGATCACCATATAATATATCAATATCTGGATCATTCTTTGAACCATCCCATTCCTTCTCCAACGAATCATTTAAATCTCTCACTGACATTACTCCACCCTTCTCAGTATTTTCTGAGTTTTCATCTGACTTTTCCTGGAATTTGGAACCTGCATTGTACAACTGAACTTGATTACAAACTCATTCAACACATAATAACATGACAATCATCTGTTTTGAAAACGAGAGAGAGAGATTGCATTTCATACCTGCTGGAGAATCTTCTCTTTCAACATCTTCGTGCTTCTTTGCAGGTACATTGGTTTTCAAACTCAGGTCAGCCATAGATTCTTCTAACAATCTGACAGACCTTCTGGTGCTGTACACCCTCTGAACCGACTCATCCTTCTTGGAGGATGCAGCTGCCTGAGCCCTTCTTGTGCTTCTCGCAGCTGGAGTTTTGCTCACATTGGCTTCAGGCATCATATCAGTGACATCTAACTTCACAGCAACTGAGGTAGCTGCTGCTCTTCTACGGCTCTGAGGTACTGATGGATTCTGGAGCATATTCATGTTTTTGTTTTCTTGATCCATTTCTCCAGCTAAGGACTTGCTCACCACATAACAAGAACGGGTCACCAATTCTGATGACTGAGTTTCATCTTTCGTGGTCTTCCTTCGAGTTGTTCTAGCTGCAGTACGAGCAGCACTTGGCAAATTTCTAGCTACACTGGTTGGAGACTGGTCACGAGATGGATCCATGAACTCATCCATACCTTCCACCTAACAAATCAAAATGGTTAGACTCTGAGGGATCTAGTAATTACAAATTGTAAACTCACAAGCAAAGCAAAACCATCAAATGTTAAGATCAAACATATAGGATTTAAAATCACTGGACTTAACAGAATCGAACAATCATCCAGATCTAAAACCATTTAGAGAAATGTTCCGATTTCATATTCGCACCATCAAATAATCTAACAAACACCCAAAATTTCTCAATCTTCCAAGATCCGAAGACAACGGGAACAAAATCTAAAGAAAAGAGAGGCAAAAACTTACAATCTCAAGATCTCTGAGAGCATCAGCCATGGCGATATTGGTCATATTGGCTGGGATTTTGTTTCTCTTACAGAAAAATTGAAGATCTCTTCTCGGAAGACAGTGGAAATCCATGGCGACGAATCAGAGAAAATGAAAAAAGTTTGATTTTGGTTGAGAAAATGACAGTTGAAAAACAAGACGTTTCTGCTATGCCTCTAAAGATCCGAAGATGAAGGATATTTATACCATTAGGCGAACATAAACCCTAACTCCCTCAAGCACAAATGACCGTTGCAGAGTAAAATTTGAATTTTAATGGGCCTAAAGGATAAAAAGCCCATAGTTTGGATTGTAAGATGGGCCTATGATTCGGTAACGTAGAAAGCACGCGCTTTTCGGGAGCGCGTGTAAATTAATTGAACTTGCGAAGCTCGCAATCACCATCATCCGGAGGAGAGAGAGAGAGAAGGCGAAAGAGTCACGGAGGTTTCAGAGAGAGAGAAAGACGAGGACGCGGAGGTTTCAGAGAGAACGAGAGAGAGAGCGACGCGAACTCGCTTACATAGCTTATAGAGGGACGGTGGAAAAAAGTAGAGAGGAAAGGTTTTAACCTAACCTAACCTGCGTAAAGAGGGTAGGGTTAATGGGAGTTTTCCGAATCTGAATGGAAAGCTTAGTTCTCGCCGGATTCACTTTGTTCTCTTCCGTTTGTTTCAGTTGTCGTTGTGGATCCGCCGGAATTCGTCTGTATTACCGGCGGCTGAGCTGATTTTCAGGTAGATCAATACACATCCGTAGAAAGAAGATAATTGGTTTTTTCTTGGAGAATGGTGGACTTTTGAGGCTTGTGTGTGGTTAGTGACGTACAAGAAACCCGTAGAGAAAGTGTGATCTTGAGTGTTGAAAGGGAGAGAGAAGGATGGCAAGTCCAGGATCAGGTGCGGTGGATTGGACTGTGGGTTCGATTGTGTGGGTGAGGAGGAGGAATGGCTCGTGGTGGCCGGGGAAGATACTTGGACAAGAAGATCTTGACTCTACGCATATCACGTCACCACGATCTGGAACTCCGGTGAAGCTCCTCGGGAGAGAAGATGCAAGTGTGTAAGTCTCTTCTTTTTTATCTGTGTGAACTTTCTTTCTTTTGGATTGATTACTGAAAGCATTCATCTTTCAATGTGCTTAGGGATTGGTACAATCTAGAGAAATCCAAGCGGGTCAAGCCATTTCGGTGTGGTGATTTTGATGAATGCATTGAAAGGGTAGAATCTTCGCAAGCGTTGACAATAAGAAAGAGGGAGAAGTATGCTCGTAGAGAAGATGCCATTCTCCATGCTCTTGAACTTGAAAAGGAAATGCTGAAAAGAGAAGGGAAACTAGTCCCTGAAAAGGCTAGAGATGACTCTCCTGATGCAGCCAAGGAGAGAATGGCTATGGTTAGGGTTCAGGATTCCTCTAATGGGACACGGGAATCCACAGATTATCTAAGGACCAACCATGTTGGTGATGTTATGCATTTGCTGAGAGATAAAGAGGAAGATCAACCAAGTTGTGAAGATGAGGCTGTGCCTCGAATGAGAGGCTTGCAGGACTTTGGACTTAGAACCGCCTCTTCAAAGCGAAAAATTTCATGTTCCAATGGTCCTGATACTTCCTTTAAGTATCTTGCCAGAAGCAACTCTTCAGCTTCTTCCAGTGGTGATCATAGCATGGAGAGGCCCATTTATACCCTCGGTAAGATGTACTTCAGCTTCTTCCAGTGGTGATCATAGCATGGATACTTAAGGCTTCTGGCTCTTTTTGACATGAAATTCATATGCATTTTTGGCTCTGTTTCAGGAAAGGAGAACACTAGGGGTAAGGCAGAGGCTAAAAGGACTAAATATATGTTTACACCAAATGAATCTAATGATGTTTCAGACCTGCATGAGAGTTTACTAAGCCACAGGGAGGCAATGCATTCCTCCTTTGCCGGTGGTGATTCTCGTTATTCAGATTATGACCCTCCTGAATTTTTGGAAGATATGGAATCAGATTATTCTGAATCTGAAACTGATTCTTCTGATATGGAGGAGGATACTGATGATGACATTCCCTTGCTGTCAGGTGAAGCATTTCTGGACAGCTAAAAGCTAGTTTTTCTTATCATATAAATGTTTTCTACTTTTGCGAAACTTGGTTTTCAGTTGTGTCAACACGATATTCATTTCTGATTCTTCTTTGACTGAAAGTTGTGTCAAGCCTCTGGATTAAAACCAATTAACCTTTTTGATTACGTAGACCACGATTTTCTCTGTGTCGCATAGGTGTTAGTTATTCCCTAACTAGAGTTTGAAATCTTCTCTTTCCAGGAGCTGGGGGTCATTTGGAGCGACGCAATACTTTTAGTAGACATATGTCAGGAGAAGATGAAAGTACCAGCAGTGAGGAAGATCATTATGAGTCATCCATTTCTGGCGACTCTTCCTATCTTTATTCCCACAATCCTGATAATGAAGCTAGTACGGTTTCCAAGTGGCAGCTCAAGGGAAAAAGAAACTTGCGCAATCTTCCAAGAAGATCTGCACGGAAGAGAGAAATGCACCGTAATCGTCTGGAAGATGGAAGATATTGTGAATATAAGAGAAGGGCATTTGGCCAAAAGCCTATGGGTTATGGGTTAGTTTTTAATGGGACAAATGATATGAGCGATGAAACTGATGACACTGATCCCAACGCAAGGCAGTTCGGGGATAGAATGATTGGACCAGGTGATGATTATCAGCTCTCAACTATGGTTGCATCTGGATGTAAGAACATCTACAGCCGTGACATGCTGGACTGGGATGATGATCCTTGGGAAGGCCGGATTGGTGTGAAGAAGCGAGGGGAGGAAAAAATCGAAGGTTTATGTCAGGAGTTTGATGCTTCTCAACGACATTTTGGCAGAAAAATGTATTCTCCATTGATAGATGTGGATTTAGAGGTGCGAGGAAGCTATCAGAAAGGGCCTGTCCCAATTGTCTCCCTTATGAGTAAGTTAAATGGCAGAGCAATAATTGGACATCCGGTCGAAGTCGAAGTCTTAGCAGATGGTTCCTCCGAGTCATATATTCAGACAATTGATTACTTTGGTAATGAAGCAACTTACCATGACAAAACCTTTCTGCTACCCTCTGCTTGGAAGACTGCAAGGAGGAGTAATTCCCGGGTTCCACGGCTGCAACCATTCTCATCGTCCCTCGAAGCAGATGATGAAGCAACCTATGATCAATCTCCGGCAGATCAGGGAAGGAAACCGCTTGTTAAGAAACTCGGGTTGGGAAATTTTAGTAATGATGATAACTCGGTGAGGAGAAACAGTTCACTGCGAATTCCACGACCACCTGCAGAGAGAAAGCAGCAGCAGCAGCTGCAGCAAAAGAAGTTGCTGAAGAACACAAATGCTAGTGCTAGTCAAAAGACAAGGGCACTATCGTCATTCAGCAGTGAACAAGGACACAATGGGATGAAGGCGCTACGAGACCGGACACACGAGCTCTCTAACAGACGGGTTTTACCGGGACCACCAACTGTGGCCTGCATACCGGTCAAACTAGTATTTAGCAGATTACTTGAGAAGATAAATAGACCGCCATCAAAGCCAACTGCGAAAGCCTTTAACGAGAGAAGAAGAGATCAATAGCTAAGAGCTACTCAAGTGAAACGAGATTTACAGGTACTAAACATATAGCCATTTCTAGTCTCTGGTTTTCGTAGATTGAGAATCACATTTTAGGGCATTACAAATTCTGGGGTGATGGGTCTTTTTGAGCAACCATCAGGCTCTTATAATGTGATGATTCTGAGGGGAAATTTAGTTGTAGGGAGAACAATTTACTTAGAGAGGAGGCTCTGGTTACTTTTTGGTACAGATCGGTGAAGAAGTAGAACAATATACCACTGGTTCGTTTTGTATATTTTTTTTTTTCTCTCTTCAGAAAGCTTTATGTATCTTTGATTTAGCATCAGCTTTAGTTAATTAGTCTTAGAGAGCTTTTTTGCATTTATTTGATTTATGAATCTTCTCTGGTTAATCAAAATTACACATATTATTAATTTTGTTCTTCGGAGATTCATTTAGCTTGATGATGTTTTTTTATTATCTGTCGTGTGGTCATCATGGCTTGATTAATCGTGCCAAATTAAAACCAAACATCATTTTGATTAGTTTGATTAACCGTGCCAAATTAAAACCAAGCAGCATCATTTTGATTGATTTGATTCTTTTCTATTTATGCGCAGCAACATAATTAATCACTTGGTTAAACATAAGTATCAAACATAGCAGAACTTAAAATGTTTTTTAGGACACTTAAACATACGGTTTGTCTACTTAGAACTTTATTATTATTATACACCCGTAAAAAACAGAGAGAAAGAGAGAATTTAAACATGGTGAGTCTTGTCCGAGTCCTCGAGACTTGTTGGGCGAAACCAAGCAGTCTCCTCCAGCACCGCTGTGTCCTGGCGTGCACCCTCAGCGGCGTCGCTGTGCTCAGTCGGGGAGGGACCGAAAACTCCAGTTTTGGGATGTGGAGACCAATATTTATCAGAATCTGGCTTTATGACTTCGTCAGGTACTGCACTTGCATGCAGTTCATCCTCCACGTTCTTGTCATACGCCGAGGAATGACCACTCCGACTGTTTAAAGAAAAACAATGAATACTTAAAACGATTTTTAATTATCTCACCCACCTCAAATTTATTATCCTAATAACTTCGGTATCAATTTTATTAAAATATATCATTCCTGTTGGGTGGGAGATTGTTGTTAGGTAGGTGAGACATTGACACCACAAAATACCCACAACAACCCCAAAAAGAATGAATTAAGATGGTCTTTGTATTTTGCCCAAAAAAAGAAAAATGGTCTTTGTATAGATTTTTCTTCATCAGGTCTTAGTATATTATTAAAGATGGAAAGTTTTGTTTTTCATAAAAGGTGACCCCGTAAATGCCTTTTCTTTAATAAATTAAAATAAAATCAAGTAATAACGTCAATATATGTCATAGTCAGCTCCATCAATATTTCTATATCTTAAAAACTGTCGGTCCAATTCTTATCTTAATTTAACGATATGAGAAAATCAGCCACGTCACGTCTACTCAGCTCATGTTATATGAAAATGTGTTACGAAAAGATGGACTATAGTATACAGCAAATAACTAAATGTGGCTTGGCTTGAAATTAAAGATGTAAAATTATTAATTTGGTAACAGTTTCGAGATTTGAGTTTTGGGTCAAGCTAATATTGCCTACTAACACCAAAGCTGCGAGTTTTCAACAAGAAGTTATTCTTCAGGGGTATGGATGTAAATTAACAATACTACCACGTGTCAAAACTTGAACTGGATGCTTTTGGTATTATCCATTTACGCCTAATGGCATATGCCTTTTTTGTGCACTGTACGTTGCTTATGCTATCTGTACGAATATATTTATTTTCAAGAAAATGTATTAATCTTTTTTTTAAAAAAAAACAGAGTGCCTTAAGACTGAAAAGTGAAAACTAATATATTTTGCAAAAATAAAAGGGTTCTTTCAGATCCATTGCGTTTGAATTAAGCAAATATATAACATTTGGAAAAAAAAAAAAAAAAAAGAGAGGCAAATTTGTGACATAGAAAAATAAAATACACAAATATATTGGGAAACCCAAATATATTACAACTTAACTGATCTGAATACGTACTCCCTAAAGGAAACCCTGATATCTGAACTTTCTAGATCTGGGAATAATATATTGAATTTAAGACAGTCGTAAAATAATAAAATTGTTTGTTTGACCAACGAGCCAGTGAAACTTAAAAAACCTCTGATATGTAATGTTCATAACAATTTATTTGTAATGAAGACGATGTTAATATATACTGTACATTTCATGTGAGTTAATCATATTTCCACAGAAAAATGTAGTATTTTCTCTCTTTATTCGTTACTTAGGTTAAAAGAAACATCAAAAAATGTGGAAGAAGCAAAAAATAGAAAGAGAAAGAGAGTGTTTGATACCGTGAAGGGAAGAGAGCAGAGGCGGTGGCGCGTGGAGAAGCGCGTGGGTTTACCAGATGTTTCTTTAAGCCGGTGATCAACTGAAAGCTCTTCGATCTGGTTGCCATAAAATTCTGTTGCTTCGTCGGAGATTACGAGAGAGATAGGAGGATTTGTTTTCTACTCAAGATTTTGCTTCGTAATGTTATGATGACTTTAACTCCGTTTAGTGTGTGCTTATATAGATAGATGCATTTATGAATGCTTTGAAAGAGATGGGATTAGGAGACAAAACACTATCTGATCCACGTGTCTCACCAACCAAACGTTGCCGTTTGGTTTGCTTTTTGACGCCGTTACTTGACAAATGGACAGTGTGTGAATCTAAAGAAACGGCCTATTTAATACTATAGCCTTACTTTTATTTTGGGCCGGTTTTAAGTAAATCAGCCCATTTAAACCCATCTTAATAAGTCTTCTCCCTCTTAACCGACGTGCGACACGCGTTGACCGCCACGTGTATCACGTTCCTTACATCTTTCTTTCTTCCTCATGAGAAGAAGAAAAAAACAGGAAAACAAAAAATTCAAGCTGCGATTGCGAAGGAGAGACTTCAGATCTAGCTTGATCCGGTGATAATGGCTCTCGAATGGGTGGTTTTAGGTTACGCGGCGGCGGCCGAAGCGATTATGGTGGTGCTATTGACGATGCCGGGACTTGACGGACTCCGCAAGGGATTAGTCGCCGTCACGCGTAATCTCCTCAAACCGTTTCTCTCGATTGTTCCTTTCTGTCTGTTCCTCTTAATGGACATCTACTGGAAATACGAAACTATGCCTTCGTGCGACGGCGATTCCTGCACACCGTCGGAGCATCTTCGTCACCAGAAATCAATGATGAAATCCCAGCGAAACGCGCTTCTGATTGCGGCTGCACTTGTGTTCTACTGGATCCTTTACTCAGTTACCAATTTGGTTGTCAGGATCGAGCATCTTAACCAGAGGATCGAGAGGCTCAAGAACAAGGATTGATCGTCTCGTCTAAGGTCCAATCAATTAGTGTAATGCCTTTTTTTTGGTTTTCGAGGATCTTTCTTATTTCGCTAGGTTTTCTCTTTTTCAACGTCTCTGATCTGTGCCTTTATGTTCTGGAGATTGAAGGATTATTCCTACTTTTCTATGCTTGGATTCTTATTTGTTACCAGATTGAGATTGTTTTTTTTTGTTGAATTTTGATTGACTATTCTATATAATCTTCTCTTCAGGATAGGCATTGATGACACACACATGATTGATGGTTTTAGTGAATTGATTCTATGCCACACACTGTGAATTCTTATGCATTCAATGAATTAGAGCTTCAGATTTGGTAATCAGGGAACCCTTTTGTTTAGTTGTGACCGGGTGAAATCCAAATTGTCTCCTAGGTGCATTTCCCCTGTTACAGAATTATCATGATGCATCTGATCTGAACTTATAGTATGTGCTTTTGATATGCTTTGTTAGACACAGAAACCGATCATGAATCCCCTAGATTGACCAATACCAAACAATTATCATTCGTTACAAAATGATTGATTAGCGTATAATAAAGTAATCAAACGTCCTCGAGTTTCTAGGGAATTCAGTTTTAGAGTGGGGTACATCCTAAGTGAGTTTAGATTGATAATGTAGGAAGAGAAAACTGTTGATCATGTATATGCTTCTTCATGGACCTTGTTGTGAAAGATTTATTTTTTCTTCTTTGGCTTTCACATATTATGAGTTCTCTTAGTTACCTTATAAAATGTTTGAACTTTGGCCACTCTTACTTTCGAAATGTATGGACTTGAAGTAGATATCGAGATTTATGTCTGGTATCTTAGTTGGAGGAACTCAATACAGAGCCATACTTGGCCTGACTCCTGAGTAGTAATTTTGTTTACAAATTATAATTTCGGGTGGTTTTTGGAACGTAAACAATATTTTAGCATCTATGTACTCCGTTAATGAAATAGGAATATTCGTAGCCCATAAATATGGCTTTGCATTTACCCTTAGGGTATGATTGATGGCCTTCATGGCCTCATTACTTCATTAGAGGAATATAATTAGGGTAAAGAACAGATGATTCTGTCTTACCAGTTAAAATAAAAGCAGTAGAAAACTAGATGATTATATTTTACGCAGGAATAAGGCGAAAGAAGAAGCAAAGTAAAGGAAAACATTCTACTTGCTCTTCGTTGAAGAAAACGTATAGATTCCTCCTCTTTTTTTTTTTTTGGGCAAAGATTCCTCCTCTATATTTCTCATTATCCTCCCAAATTATAGTCACATCTTGATATGTTTTTTAAAAGCGATCATGTGCTAAGGGGCTTAGAAACGGTCCACAAATACTTAAAATAAAGTTCATTTATCAACCATGGCCCAAAAGTCTTTGAATCTGTTCAGTGTTCAATATAGTTCGACACGTATCGTTAGATTCGTTGCACAGAGATTCTCGATGACCTCGTTGTTCGTGCCATCTGTTTCCACTCACCACGTAACAAGTATCTAATCACCGTCCATTTTTCACTCTTTCCACATGTCATCATCTTCTTCCATCATTCCCAAATTATCTTATCTCTGACATAAAAAATACCTTATATAATGACCGCAAAACCAGAACCCATGTTCATGGGCGTGACATGTTATTTGAGAAACAGAACTCATTAGATAATGTTTTAAATTCGAATATCCATTACGTAAACAATTGTAAATACATTTTAATTACGGGCCGACTATATAAACACATTCATTAAAATAAATATAGTCATATAAATGCCACTGTTTCTGTTCTCTCAACTCTAAATAAAATTATTAGCGGCTTAGAAGAAAAAATGCACTATCAAGAACAGATGGAGTCGCTTATGTTGGGAGAAGAACGCAGACGCGGAAACTACGTCAGAGACGCAGACGCGGACGCGGACGCAGATGAAGGTGTTAACTCTCCCTCTTCTTTTCCAAACTCTCCTGATGATTCGGACCGTCGCACTTCTTCTTCTTCTTCAAGGTAATGAGAATCAGAAAGTTCCGGTTTTAACCCCTGATTTTAGATCTTGTCAGAACAAACCCCCAATAATTAGGGTGTTTTCTTTACAATCTTATGGTTTAGGGGTATAATACGGAATATCTTTTTTCGGTGGTGGAAGAAAATTATTCATTTGGTCCGAAAATTTTACATATTTTTTAATCTTATCACAAAATGATTGGGAAATTTTTATAACAGGAGAGGATTGTCGAAACATTACAAAGGTAAATCACAATCGTTCACAACGTTGGCAGAAGCGCTAACTGTGGAAGATCTCGCTAAGCCCGAGAATCCATTCAACGCAAAGCTGAAGCAGCGACGAGAGAGCCCTCACTGTCGTAGATTATCCGGATGCGGCGGCGCTTCGGAGCGAAATTTAAGTGGTCACGACGTTTTTCTCGCCGGAAACGATGGGCCGCAGCGACTCCCCGGTAACAGACCGCCTCTGAGAGCCCAGACGCTCTCGGCGGCTCATATTTCGGCTTTGCTTACTCGAACCTAAACCGGAACAGAACCGGGTTTTGTTTTGGACGATGTTTTTCAATCTTTTGTTTTCTAATTTTGTACAAGTTACTTAAAAAGTGTGTTGACCTTTTGATAATTTTGTAATTTTCCAGTTTAATTTAGAAAGCACTTGACAGTATATAATATACAAGTAACTGACCATATTTCTTATTCATCATAGTTTTGGTTATGGAAAAATTGAAAATTGATGAGTTAAGGAAAAAATCTAAATTCTGCAACAGTGTATCTTAATAGGCCTTTTCTTAGAGATTGATGGGCTAGACTGGAGGAGTCACGGTTCTCTATATCGGGCCTACAATGGGCTTTCTTAATTTACATGTCTGTTCGCTTTCATATTTACAGATGTCATCCCCTTTTTCTAACTTCTACAATTTCCACCACGTATTTTACCTTTTGTTTATATAACACACCTCTAAGATATCAGATATTTCTTGTTTTACTGCACATTTTTTTCATTCCAAAATTAATTTTTATTCAAAATGTTTCCAATTCACGCCAGAAATTATATGTTGATTGCTGAATGTTAATGTATGTGCATAGAAATCTTTTGGGGTAAATTCCGAAATAATTGACAGTGAGGGGGTTCTTATAAAATTTCTCTGAATTATATTGGATAATGCTGTCAAGATGACGTGGAGACCCATGGATGACGAAGCTTTGACTCGCTTGCTTCCTTGTACTGAAAGTTGACACCACGACACGATCCAATCTTCATCGGTTTTTGCAGTTTGAAGAAGATGAAGATTCAAACTCTTGGATTGATTTCAGTAGATCAAAAAATAACACTTTCTCAGATCTGAAATTTGTTTGAATTTGTGATTGTCCAATTCGTCGGTAACAATGGCTTCCTTGGAGATGAATGACCTAAAAAGTAAGTGTTCCGATAAACTCTTTGAATAGGGATGTGGTAATGAACTAGTATCCACTGATTTCGAATTGAGTTATCTGCTGAATCGTGGAGGAATATATTGGCATCTTCTGCTTTCTTCTGTTTCTTGGCTATGGATTCATCGTGTGTTAATTAGTAGTACCTATGGAGGCTAAAAAAAATTGTTTTCTTGCTCTTTTTGTTTTGGATTTTTTTTTTTACATTAACAAAAAGGCCTAAATTTTTAGTTATGCGTAGGGTATCAAAGAAAATTTTGAAACTTTGGACCGGCCCTGGTGGCAGAGATAGGGCTAGGTTTGACAGGGTTTGGTGTGTTCTTTACATTCCTGGGAGTGATATTTGTGTTTGACAAGGGACTCATCGCCATGGGGAATGTAGGTATATTTATACCACGATTTTAGCAAGCTTTTGATGTGTTATATCTACGTCTCTGTGGTCTATTTGAACAGGTTCTCTTCTTAGCTGGTGTGACTCTAACCATTGGAATCAACCCAGCAATCCAATTCTTTACTAAACGGCAGAATTTTAAGGTTCTTTCATTATCCCTTTTTGCTTCCTGTTTGATTCCTGAGGTCACAAGGCAGAGATCGAGAAGAAATCTCCACGGGTTTCATATCTTTGTGTTTTGTAGATTATACTAGTAGTTAATACATCTTCTTACCTTTTCTACTTCTTGATATACATACAGGGTACTATATCGTTTGGATTGGGTTTCTTGTTGGTTGTGTTTGGATGGCCTATTTTCGGTTTGCTTCTAGAATCATATGGGTTCCTTGTACTCTTCAGGTGGGTTTTTTTTTGGAGTTTTCTTCTCCTTAACAATATTGTGGTTTTACTTATTCATTTCTAGTTTTGATTTGTTTACTAATGTCTTTTCTCCATTCTTCTGTAATTGTTAAGTGGTTTCTGGCCTACACTTGCCGTCTTCCTTCAAAGGATACCTCTATTAGGCTGGCTTTTGCAGCAACCATACATCAGATCGGTACATCCAACTGCTCTTCACTTTTACTATTTGGACATATTTGCCTTATCCAATCCAACGTTTACGTCATTGAATCAGTTGCTGGATCGCTACCGTGGAAGGCGTGTCCCTGTCTAAACCCTCTTTGCACAGAAATACGTATCGTTATAATATACAAAGGTACATATATGTATATAAAACACTCTTGTTCTCCTTCTTTATGCGTTGTAAATGGTTCTTGGAACTGGGTCTTGTGGCTTTTTCTCTCTTTACGACTGTGATCATTATTAACCTAGTGAAAGCTTCTCCTATTTGATTATGGAGATTTGATTTGTCCAACCACTTAAGTCAACTCTATAGTTTATAGTTATGTTTATGGTTTTTGTATCTAAAACATCTCAAATGTTGTCTTTGTTATGTTGAGACTACTATATATCCAATTATGAAGGCTCATGGCATTTAGAGTTCTTATTTCTTAACATTCTCTTTTATGATATTTGACACAATTGGACTGTAGAAAATCAAATTTAGTTGTATTTTTATATTTACAAATTTTACATATATGTAATTAGAAACCTGATTTAGCAAATTAGAGCAATCAGAAACACACTAATGCAAAAATGTAAACGCAAAGTGACCTTCAAAGTTCGACACTTATTACATATATGTAAAATTTTGGTTCGTCTATCGTTCCCATCTCCTAGACTATAGTAAAAACTAATTCACAACTCTTGTAAATATTTTATTCACAATTTAAGTTTGAAAAAAAAAAAAAATCAAGAATTTCATGCTCAAAAGCACGTTTCATTTCTCACCTACTCACAGGTCCAGCGGATTTTTTTTAAAAAAATGACCACTGTAATAATATCCACAAGCAGCAAAAGCCAAAGCCACTCATTCTTTGCAAGTTGAAATATAATTTTTGTGGCCTATAAAATGCATACATCCATATTCCTTTCGGTAATTTACAATTTCATATCAATAGTTACGCATAAAATAATGGTGGTCAAAGTATATGGGCAGATAAAAGCAGCTAATCCACAAAGAGTATTGCTCTGTTTTTTGGAAAAAGGCATCGAGTTTGAAGTAATTCATGTAGATCTCGACAAACTTGAACAGAAAAAACCAGAACATCTTCTTCGTCAGGTATATAAGTCACAATATTTTTAAGTATTTTATCACAGACAACGTATTATTCATTACCTAATTCTTACGTTGTATACTTGTATTAGCCGTTTGGTCAAGTTCCAGCTATTGAAGATGGAGATCTAAAGCTCTTTGGTAAGATACATTCTCAAATATTTTATTGTTTTTTTTTTTTCTTAAATGACTACATGTAAAAAAGCTATTTATATGTTCGATTTTTGGTTTCAAGAATCGCGAGCCATAGCGAGGTACTACGCGACAAAGTATGCGGACCAAGGAACTGACCTATTGGGGAAGACATTGGAGAAACGAGCCATTGTGGACCAGTGGGTGGAAGTTGAGAATAACTACTTTTACGCTGTGGCTCTACCCTTAGTTATTAACATCGTCTTTAAGCCCATGTTTGGTGAGCCAATCGACGTCGCTTTGGTTGAGGAGCTAAAGGTCAAGTTCGACAAGGTCTTGGATGTGTATGAGAACCGGTTAGCTACGAACCGGTACTTGGGCGGTGATGAATTCACATTGGCTGATTTGACTCATATGCCCGGTATGAGATATATCATGAATGAAACCAGTTTGAGCGGTTTGGTTACGTCTCGAGAGAATCTTAACCGGTGGTGGAATGAGATTTCGGCTAGACCGGCTTGGAAGAAGCTCATGGAATTGGCTGCCTATTAAATTACTTCAAGTTTATATGGATGGTGGTGCTGATGATGATAACGTGCTATTAGTATTTTATTTTCCCCCATATAAAGTTAAATCGCATGTTATATTAATTGCCTTCATGGAGGATTTGATAGATTTTTCTACTAAAAAAAACTTTTAACACATTCAAACGGTTAACAACGAGGTTCCTAAACAAAAACACAACCGATCGAATTACACAAAAAAAAAAAAAATTATTAGAAATTATGTATGTTCTAGACGAAGTCAATATTGTGGTTATTCAAAGTAGCAACAGATTTGTTCTTGTAGTCCTCCTCATGAAAGTCTCAAGGAAATCTTCCATTCAAATCACAAAAGTCAACGTCAAACTGAGGTTGAAATAAGAATTGGAAAAAGAAACATCACAACTAATTAACCAAATCAAAGTGAGGAACGGTAACAACAATTAATAAGACGACTTTAATCATAATTTGTTCACTTCTCCATAAGCAGTTTGATAAACATGCTCTGTGAAGTCTTTGCCGTTTATTTGTCACCACCCACCAGGCCATAACCAGCCACATCCAAACCACCAAAACAATTTAACCGGTGGTAGTGTTGTTTGCAACCATCAAACCAGTTTTGCAATAAATGGCAAAAGGCTTCACAGCACCGAAACCATTTTGCATGCTATTGTGGCAAGACATATAGAGATAAAGGAAGCACAATAGCATGTTCTCTTGTTCGGAATATTTTTTTCCAAATTTAATATAATCTCGATTTACTAATGTAAGAGTGAAAAAAAAAAAAAAAAAAAAAGAATAGTAAGAGTGAGAAGGATGGTAAGAGTGGTGGTGATGGTAAGAGTGAAAAGCTTGGTAAGACTAAGAAGAGAAAAACAGATACAATGACAGCAATGAATCCTTCGTACAAAAGTTTTTCTGAAGATGTCAACGTTTGGTGTGCAGATATAGTTCACATTATATTCAGTTCCGGCCCAATATATTTGGGAGCCTTAGGGCAAAATACAATTTAAAAAAATTACGGATTTTTATAGTAAAAATTGTTATTTTAAAAATTTTGGGCCTTTTTATACATTTTTATAAAGAATTAGGCTTTTTAAAATATAATTTTCATATTAATAATATTTTTGAAAATATTTGGACCTTTTTTACATTTAATTTTAAAAAAAAAAAAAAACTTCGGACCGTCGCACCTCCGCTCCGCCGGGGCTAATTGTATTCAAAGTGATTGGACAAGCTTTTTCAAGTGATGCTAATGCTCTCATCCTATCTATGGATGTGAACAAAGGGTCAAACATTCTGTCTATAGGAAAAAAACTTGTCCAACCACTCTGAATACAATATGAACCATGTCTGCACACTTAGCTTTGACATCTTCAGAAAAACTTTTGTATGAAGGTTTCATTGCTGTCATTGTGTCTGTTTATCCTTTCTCAGTTTTACCATCCTTCTCACTCTTACCATCATCACCATTCTTACCATTTTTCTCACTCCTACCATCACTGTTGGAGGAGAATCTTCTCACGGATAACTCAAACTTACATCTCCTGTCATAAAGCTTGTCACCAGAGAAGAGAGAGATAGACTTGGATCTGATCCGAACGGAACAGTAACCAGCCACCATAACCCTTTTTACCGCCGGGGAGCCCAGTGAGGATAAGCCAATGTAAATCTGATTCAACTGTGCAATAAGGGATCTCAGATTCTTCGGCGGCTTGATTGGGAATTAGGGTTTCGTTCTTCTATGATTCTGGTTTGTTTCTTTTAAAAGAGGAGGCAATTGTGATCTAATGGGCTTGCCGTTATCTTTTATCTTCTTTTACTACTATTGGGCCCTAACCCGGATTTTCTGTAGTGAAATAATATTAAAGAGAATAATAAAAACTTTAGTAATATATCATATTTGTTCCAAAATCATCGAGATTCTCTAATGTTCTCTTGTTCCGAATATTTTTCCCAAATTTAATATAATCTTTGCTAATATTATCTGCTTGGCAATGATATTTGATTATTGTTCTTCTTTTTGGGTGATTTATAAGAGAATTCTCTTAAATCTACCAAACATATAGTTACAGTTTAAACATGAACTTATGTATTCATTCATACCTTCTTTTTCTTATTTTTTATGTTATATATCATGCTTGTATGTAAAAAATGAATATTTTTTGTTAAAAAATACATTTATATTTATATATGAAATTTTTACATATATATGTAAATTTAAACCTGATTTAGCAGATTAGATCAATCATATTTTAAACACACTAATGCAAATATAAACGCAAACGCAAACGCAAACGCAAGCTATTCAAAAGAAAAAAAAAATCCACACTTATTTTAAGTTGATGATACTAATTTAAATTTGGATCGTCTCATTTCTTGTTGTTGTTGTTGACTTGTTGTACATATAAGAAACATTTTTTAATAGTAAGAAATACAACAATTAAATGTAAATATTATTATATATATGTATATGTAATGCCTTTTTATCCAAAAGGGATAAATTAATAAATCAACAATTTAAAAAGAAAAGAATCAGAAAAAAATGGCAAGACGACATTTGTAGTATTGCTGAGCCACTAAACTAAAAAGTGTTAGTTTAGTCTTCGTGATCTTCTCAGCTCTTTGTAACCAAGAATCTTTGTCCTCTTCAATGAACAATGTTCTCTCTTCCACATTGTGATTAATAGGATTGACGTGAACTTTAACCGTGTGAGAAGGTACGACTTGGTGATATAGAATCTTCGTTGTTTGAGATGTCGAGATGAGCATTTGGTTGTTAAATCTAGTTTCCTCTTCAACCACATCGAATTCCGATGAATCAAGGGTTTCATTTTTATTTACGTCTTCATTGTCTTCTATCCTGTTTACGTTTTCCTCGTTATACGTATCAAACGAGAAAAAATCATCGATATCTATGTTGTCATTGGTATTGTTCCCTGTAAATTAAACAATTTGTAATTATCGTTAGAGAAGAAGAGCACCATAACAATCTTGAATTTGAAACCAAATTATACATTCATACTCACCATGAAATCCAAGATCTTGGTCAGTATTATCCAAACTCGATATGATCTTCTGATCTTCTATATAACCGGCCTTCTCAAATGCATGATGAATGATATATATACGTTAGGTTTAAAATATATATATAGTATAAACTAAAAGTATCTTTACATAGTATGATATAATTACCTGGTTCATATGATGATTTGACGTTATTAATTGTTGTTCATCATAATTGCCAACGTGGATCACTTGATCACCAACGCTATTATAGTGGTTGGAGTTACTTGCAGCGAAAGTAAAGTCATCAAAAACGCCATTATCGTTGTTGTGAGTCATACTCTTGAAGAAATCGCAATCACTAACCGAAGAGTTCTCTACACGCAACGGTGGTAGAGATATATTGTGTTGTAACATTGAACATTCGATCTCTGTATTAACCTGTATGAACATATAGAAAATCCATCATTAATAACATTATATGTTGATAGATGTATTAAACTTTATAGGGTGATCATCAAATTTTGAAATATTAGGTATACCTTATATGGAGTAGGGAACGGTCTATAAGAAGAACCGTAGTATTGTGACCAGTCCTCGTTGCTGATTGCGTTAGAGTTAAAACGCTCGTTGCCAAATCGCGGTTGGAATGTGTTTTGAACTTGATGAGTAGTTGAACTGATTTCGAGATCCGAACAAGCGTCAAAACGCGATGAGCAATTACCAATCACATTGGACATCGCGTGTACATATGACCGGTGCTGATCTCTTGGCTTAGCTTCAATAACAATCTTTTTGAACACACGACAAAGTGCATATGCGTCCTGAAAAATATAAATTTAGACAATTTTTCCTAATGCTATATACAATAAATTAGTTAATTAGCCACGAACCTGCATGCCGTAAGCAGAAGGCTCACATTCTGTTTCATCAAGTCGATATTCGTGCATGACCCAACCAGTTCTTATGCCGTGTGGTGCGCGCCCACGGTAGTAAACCAATGTCTTCTTGGTTCCAATGGCTCGGTCTCTCCAACTCACTCGGCGGTCTTTACCCGTAGCCTTCCAATAACCGCCTTTGGTTGCTCGGTTCGTCCTTGAACCGTTGGGATACTTCCGGTCCCGTGGGCTGAAGAAGTACCATTCTTGGTCTTTGCTCGGAAGCAAGGACTTCCCTATCATTGAATTTATAATTGATTACTTTAAGTAACGTAATTTATCAGAAGATATTAGATGATATAAATTTTAAGAATATGATTCAATTAAGTTGGCATTCATGTTTTCAGTTACAGTTTTTTATTAAAACAAATTATTTTATTTTATTTTTAATTCAAGTTCACATTTATTTTCTAAAAGATTTGGTGACTTTTTTATTCTCTGTGTAAAATATATTAGAAAATGTTTTTAAATCAATCATTTTTCCCGTAGAAGTATAGGTAAGGGTTTCTTCATCTATGCTATATTCTTATTCTTTTCTTCAATCTCTCATATGGGTTTCAGACAAATAATAATAATTCTTAATTATCACAGATGTTGTGATTTTAGTCCAAATATTTTTGCAGAATTTTGAAATCTAAAGTAGAATGGCGTAATTAATGTTTATCATAAATCATATCTTTCAAAAATTTAAATTTTAGTAAAGATCAAATTAATAGTACCTGGCAAGTCCCATGGCTCACACTTGTAAAGATCAACTTCAGCGATAACTTCAAGTTCGATTTCTAGACCGTTGATCTTTCTTTTTAGATAGTAAGTAATTAGTTCCTCGTCCGTTGGATGGAATCTGAAACCTGGAGGTAACGAGACAGGAGCCATATAAATAATCTCAAGTTGTTTTTGAAATTATTTTGTTTGAATCAATTTTAAGAAAGAAAGAGAGCTAGGGAATCGAGAGGAAGAAGAAGATATTAGCTGGAGAATAGATATGTTTTGTGTTCGTTGAGGGTTTGGAGAGCAAGGTTATATATAAAGAGGTAATGAAAAAGGAGAGGCAAAAGTGAATAAAGGGAAGGTCCCCATCCCAAAATAAGAAATAATGATAAAAATTTAATTAATATTTAAAATTCAACAATTTTTTTGTCTGACGAATAGATCTAACTCTAAGTTTTTTTTTTTTATAATAATTAAAATGATAACAAATAACATGATCACGAGAGGATTCTGTACTTAACCGGAATAATTAATCAAAAATTGCCGCCCTAAATGTAAACCGTGTTTATTCATCAAGTGGCTTCATCAATTATCCCATGCTTCTCCGAGAGTGGTCGGTCTGGAATATACGTGCACGTGTCAGAATTCTATTGGTTGCATGGGAGATCGAATCTTGGGTTAACCCAAAACTGTTGCAATCTCTTCTTCTTTTTTTTGCTTTTTTTTTTTTTTTTTTTGTTATTTGGCGGCACTTCTAACTGAAATAACTGTCTCTTTTGTACCCACTTGCATGCCAATCCTTTGTTTTCCTTCACATTGCCATCCGATCTACGTACATATATCTTTTTTAAAAATATTTATCTTAATGTTGTAAATTTATACTAGTAGCGTTTTACATTTTATTTTGTCATTTTATTTTGTCTTTTTCTGTTTCTCATATATTCATTTTGCATCGTAGCTTATATGGCTCGACTAGAAAGTTGAACTCCATTTTATGGTCGTTCCATCAACATTCATATATTTTCTAGTGATATTATGCTGTTAATTTTGATTCGGAAAAAATTGAAATTTCAGAGATTTTGAAACTAAAAACAAAAAAATTGAGTGGCCAGAAATCCTTTCCTCCCCATATTTAGTTCCGTCAAATAAATTACCAAAACTTTTGTTCCAATATAGAAAAAATATTGACCGAAAGTCCAATTATACGTACTCCAAAGACTTATGGATATAAGAAATTATAATCAAATGAACATATTCACATTTGGCGTAGGCTATAAAACTTATCTAAAATTGGGACATATGAAAAAATGGATCAGATATATGTATATAAAATTTGAAAAAAGCATATGGGGTTTAGATGGTTATATGTATCATCATGTGGGATCCAGCAGTTGTGAACATGTGAATAAATCCTTGGAAGCTGTTGATGGGCCAACCCAAGAGAATCACTTCTCAGCCTTTCTCATCATCGTCATAACCTTTTTCTCTCATTATTCCAAATTCCATATTCTCTTTCTTCTATGTATCACCATATATACATATCTTTAATATATCTACATATATATACAATGTGTACATAGTACATACCCTTCTTGACACATTTCCCTCACATGAATCCATCTTTTGGTTCTTTACTTATTTCTTTCTAACGTTCACACACATTTCTATAAACTAATAACATATATTAGTCCTATGATTAGCCCTACCTTTAGATTGATATCATGGCATAAATATATAAATTTAGTTAGAATGATAAAGTAATCAGTTATATTTTTTTTTTTGTTAAAGATTAAAAGCTAATATGTAAAAATAGGTTGAAATTATTATGAAATTTCGGAGTCTACAAGATCCCCAAGTGACTTAATGTCATTCCAAGATGAAATCGCACGATTGATTTGATAATAAAACATGGAGAAAGTGGTCTTCTAGTGTTGCGATTTGTGGGCTAAATGGGCTTTCCCGTGGGCCGAGTAACTTATGATCAGTCAACAAGCGGTCACGTGATACCCAGCGGTGAGCGCACGTTAGAATAGTTCCCAGTTCCATTTTCAGGCTACAGTGAGCCGAACCATGTCTGCGAGAGATAAATTAATGGAGATCTTACAAATATGGAAATGTTAAAAACAAAAAAATCGAACCAAAGAAGAAGCCTACGGTTGTTCTGTTCCTTTCAATCTCACCAAATTTTCATCTTCGCCTTCAATTTGGATGGATTCTCTTCACCAAACCAAATTCGTAACCCTAGCTTCTTCTTAAATTATAGACAAGTTTAATTCGAATCTGGATGAAATTTTGGTTTTGTTTGTCTAGATGGAATTCTAGATGTGTCTGATTCCGAAACCTGAGAGATGCTGGGAGCGATTCATTTCGGGGTATTAGCAGCTTGTTTCGTCCTATTCGTTCCCATGGCAATGGCTGGTTGGCATCTGAGCAGGAACAAGATGCTCTTCTTTAGTGGCGCTTTGTTTATATCTCTCGCGGTTTGTGTTCACCTCACGCCTTATTTCCCTTCCGTTTCCGACATCGTTGCCTCTGTTTCGTCTGTTGTTGTCTACGATCATCGTATCTCTTGTATTAACGAGGTGAATCAGATTGTCTGGGATGTTAAACCGGTCACGAATCCGGATTCTGTTCGTAGAAATAATGGCTCGACAAAGCTTGATTATTTCGACAAGAACTGGGATTGGATTAAATCGAGGAAAGTTTTGAGTTGTGAGTTTCAGAAATTGGATAAGTTTGATGTTTCGGATTTGTTGAATGGATCTTGGGTTGTTGTTGCTGGTGATTCTCAGGCGAGATTCGTGGCTTTGTCGTTGTTGAATCTTGTTTTGGGTTCGGATTCCAAGGCTATGGATTCGGTTAGAGGTGATCTGTTTAAGAGACATAGTGATTACAGCATTGTGGTTAAAGAGATTGGGATGAAGCTAGATTTTGTGTGGGCTCCTTATGAGAAAGATTTGGATGATCTTGTGGTATCTTATACGAAGATGAAAAAGTATCCTGATGTTGCGATCATGGGAACTGGGTTATGGCATATGCTTCATGTGAACAATGCTTCGGATTTCGGTTTTCGGTTGAAGGAATTGAGTAGTCATGTGGAGTCTCTAGTGCCCTTTACGCCAAAGGAGCAAGAAGGAGGCGGATCGGTTTCCGGTAGATCTGTGCATCTGTTCTGGATTGGGATGCCGGTTTTGATCAACGGGATGTTGAATACGGATGAGAAGAAGGAGAAGATGAGTGATACCGTGTGGCATGAGTATGATAGATCGCTCGGGGAGAGTAAGATCTTGCGCCAAATGGGCGGTCCTCTTATCTTGCTTGATATCCAGTCCTTCACATGGAACTGTGGACCGCAATGTACACTTGACGGGATGCATTATGACTCTGCGGTCTATGATGCCGCTGTCCATGTCATGCTCAATGCGTTGCTTATTGAATCTCATCAAACTTTATGAGTTCTTGACACGGTTTTTTGTTTATTCCTTTTTCTGTTAGGGGTTCTCTTGTAGAGTTTTAAGAGAAGTGGGATGTTCATAGGAATTTTACAACACACGGTGATCCTTTTGGCCTGAGTGATCTTCACATTGGAAGTAAGTGAACTTACATTCTTGGCTATAATAGGTTTAATATCTTTTGACTTTGAGATTATAACACCTTTAGTTATTCTGATTCTTGTTATATCACAGTACCCTTTTGCATTCTTTTTATGATAAGACTCAATGCGCATCATTAGCTTTAAGCATTTGAAAGGAAGCTTTCGCTCCTTAGTAATGTAAACAAATAGATACAATAGTGATGTTTGTGTAATCACTGTTCTTAGTACATTGGTGGTTTTTGTACCTATGCGTGGGAGAGAGAGAACTATGAAATGCAAAAGTCTGACCCAAGTTCATTCCTTTCTAACCCTAAAGATAACCTTAGACCAAGATCGATATACTTGCCATCAAAAAATTCTGACCCGGAAAAAAGAATCATGAGATATCTCAATGCACCCGTCTCTGTCTCACGGAGTCTCAAATTGTTTCCCTTCGAAGGTCTGTCCATAATTCCAGTTTTTAGGGGAGACGTTGTAAGATGTCACAGTTGACCTGTCACTAGAAGTTACCTCAAATGAGAGAGCTTGGTTCTTGAGATCAGCATTGATATGCCAATTCTGTCCCCAATTACGACCCATAGGTAACCACCCGGTTCTCGACCCTTTGATCTTCACAGCAGCTACATCACCGGACCCTGCAACATTGGTGATCAGAACCGAAATGAAAATGCCTCCACCATCGACTGTAAACCGCATGCTCCCTTCCCTTCTACAGTTGATCCTGTTTTGGTAAAGCCAACAACAATGGTTGTAAGTCATAACTTAAGTGATATGAAACTATTTACAAGCTCAGCTCCAAACCACTTCACAAACCAATAACAGTCAGTTTCAATCCTATCATTGGTTTCCAAATTCCATCTTCTTTCTCTCATGGCAAAAATGAAAACGAGAGGAAAGCTAGCTACTCAACTATGATGAGCAAAAACTATTCATATACACTACAATATTGCCACCAATTCAAACCTATCTACCATTTCTCAGAAACTTGTACACACACTAACACTACAACAACTCAAATAAAACAATCAGGGGCAATAATGTAAATTGCGTATTGAGGACGACATTTAGGGTAAGCCCATCTCACATAATAAAGCACACGGATATCGAAGAAGACGCAAACACACAAAAGCAAAAGCATCGCCGGATTTTTTAAATCGATAGTGGCGTCAAAAAGCAGAACCGCGTTCCCACCACCGCAAACGCATTTCTCACAAAACGCGAAACAAATTGGAAAAAAACGCACCTGCGATACTGCACCGGCATGTTCCCAGCTTTCCAAATAGCGATCTTCTCAAACGCTTCGATCGGAAGCACGAAATGTTTGTTAGGTGGATTACAATGACCACCACCATCTGGATCAAATCCGTAATTAGGAGCACAAAAATTCGTAGCGGTGACAATAATTGAAGTTCCAGGGATACACCAACGGAGATCATCAACACATCTGAGCTCGAAACAAGCACCACAGATCTGACCACGCTCAAACAGAGTCTCGCTTAGACCAACAGTAGCCATACCGTACCCAGATTTGACGAGATCTCCGTATCCACACGCACCACCCACCGCGTCTCGAGGATTAGAAGCGGCGTAGTAGGTGGCTCGAGCTGGACGCCATTCTGAGGCGTCGGAAGAGACGGATGAAGAAGAAGGAGAAGAGGTTGAGGAAGAGTAATGAGAAATCGCCGGCGGCGATAGTGTAAGGAAGAGTAAAGGTAGAAGAAACCGTTGCATCTCTCCGGCGAGAATTCGAGAGAGAAAATGCCAATTTTGATTTTAGAGATTTTGATGATTTAATTTTAGTGTTTTATTTTAAAGTCTTTTACTCTTTTAGTGGGAAAAACATTTTGCTTTTACCGGTTTGTCGGTTTATATGAAATGACTAAAATACCCTCAATCGAAAAGGACTAAGGCCCAAATCACAAAACCCAAATGCCGTAATAAGTGAGGACTTAAGTTACACTTCTGGGTCAACTTCTTTACCTTTCATTCTCATGTGTCTCCATCCGACTCTCTCCCATACTCAAAAGTAGTTACATTTATACATTAGTCTAAATAGATTAGACAATTTTCTTTGTCACATGAAACTTACATAGCCATAATTTTCTCAAACTGATTTCATATACAAATCTTATAGAGTTTTTTTGTTCTTATATTTCATTACTACAAGCGGCTTTGATAATGGCTTCGAAATGCCGCTTCTCATGGATAATGTAATGTCCACCATCAGGGACCTCATGGAGCTTTATCCATGGCAGCTTATCACATATATAAATTAAAACATCTCGTGAAATTTGTTTGTCTTCGAGTGCACACCACATATGTGTTATAAATTTAAGTGTAAACCGACGGTTATTAAATTAACCATTGCAACTATTCAATTTATGGTTATTATTTAAACGTACGGTTGCAAACGTACGTCACAACTTTTGAACCATATATAAACTTTGTTTCTCTTGTGTCAAAGAAAGATAAGAAGAGGAGAAAAGAGAGATTCACGAGACTAAAGATTGTCTTAATCTTTAGTGCAAAACACAAAAACAAAACACAAAAAGCTCTATTTGTTTCTCTTGTGTCTTAGCCTAGAACAAGAGAGAACTTTGATTGTCTTATCCTAGAAGGGATTTCGTGTAACCCAAGGCTTGAGAAGGGTCGAAATACTCTTTAAGGAAAGTGCTCTCGTGCGCGATTCAATCTCTATCCAAGTTCACGTTCGTTACGTCCCGGAGATACAACGTCGATACACAACAATCTTAAAGAGTATTTACGGTGAACAATGGCTAATGTTTCTGTGCGTGAGATGACGTCAAAGTTTGGCAAATTGGATAAGTTTGAAGGAGTTGATTTTAGAAGATGGCAAAAGAAGATGCACTTTCTCCTCACAACGCTCAATGTGGTTCACGTTCTAAGTGTGCCAATGCCCACCGTGTCGGAGAATGGTGAGAACGAGTCCGTGGAGGAGACAAGGAAGCAACTTAAGTGGGAAAACGATGACTACATATGTCGTGGCCACATTCTCAACGGTATGTCTGATTCTCTCTTTGATGTCTATCAAAATGTCGAATCCGCAAAGGAACTATGGGATGCGTTGGAATCGAAGTACATGGCCGAGGATGGGACTGAAGGGTTCGCCA
>NW_003302553.1:963968-1398364 GCF_000004255.2 Arabidopsis lyrata subsp. lyrata
ATAGCTTGATTAAGAGTATTCGACCCTTCTCAAGCCTTGGGTTACACGAAATCCCTTCTAGGATAAGACAATCAAAGTTCTCTCTTGTTCTAGGCTAAGACACAAGAGAAACAAATAGAGCTTTTTGTGTTTTGTTTTTGTGTTTTGCACTAAAGATTAAGACAATCTTTAGTCTCGTGAATCTCTCTTTTCTCCTCTTCTTATCTTTCTTTGACACAAGAGAAACAAAGTTTATATATGGTTCAAAAGTTGTGACGTACGTTTGCAACCGTACGTTTAAATAATAACCATAAATTGAATAGTTGCAATGGTTAATTTAATAACCGTCGGTTTACACTTAAATTTATAACAATATGAACCGACCCTTTCTTACTATCCAAAAACGGATTGCTCAATTCCGTTGGATCAAATTCCCAATTCCCATAACCTGCAATGATGTCTCGTTGTGTGCTCACATAATCACCTTGTCGTAAAGCAGACTCCTATAGTAATAGCATTCATGAGTGTCTTTTCAATATAAAAAAAAAAAGTGGATTATAAAGTTCATTTTATATATATACATACTTTGATATAGGAGTGTTTTGTATGCTTTTCCGCGAGTTCTAGGTCGCGCTCGGTCATTGTATCTTTGGGATTTCGACTATTTGGGAACCATTTCTGAGTCATCCACCAATATAACAACCATGGAGAGTAGTGTGCAACTCGAAGTGTCAACTGAAATCCAATTGGCAATTTCTTCATTGCTGCATTCAATAAGTTTTGAGGCACACGGCTCCACCAAAAATTTATTAACGGAACCACCAACGAAGCTCCACTAAGCCTATCATAATTATTATAAGAAACATAATTAAGTCCAACACAAACCACTAAATTATAATCTTAGTTTGTATAAGTGAAATACCGAAGTCGGTCACTTGGTCTTATAGTATAACCTCACTTTTGGTAATTAAAAGATGAGGAGATGAAACAAGAGAGAAAAAAAAAAGTAGTGTATTTGAAAAAAAAAAACATTATTCCAACCCTAGCACTGTATTTTTTCCTTGAAATTTTTAATATTTTGAATCTACGACTAAAAATGCTTATATCGCTCCAATTTTTTCAAACCGAATTTTTTTTACAAAAAGGATTAACCAAATGTCTTTTACGTAAGAACTCGTTTTGAGAAGTATTATTGAGCAGTGACCATCACAATTAATATTTCAATTTTTTTAATGTTCTTAAGAGATAACCCATCGATATATTACCTATGAGGAATGTATTTGAGGCAACCGTAAACTGGGTAAGCTCCAAGTGACATGCCTATAACGTGGAACTTTGGACCGATTTGCAATTTGTCAGCAAGTTCTTCGATATCGTATGTATCAGTTCTCAGCGTTCGTGTTGGATTAGGATCGCTTTCTCCATAACCAGCTCTATCGATGATGCAGCGCAGTTACAAGATTCGAGGACGAATCTTTTCTTGGCCGGCGAGACCTGATGCAGCGTAGAATTAGGATAATTCCCATTTATTTATATTTTAATTATATTATTTATTTTAGTCTTTATCTTTTAGTGTTTCTAGAATATTCTAGGGTTTTCTTATGTTTTATTATAAATAAGCCATTAAGGCCTAATTTTGTAGACAGTTGATTGATTAATAAAATTAAAGAGCTTTTAGCTTTTCAGAGAAGAGTATTCTCTAAACCTTGTTTTCGGTAGATCTCGAGAGATCTCAACGATTATAAGAAGACGTAGGATTCGGTATTCGCGGAGAATCAACGAATTCCTCACGTTCTCTCGTTTCTGGTATTCCGAGGAATCAACAGATCCGAGAAACCCTAGTTTTCCGGTATTCCGAGGAATCAACGGATCTCTAGTTCTATCCTTAAAGCTTCCGCAACTTCAGTTGGTATCAGAGCTGCGTCTCTTTGATTTCTCAATCGAAGAACGATTATGGTGATCATGTTGAGTGGTAACTTTTATCCCTTTGCAGAAGAAAGTTTGTTTGAAGATGGTTACAGAGAAATCTATGGTGATCCTATCTACGATATCTATGAAGATGATGATGTCTTAGTTATTGATCATGTCGATTTTGTGTTTAGCGATGGTGCGTTCGAGAAAATCTGTGCAGAATTCAGGCAAGATACTCTTCGTGCAAAATCCGGGTGTAGTCAGATCTGTGCAAAATTCGGGTTTCCTGCAGAAATCATTGAAGATTTGATCTGTGCAATTTTCGGGTCATATCTGATTCGTGCAAATTCTGGGTCAAATCAGATTCGTGCAAATTTCGGGTCAAATCCAGTTCGTGCAAAAATTGGACAGAATCAAAAGATGGAGATAAAGCTGAATCTTCCAAGATCTCCAATGCTGAAAACCCTGCTGAAGATTCGAGGTCGAATCTTTCTTGGCCGGCGAGAGCTGATGCAGCGCAGTTACAAGATTCGAGGACGAATCTTTTCTTGGCCGGCGAGACCTGATGCAGCGTAGAATTAGGATAATTCCCATTTATTTATATTTTAATTATATTATTTATTTTAGTCTTTATCTTTTAGTGTTTCTAGAATATTCTAGGGTTTTCTTATGTTTTATTATAAATAAGCCATTAAGGCCTAATTTTGTAGACAGTTGATTGATTAATAAAATTAAAGAGCTTTTAGCTTTTCAGAGAAGAGTATTCTCTAAACCTTGTTTTCGGTAGATCTCGAGAGATCTCAACGATTATAAGAAGACGTAGGATTCGGTATTCGCGGAGAATCAACGAATTCCTCACGTTCTCTCGTTTCTGGTATTCCGAGGAATCAACAGATCCGAGAAACCCTAGTTTTCCGGTATTCCGAGGAATCAACGGATCTCTAGTTCTATCCTTAAAGCTTCCGCTACTTCAATCGAAGAACAAAAAGTATATCTTGAATTCGTCAATCATTTCCTGAAAGCCAGAGGAGCGTTATAGTTGCAAATATTATTCAATATGCAAAACAATCATTAATTGTAAAAATAAAACCACCAAAAAATATGAGAATAGTTGTGGTCTCTTTCTTTATCTCGTTCTTAATTCGATACTTATGTTTATACCTGTGTGATGTATAAATCGACGTCTTTGGAATTTCCATTTCCGTGGACGATTATTATTTTGTTTTTGGCTTTGTCCTTTGGAAACCCTAATTCTTTGTACGCTAAATGCCTCCCATCATTAAGCTTGATTCTTGGAGATATCTCGGAAACATTTTCCGGCAATGGGATCGGTGGTGGCGGTATTATGGACTTGTAGACATAATAGCTTATCAGCCCCACAATCACAAGTAAAAGCACCATTTTTTGGCCTATAAGTCTCCGAACCAAAAGACTAGAATTGACTTAAAGTAAAATGAAAGAAGAAGAAACTCAAGAAACTGACGAAAAAAGAAACTCAGAAACTAATACTCCATATGTCTAATAATATGAACAATTAATAGAGAGAAAAAACGACCTATTGATTTAGGAGATGACTAGTTAACGTGATGTAATGGTATCTTTGGTCCAAGCAACTTAATAATGGTACTATTTATTTTTGTTGGCAAGCAAAGCATGACCACTTTTTGTTACAAATGTCTTTATTCATTCTCTCTTTGTTACACATGTCTTGATAACTTATTTTGCATTACTATTAGTCTATTATTGAATTGGTTGTCATTTTGCATTTATTATCAGTTGTGTAACTCCCCTCATTTATATTACATATTGAATTATTTTTTTGGATTTATTCGACATTTTGATTTTTAGAAACTAAGAAAGAAAAACAAACTTATCCTTACTAAATTTTAAGAAATTGCTTTGTAACTTTTAATCCAAGTGTCGTGGCACGATGGTAGCAGTTTCAAAGCAAAATATTATATATAGACTATATTGCAGGGTGACCGAAATTTGTCAACCATGATTGTATCGCCAGCGCTAAGTAAAATTAATTATTGACACAATCACACAAACGAACTCTAGATAATATAGGGGATTATTAATTACACAATTAAAAAAAAAAACACACTCCGATATAAAATCTGGATGTAGTCGTAAAATCGAACATATATTTATATAATATATATCAAATTTCAAATCCATTCCAAACGCAAACTATTGAAGTTTTTTATTTATTTTTCTTTTCACATTCAACTACAAGCGGCTTTAATAATGTCTTCAAAATGCTGCTTCTCATGGATAATGAGATGTCCAGCCTCAGGGACTTCATGAAGCGTTATCCATGGAAGCTTATCACATAAGTAGAGTAAAACTTCATGCGAAATTTGTTTGTCTTCAAGTGCACACCAAATGTGAACTGACCCTTTGTTATCATCTGAAAATGGATTGCTCAGTTCGGTTGGATCAAACTCCCAATTCTGGTAACCCGCAATGATGTCTCGTTGCATGCTCACATATTCACCTTGTCGTAGTGCGGATTCCTGAACCGCATAAATCAATCGCGTTCATGAATGTTTTTTTTTTTTTATTAAAAAGGTATCATCACGTCCATTATATAAGAAAATTGGTCTAAAACTACAGAAACCTTTTAAAATCAATCTTTATATAGGTACCTTGATGTATGAGTGTTTTGTATGCTTATCCGCAAGTTCTATATCACGCTCGGTCATAGTTTCTCTAGGATTCTGACTAAATGGGGAGAACCATTTCTGAGTCATCCACCAATATAATAACCATGGAAAGTAGTGTGCGACTCCAAGTGTCCACTGATTTTGAATTGGCAATTTCTTGAACGCTGAAATCGACAAGTTTAGAGGCAGACGACTCCACCAAAAATTCAGTAACGGAACCACCAACGTTGCTCCACTTAATCTATACATATTGTTAGAGACAGTCACATATAAGTAACCTTTAATTTATATAATTCAAATTAATCTTAGTTCAACATATAATTACTAGCTAGGCCAATATGATATGTACGTAAATCCATGTGTAAATAAATGGTAAATGATAATTACGATAATATCTGACAAAAAAATGTTATTCTTGGATATTACTTGCAAGAGATTGATATACGTACCTATGAGGAATGTACTTGAGACAGCCGTAAACTGGATAAGCCCCGAGTGACATTCCTAAGACATGGAACTTTGGACCAATTTGCAATTTATCAGCAAGTTCTTCGATATCATATGTATCTGTTTTTAGTGTTCGTGATGGATGAGGATCGCTTTCTCCATAACCAGCTCTATCAAAGAGCAAGAAGTATATCTCGAATTCGTCGACCATTTCCTGAAAGCGAGAGGAACATATGTAGTAGTTCCAGTTAATTATCATGATGATATGAAACAATCAAGGAGCTAGTTTGCAATATAATAACTTTTTGATCCTTATATTAATACCTGTGTGATTTTTAAATCCACTAACTTGGAACTCCCGAATCCATGGAGAATGATAATCTTATTTTTGGCTTTGTCTTTTGGAAACCCTAATTCTCTGTAGGCTAAATATCTGCCATCGTTGAGTTTGATTCTTGGAGATATCTCAGAAACATTCTCCGGCAATGGAATTGGCGGCGGCGGTTTTATGGACTTGTAGACATAATAGGCTATTAAACCGACAGCCGCAACTAGAAACAACATCATATGACCTGTAATATATGAGGGAACATCGGAAAGAGTACGTTCAATGCCTCAAAACAAACTAGCAGTAGTGATCATCGTCAACGTTTTAGTAAGTTCCATAAACGATTTAAAATTTGTTTTAAGAATAATGAAAAAGAAGAAACTTTAAAATATGATAGATGCATGCGTGACCAATTGACATAGAGAGAAAACCGACCTGGTGATTCGAGAGATTGCTTGGTAATGTAAAATCTTTTAGTGATGATATCGCTGGTCAAAGGAATTTATCAATACTTATACTAACCAAAAGACAAGACAAAGGCTAAGACTAATCAAACAAATTAAGAAGGAGAGGCAATTTATGAGTTTTAGATTTGAATACAGATTTTTTATTTTCTTTCGGTATCAAGATTTGAATAAAGATGGAAATAAAGAAGAGCTTATCTGTTGAGAAATATTAGATCATAAGGAATTGGACGCGTACTTAACATCTCAAATGACACATAATATGTTTATTTTACCTTTTCAAGTAACCGACATCTATCTAATGCTTTAGATCGTGACATGTATAAAATTTAAAAATAATAATTAAAGTACCATTAAGAACCTAAGATGTTAGATTAACAATAAGATTTAATACACGTATGTGTATGCATATAAAAATAATTGATTTCTTACTACTATCTACATTATGTGGTTTTCCTTCTTTATTTGATTGATACATTACCAACTAAATCTATTTGTTTCTAACCGAAATAAACATGTCACAATGTATGATTGTAATAAACTAGTATCAGTATTTCCAATCAAGAGCATGATTGCGGAAAGAAAGAGTGGATTATCAAAAGGAAAATAATTGCGGATGGAACCCAAATACAATCGAACTTTTAAATGTTATGTTTTGGGAAAATTCAACGAGCAAAATTAAAATAAAGTCCAAAGAAGAAAAGACTTTGCTAGGCTGCAAAAAGAAACATTATTTATTCATTCTTCATAAACTTGCTTTGCTGTGACACTGTGATCTTTTCACACCAATTAAAAGAGTATCAAGATGTGTCTTCCCCGAGAGAGGGAAGACTTTGAATTTGTCTTATTCAGAGGTCTTCTGGACCATTGATGTTCTGTAAAAAAAACATAATGGTAAGTTTTAGTTCAAAATAATATAGGGTTCAAACTAAACATGTAGAATGCCAATTCGGTTTAGCTGAACCAGATTAAACATTATATTCAATCCTAATTTTCATTTTGGAGATTACTCTCAAAAACCTGAACCAAGATCAATACCGCATCAAACTAATTTATACTGTTTCTAAAAATCGATAAAACGAAACTATATGGATTGACCATCTCTGAATTACAAACCCCAAGAAATCAAACCAAATTTCAATTTTGAGTGATATTGTTTTACTTTTTCAACATAGAATCAAGCGGTAACCATAATTGTGGCGAAAATAAAACAGCCGAATTTTGAACATAACCATGGTTCGTTACATTACCTTGTTGTCGACCACGGCCCTGTCCGGAATTTCGAGCTTCACACCGGATTTTGCAGTCACAGTTACCTTGCCCTTTAAACCCAAAAGAAACCACTCTGAGCATATAAAATATCAACACCACCTTGGGAACTAATGAACAATTTACATATATATGTAGCTATACCTTGAGAACAACCGAAGAGCCAAACCAGACATCCCCAGACACCTTAAGGCTGTCGAGCTCGACTATACTAGGAATGGACTTAAACCGGCTCAAGAAATTAGCCACCTGTTATAGACAGACACACTAAGTGAGGCTCAAGAGTCAAGATACAATGTTTAAAATGACAAATGGGACTTGTCAGGAGATCATTATCTTCATTTACCTTCTTGAACTCAGGTCCCAATTCAATTGATGGGTTTGAGGGGTTAGTTCTAGCTTTGTTTCGGGTAACGAAGCCATCAACTAGCGTGTAGAGATCAGACTGTGGAAGAATGAAAACTTAAATCATTAGTCAAATGATTCAAAAGATATCGGTGTTACTCTGTTGCACTGTTAAATGTGGTGGGATAGAGTTCACCTGGACGAGCAGCAAGTCCGAGCTTGCCTTCACTGGCAAGAACCGTGAACGAGGTACATTAACACCGATAGCATTGTCAAAGAACTGTTTTGAGACAGAATCACACAAAAAAGGAGTAAGAAAAGATTAGAGTTTGCATTCTATATTTCGAAATGTGCCACTAGGACAGGCATGTTACCCTTATCGCAGCACCAGCTGCAGTTTCCAGTTGAAGAACTTTGACTCCATCAACTTCCTGCATAGAATTTACAGTTTTTCTTCGGTTAGATAATAATGAAAATTGCAAAAAAAAAAAAAAAACTTGTGCATTAGGCCACGCAGGCACCTTTGGGTTTGGAATGATCTCCATTTTAAGTGCATCAGCTTCCACAAGCTTTTTGATGGCCTTCAAGTTAACCCATCTGTAAACTTACACAGTTAGCGTGTACAAATAAGTTTATATTGTTTTATAGGGACGTGATCTACTTACAAGTTGTTTGTGTTGAATATCTTGAACTTCTCAATTGATTTGAATTCATTGACCTACCACAAGGATCAAAACACGAGTGCAACAACTCTTTTAAGCAGATGATACAAGTCGAAGTAAACAGAAAGACGGCATAAACAAAAGTCTACAGTTTCACATTCTATTGTTTCTTCAATAAATTTGGCATTTACTATATTCCCTTCATAAGAACAATCTAAAGCAGAGAGGAGGGATAAATGGCTTTGCAGAGCTTCCAAGAAATGATTCTCTACACTTAGCTCATTTATACCAACTTTCCCCAAATCTCTAATGAATATGCTACAATAGTTTAATCTCTAAAGAAATTGAAATCCAAACGGTAAAAGGAAGGAAAACGAGGAAGTATAGAGACTTACATGTTCATCAGGAACCTGAGCAATCTCCAGAAGCTGGGATAAACCAAAAAGTCCATGTCAAGAACAATACTTATGTTCTTCAGTAGCACAAGAAAATTGTAGCAGTGAGAAGATCATGAGTTGCAAAGAGGTTTACGATTTTTTATATAATAGGAACTTAATAGACATATAAATAAATATACTACTGTTTTTTTCCTTTTTTTAGTATAAAAATGCATTTACAGATCCAATAACAATCTACAGTAGACAAAACCGTTTTTCAAATAACCAATGCATAAAGAAAGGTACATCTAAACAAGAAAGGACACAATCAAGAACTTACCTGGACTTTGCCTTCATAAGAAATGAGAGTTCCTCCCTTTACATCAGCTAAGGTTTTGGGTGTAACTTCCATGCAGTACTCGTTCTTGTTCTGGATCAAATGCTTCAGGATTGCTGCAGCAATTAGACGAAGGACGAGGTAAGTAAGACAGTTAGTATGGGAATTTCATGTAAAACTTTCTGATTAACCATATAAACTATGTGTAAACAAGAAGGAGAAGACTACAAAGAAGACATACTTAAGTCAACGATGGCACCCAAGTTGTCTGAATTGGCAACAAACACATATTCCTTACCCTGAGAGACCCAAAAAACGCAATTTTCAATACACATGGACATCAATCTTAAATGCTGGGGAAAACAGTAGTTGACAGCACTAAAGAAAGAACCTGTGATAAGAAAGTATCGAGCTTTCCACTGTTCATGAGGGCTGGGAATACATCACCATGACCAGGAGGATACCTTCACAAAGATAATTTATTAGTAGGCGATCTGATAAACAACAGAAGATATTCTTTAAATGCAAACGTAATCTCCAGTGAAAACGCAAATAAAAGTTAAAAAAAATCTACGACGACTACAACATATGGTCAACCAGCAAACAGATGAAACTTATGATAATTAAAAACATGTCGTATTCTCTAATAGATTTCAGACATGTTTGAAAATTCAAAACTTCATGTTCTCTGCAATCATGGACTGATCTCAGAGAGCACAAGGCAATATAATTCGGTTATCAGTAATGATACTCCATCACGTAGATAAATTCAACCAGTTCTCACTTGTATAAGAAGATAAAATGTGACTTCATATGAACATGAACAATAGCCACTTAAAGTATCAAGATTTAAGTAAACATGAATACTGTTTTGAGAGTCTGTTTCCTGTTGCTGTTCAGTATCTAAATTGCAGAATGATAGATTTCAATAGTTTTGACAAAGTTGAAAAACTGTGTGATAATGAAGCACAAGGCACAACGAAGAAAGAAACTAATACATAACAAAATGAAATCATACCAGCCCTCCTTGTCGGTCTTTCCCTTGCTGGGCCATGGCACAAACTCATCTGCCACAATACGGGGATATTTGCTCTACAATATCCAAGTAAACGTTAGTAGTTGCAGATCAGATGTCAGTTTTTACATACAAGTGAAGAGCTAATTTGATATGCATCCACAACACAAACCTGGTTAAATGTGTGAATGTCAACATTTGAGTGGGTGTACTTTTCCACAATCTGAATATGACAAAAACAGTCAGCCAAGAAGAATAGCATAAATATAGAAGAAAAGAAATGTGATCTACAGTTAAAGAGAAGTACCTTTTGTGTGTCATCATGTGTATTAAATGAGTTCATGAGAACCAACGGAACCTTGCAGCCATACTTGTTGTTGAGATTCTGTGAGTGAGCGGAATATATTGAGCATTAGATTAGCAAACATAAGTAGGGTAGAGTAAAAAAAAAAAGAAATGACAAACCTCAATCTGGATAACAATCAGATCAAGAAATGTCAAACCATCACGAACTTCGATAACCGACCTGCACAGAAACAAGTAAGCTACAATTTCTTTACATCCTGAATCTTGGAACGACTACTAGTACATGACTGTTATGCCAAAAAAAAATCACAATGGATTCTTCACTAGCTTCAATTTGAACGTTACATCCACTAGCGATGAAAGCAAAATTTATACTGTAGACAAGACAACATTCAACCAGAAAGTCCAAAGACAAGGATGACATAGCAAATAGATCTAGCATACATGAACTTGAAATCTCAAAGAGACACAATTAGATTGAAAAAAATAAATTAAAACAGACAGGAAAAAAAGGCTTACTTGGGGCCAGTGCATCCCATTGTTGTCCCAAGACCTCCATTAAGCTTTAACACAACAAGTTTGTCCAAGAGATTCTTGGTCTCGGAAACATCTACATCAATTTTAAAATTAGTATCACAGAGAAACTGCAAGCATATTGAAACAAACAAACAAAAAAAGGTTCAAGAATAAAACCTTGGGAGACGGAAGCCATTTTCTCGTAGGGAACAACGATTTCATCAGTAGGTGTCTGGATCTTACTCCACTCAATGTGCTGTGCCTCACCGCTTCAAAATTCAATACAAAGTCAGTGACCGTGGAACAAATCATTCTACTGTTACTACGTAAAACAACGACGAAAACAACTCAGATCTATATCCAGATCCGATCGAAGTCAGGTTTAATAATCGTTCAGATTGAAAACAATTTCAGAAATCACAGAGAATCAAGAATAACCGACAAAGCTGAGGAACTAGGAAATAGTGTTTGATCATCAACCAATCGATCGATATATCGGAAGTACACATCCACACAAAAAAAAAAAAAAAAAAAAAAACAATTGGACGCTATCAAGAGAACCTTAGGTAACGTGAAACGAGGCCGATGAATCCGCTCTTCTCATTCTCACTGACACAAAAAGGAGAAAACAAACAGATCAGTCTAAATAATAACGAAAATTCAGATCTAGAATTATGAAGATCCAACAGATTTAGGAACAAACGAGACTAAAATACAATCGAATCAGAGAAGACGAACCTCATCTCAGAAAGGCCATCGACGGCGGATTTGAGTTGAGGGAGATTCTCGGTGGTGGCGGCCATTGTTGATTACAGATTTAAGAGCTTTGGATCCAAAAGAAAAAAACGAAGAGAGGATTGTTTTTTGTGAATGAATAGAGAAAATTGGAAATTAAAGCAGAGAAATATTTATAGGCGAAGGGAGTTTTTGGTAGTAGTGGTGATGAAGTGATGATGCGTGGTGTTACCGCAAATATATATGTCTGTCGTCTTCTCCCAGCCAATTATAAATATACACGTGTCACTTTTCATATTCGTCCGGTTTCGTTAGTACCGTCAATTTCCTTTTTCCTTTTTTTTTCCCCATCGTCCGGTTTCGTCTTATTACCTGTCAATATATTGTTTCCTTTTGTTAGGTTCTTTAAAAAAAAAAAAAAAAACTTTTTTGGTCGTGAATATTTGAGTTTAATTTTTTTTTATAAAAGATTTTCTATTATTGATTGCATTAGAAATGAAATGTTACACAGCCATCATTAATGCCCAATGGCTAAATAGCTCAACACATTACATAAACAAAACCAAATTGTACCAAATTAACTTCAAACTATAAATTTTTTTATAAAATTCTGTAAGTTAGAAAGTTGATTAAATTATAGTATTTTTTTATAAGACCATGCATACAAATTGCAAACTAATTTCTAAGAGAGTATATAAAGATCAATTTATAAGAAGGTAAAACTGTGATTTAAGAACAGTTATATGTTCACATGTAAAAGCTCATAAACTCATTACACCAAAAAAGAAGAAGCTCATGAACATACTTATAAATGGATATATATATATATATATATATATATATCAAAAAAATTTCTAGCTTTACTAAAAATTAGTTTCGAAATACATAGTTTGATGTATGTTATTCTTATATCGTATTCCAAATTATCAAAGTTCATTGCAAAAATAAAATTATTTATGAATTTGGAATATGAAAATTTTAAGAATTTTTTAGGAATATTGTAAGAGTTTATTAAGAATTTTGTAAGATTGTTGAGAATTTTCGAGAATAAGAATTTACGGATTGTCTGTTTTATGTATTTTTAAATATAAATATTTTGTGAAAAAGTTAACGGATGTTAGTTTCCGAAAAATAAAATTAGTTTATTTATATATTTTCTGAAACATTCATAAACTTATATAGTTTAGTGAAAATATATAACTAAATAATTAGTGTATTTTAATGAATCTTCGTTTATTTTTTTTTTATCAAATGTTCAATCATATTTACGATTTCATCATTATTATCAAACATTTATCTTCAAACTATGACTAAATTATTAGTATAACCAATAGAATAAACCAACCAAAACCAATAAGAAAACCCCATATATAAAGATGGGTTGTTTTATTACTTTCATCAATCGGTCTGTAATCTTACCGATCGGAAATATCTTAAAGCTCATGTCCATAAAACCATCACAACCAATCGAAGTCATAAAATCCCCCGATAAAAATATCTCAAACAAAACGAAAAAAAACAAAGAAAACAAAAGAGAATCTTCCACAGCATATTCCCTCACTCAACATTGAGGACAATTGAGTAAACCTTTGATCCTTTGAACAGTGGAGCTGATCAAACCACTCACTGTGTCCACCGACTTCTCATTCACCTCTCTCGACCTAGCGGCCTTTCCAGAGACAAGGATCTGAAAGGCCACCGTGAGTAAGGTTCCACCGTCCTCCACAGTGGATCGCCTGCCGTCGCTTGAGATGATGAAACCAGAAGGAAGGATTGGGATATGGGAAGGGTCTACTTCGCCGGAGACAGCGAAATTCATTGTAGCCATGTCCATAGGAGCGTACACGATCATGCCTCCCAAGGCGTCCATGTAACAATCTTGCAGCATCAACATATCATCCTTGCTTGAGTCTTGCGCCACCATCTTGTCATTATTCTCTTCTTGCGTTGGCTAATGAATATTATTGTATACACATGCACGACGAATAAAGATATTAGAGTTATATAATTTGCCAATAAACCATTAATAATAATTAAAATAAAGTCGAAGAGAGATATATACATGTACCCGGAGAATGGTTAAGCAGTTGGTTTCACTTGATCCGGTGGCAATGCGAGCGATCTCATTGACTAAGGTTCCATAGGAAAGAATGTCCCACTGTTACACGTAAACGTTTTTGTTGTTAATACGTGATTTAAGACAACAATAATCAAGAAGGCAAAAACAACTTTAGTTATCCATGTTTTCTACAACATGAGGCTTCGGTCCATCATCATCCGCATGGATGAATTCGGGCAAGTGTAACCGTATCAAAGTTCATAAATTTTGATGAACATGCAGATCAAGAAAGAGAGATAGAGAAAAGAAAGAACCTGTTGACGAGTGTCGAGGTTTTGAAGGAAAACGAAGACTTGCAAAGGAGTGAGAGGGATTGTGAGAGAAGACGAAGCACTGACAACGATACCGGGTGGTTGACCGGCCTCATTGTTCATCCGAATCGAGACTCTCACTCCATTTTTCGACTGCTGCGGAAAGTCAACTTTTCCGGACATGGTCAACATTTCGTTGAAATTCTTTACCATTCTCTCACCTAATTTCATTACACTCCTTCTTGCTTCTCCTGTCGATATGACTGCCAAAATATAATCAACTTGATCAAACGCCACATTATTGTAGAAACTATATATACGTGATATACAATGATCAATTTCAAATAATTAATGTAATAAAGTAAAGTTGCATGTCTTAGGGTTAGAACCTCGAGGTAAAATAAAAATCATCCGACCAGCTTAACATTTTTTTAGCTGGTTGCACTAGCCTCATAAACAGATGATGTGTATTATAGATGACCTATGATCTTAATCCATTTATTTATACAATTTTTCAAACTTCAAAAAGCAAAATTAGGATAAGACCAGAAAATTAAATAAAATGATATAAAACATTTTTGTGAAAATTTTGTAACTATCTCATACTTTTGATTCAAAAAGATAAGCAATCACAAAAAGAAAATTTTGTTTCTAAATTTTAAAATTAGAAAACTTGAATATCGGGAAATTAAGTATAGATATATGAGAAAATTTTTTTTTTTCTTTATATGTTTTTTATGCCAGTACATTCACATCTTTAGGGAATAAAAACTTCCGTTTATTCGTCATCCAAATTTTGACTCGTAATTTTTTCCTAATTTATTTTATAGAAATCGAAGAAAACATTGACTAGTGTTCTAGTTTTTTTTTAACAGAAAAAAAATTGTTGGTAAATATCAATTATCATCAAAATGATACAATCATACCAAGTGATAAAAAAACAACATATTTTAATTTACTTGCACAATTTGAAGTCATTCGTTAAGTTAGTCGTAAAGATGATACGTACCTTCGCTCCAGTCACTTGGAGGAAGGGTTCGGATGGAGGAGAGAGCCATCCTCTCACACATTCTCTCAAGTGTGACGATCCAACGCTTAGCTCCATAGCCTGACCCGCCACTTACAAGATCTCTATAGATCTTATGTGTATCCAATTTATGGTCCACTTCCACATGCTCTATCCACATTACCTACAATATTTTTGACCGCTCCCAATTAAATGCAATATAGAAAAAAAGACATTTATGAGCTCGATCGAGAGGCAATGAAGAGATACCTTGGAGTGAGCATTGGGCAAGGCCTGGATGAGACAACCCGAAGGACGTTTGTAACAAGCAGCATTGGCAAAGTCAAAGTGAGCACGGTGTGACACGTCAGCAATAATCCAGAGCCCTTTCTCGATCTCTTGGCAGCACCTGACGATCATGAACTCCCTTGCTGGCACTAGCGGCGACAGAATGTGTAGTTGCTCCCATATCTATCAAATTTCATTCACATTCAAAACACCAAATGTGTTAGTGATTCTATTGAGGAAAACAAACCTTATCTAATATCCTTCAAACCTAAATTCGAATAAAAAATCCTTAAACCTAAAGTTGGTTACGTAAATATTAGATTGGTAACATTTTGAAGTTCCACTACAAAACTAGTTCTTACCACTTGCAAAACATTGCAGTTTTCTCTTATAGGAAGCCCCGATCCGAGCACATGAATCGTCTTGGCCTTGTTCACAATCGTTGGAAAAAGCTCTTTCCATTTTTCCTACAATAAACAAGTACCATTTTCACATTTTTTTATCCAAACCTCAAAAGTCAAAACGAAAGAATAATTTTTTTAAGAACAGACAAACAGAAATATAATAAATACCGAATCTAAGAACATTTCGATCAAGTTTATTGCTTCTATAGGAACCACCGTGACATCTTTGGAAGACTCGACATGAGCAGTAGTACTGCTGAAATGTTTGACAGCATGCGAGAACTTCTCATAGCTGTCTGTATCAATCACATAAGTCTGGTCGATACACGACTTAACCCAAAATTGTTCCTCAGTCAAAAACAGCCGCTTGAGCTCTTCAACCGCACTTGCGGCGATTTCAGTCAACAGGCTTATATCCGTTTCGGATAGGGGTCGTGGTTGGATGATTTGAGAAGTTGGTGGTCCATATGAGCTAGATGGCTCGTATCTGTTGCTTCCGTTAATTCCGTACGAGATGCCATTAAAGATTTGATGGCTAGGAACATAAGCTAATGAGTCCCCCACGGTTGGTTCATTGGGCATGTGGTTGTTTACAAAATTGGAGAGTCTGTCACGCTTCACACAAAAATAAATAGTTAGTGGCATATATGTATATGTATATGTATATCTATATATTCACAATCAATATATACAGTTTTATATACTTTTTCGAATATCGAATATCATTCTTTAAAGATTAATATCATTTTGTTCTTAAAATTAAATGAGAAATATTCCGATGGTCAAATAAACATCCAAAAAAAAAAGTGAAATATTTATGGATTAAAACAAATGAAATCATATGTTTACGTTCTCTTTAAGGCGGGCGTTTTCGAAACGCAGAATTTGGAGATTGTGTTCGCGTCCTTCTCTGCCAAAAGGAGGGCCTCCACAAGCTGGACAGATCACATTTCTTAAAGCATCGAGCATTGCTTCGTTCTCACTTTGGAGAGCCTCATTTTCTCCACGAAGTAATACGTTAGTGGATCTTTCGTCTTGAGTCTATAGCATATGAGAAAAATAATATATATATATATATATATATGTATTAATTGGTTGAAATAAATTACTGAATATTATTTAAAAAGGATTTGCCAAGATAAATATACTCTGCTCTGAGTCCTTTTGTTCTGAAACCAAAATTTGATTTGGTCAGCCTCAAGTTTCAGCTCTTGACATAATTGTTTTCGTTGTGTTTCGTCTGGATGAGGACATTCCTTGAAATAACTTGATTCAAGAAATCAAAATCAGTTATTATAATCAAAAATTTATTAGGTTTTTAAGCAATTAATAAATAAATAAATAAGGTTTTACGCTTCAAGTCTTTGGATCTGTTGAGGGGTGTGGCGATGACAAGTCCTCTTCCCGTTTTGATTGGCGTCTCCCGAAGTGTATTGTTCATTGCCTGATGAGCTCCCACCACCATCATTATCCATTTTGTTCTTCACAAATAATAATTTTTTTGTTTTAGCAAATGATTTTTTGTTTTTGTTAAGGCACAAGTTAATCAGTATTTATAGGGGAATTAAGGATAATTTTTTAAAATATACATTAATTCATAAAAAGGGAAGAAGGGGGAAATATAGATATTACTATTTGAGTGGGCAAAATTATATGTTAAAGGTATTTATTACATTATATGTTAAAAGGTAATATTTAATTCAAATATGTATTAAAGATATATATAATATATGTTTTGTATAAAATGTATTGAGGGTGAACAAATAAAATAAAATAAAAATTAAATCTAAGCAAGACTTAAATTATTGAGATAAGATTTGCTTTCTAAATATTATTGGTCGATTTATTTTTGAGGGTGAAATAAAACAAATCAAACAAACATTTTTATTTAGTTTATAATTATTAAATGTATTTTTTGAAAGGTAAATATAAATTTATATATAATATGAAAATACAAAATGTTAAATCAAAAATATCAACAATATTGTCAAGTGTCAAATAAACTTTTTGATATGTTTTCTATTATTTATATTTTAAGTTTTGGTGTCTAAATGTCTATTGTACAAAAAAAAGTAGGTAAATACTTTATTACAGAAAGCTTGTGCTAATCATTAAGTTAATTTTTTTGCTAAAAATTAAATAAATTCATAATTAGTGTTTTAAATATTAATTAAATGGTTTTAGTCCTATTTTCTTAATTATGTTAACTTATTTATAAAATAAGAGAATGGAAAGATATCATCAATTATATATTTATATAGAATAGAAATGACAATTTATTGTAAAGTACCTTTTTATAGACAGTGACAGCTTATTCAACAGGTTGCAAATACTCAAATTAGTAATGTGGAAAGAAGATTTTTCAAATCTAAGGAAACATTGATCTAGAGGTGTGTCGCATGAGGAAAGAAAAAAGATGACATTTTTCTTACGTCTCTATATTATATTAGTTTTTAGGTTTAAAAATAAAAATAAAAATTCTCGTTTTGCCATCATTTTTGTTAAAATTCTATGTAAATTGTTATTTTTTATTCGTCTTAAATCTCTAACATTTTAGAATGACACTACTAATTAGTGATACAATCCTAAATGGTTGGTATTATGGTGCATGATTCGCAAAACCGATTCAAACCAGGACTAAATTGTCAACAACTGGATCAATCCAATCTAGATAGAAAAGCCTAAATTATAGATTTTTTTTTGCTCAAGAACATATATTATAAATCAGTTTAGTTCAATGAATTCATGAATCCCTTATGATTTGGCTCCCATTCTTTTTTTTGGTCGAAATTTGGCTCCCATTTAAGTTCAAGAATACTCGCAATCCAATCCAAACGACATATCATCTCATCAATACTAGTCTTATCCCGTGTTTAAAAAATCGTTAGGCGCTAGTCGGGCGGTGAGGGTGCGCCTAGCGCCTAGCAAGAAAATCGGGGATTACACGGGGATAGTTTTAGGGCTATTTAATGTTTTAAAAACATATTAATCTATTATAACTAAGAAATTTATATAATATTGTTTTTATTATTGTATTAAACACATGAAAACAAGATTTTAATTTCAAATTTATGATTTTTATACAAATTACGAACATAAGTAGGACGTTTTGAATTTTAGAAAAAAAAAAGTAAAAAAAAAGTTAAAAAAAAAAATTGGGTTGGGCGCTGTCTAGGCGGTGGGCTAGGTGGCCGCCTAGACGGTCTAGGCGGACAAAAAATCGGATCTCCGATTTTTCTCACCGATTTAGACAAAATCGCTGCGGTGCTCCTCCGATCAGCGTCTAGGCGGCCGATTTTTAGAACAGGGGTCTTATCACTCTTAGCAACAATAACCATATTACCTACTTAGACTAAACATAATGTGTTTATCATACTAAAATTTAAATTCAACGTCTCTTTCTATATTTGAAAATCACACATCAAGTACCAATGACTATGTTTCGAATTGGATTCACCGAAACTATATTTGGATCATCAGATTAATCTTAATCATATCTGACAGTTGTTCATATATATATCCACCCAAATTTTAAATTCAACGGCTCTTTTTTTTTTTTTTGGTAAAAGATTCAACGGCTCTTTTTTATATTTAAATGTCACAAATCAAATACCAACGGGTATATTCCCAAATTGGTGATTGGTGAAGCCATATTTAGATCATCAGTTTAATCTTTATCATATCTGACAGTTGTTCTTTCACTTTAAATTCAAATATAACCGCTCTTTCTATATTTGAAAATCATAATCAACATCTATATTCCTGAACTGTACTCACCAAAACTATATTTAGATCATTTGATTAATCTTAAGTTTCTAAATCAGCCACCGAGCGAAAAATGAAAATTTCAATTTTCAATCCAACGTTATCATTCAAAATCAGATAAAAACAGCTCCAGCGACGGTCTCTTTTTTTTTTTTTTTTTTCCTCTTTTAGTTATGTACTTGTTTTATTCTCTTTTAATTAAATTTTTGCTTTAATTTATACAGATTTGTCAACAAATGGACCAAAGAACGTAAATTTGTAAAGGTTTCCAACACAAGAATAATTTTTTCGGAAAACCCAAATCCAGCCGATCAGTTCATGATCTAACACAATAATTTTGGGACTACTCATCTCGGCCATGTTTATTTTAAGCCCATTTTGATCATGATCTAGTGATTAAGTCCAACTAGGCTATGCTCAAACCTAATGATCATGAATCCATTATGACTCGGCCTGCCAATCAAGTTAAAACAAACCCATAATCTGGCCCATACAATATCGTGAATTATCCCATCCACGACTTGTCCTATCTGAATGAATGGTCCACGACATCCATATTCCATTCACAGATTAGCCATGATCAACCACACATCAAGATTCAATCCAATTATACCAATCAACGATAGAACATTTTTCTTTTCGACAAGATTCAACCTCATCAACTATTTCTATATTCGACTTTATCCCAGAATCATACTCATTAAGGCCATCTTTTGATGGAGAATAGTGATTTATAAACTCTTGTTGTCCAAAAAGAAAAAAATTAAGGCCATCTTGTGATTATAATCTTGATCAAACATGGGGATTATTCCTCTATCTAAAACCAAATTCCAATGTTTATTTAGTTTTTTTTTTTGTTTAGTCCACCAAGATTTTTCATGAATGAACAAGTTTCCAAACAAACAAACAAAAGAGTAAATATCATTTAACTGAAATTATTAATGATACAGAACTAATCAGTTTCACAAATTTGCAAAAGGCAACAAAATAATAAATATCAAAACAATGCATGAGTGACACACGTAACTACTAAAGTTATTAACTGGGTCCAATTAAAGAACAAGAGAGACTTTAATTAGCCTTAACAACTGTGACTGGACATGTTGCATTTGTCACCACATGATTGCTCACACTACCTAGCAAGATCCTACAATAAAAAGAAAACCATAGATAACGTAAATACGTGATTATGTTTGCCAAAACAAAAAATGATAACGTAATTATTAATTAATTAAATCTCCTTATGCTGTATACGTAATTACGTCTATACAAACTATATACGCGTGTCGATAATATAGAGGTGCTCAATTTAGGTCCGGTTAACAAAAACCAAACAGCCGGTTACTAAAGCCAAATCAAACCACTAAAATTAATTTGAGAAAAGCCAAATCAGTTTCTATTATTTGAAGCTATATTGCCTAAATATACTGAAAATCCGAATTTTTTGAACCAAAATGTAACGAAACTAGACTATAGCTAGTAATTAAGAATAAGAATTTACCTTTTGAGAGAACCCAAACCTCGACTGCCAAGAACAATGGAATCGAGTTTAAGATTTTCGACAGCATCACAAAGTTTCTCTCTTGGATCTCCCCAATACACCTTTGCCACAACCTTCACCTATAATTTTGTTTAAGGTTTATACTTACAATGAGTTAAACATCATTAATTATTCGAAAGAGGACATTATTTACCTTTTTAGCCCTAGAGAGAGTATCAAGAACATCAAGAACCTCAGGATCGTAAGCAAGTCCATACTGTTTAGACAAATTAATCTCTCTAAATTCCTCCAAAGGAACTAGCGCTGCATGCAATAATTAGTTTGTAAATTTAAATTATCAACATACAAAATTTTGATCATCATATGGAAAAAATTTACTAATTTAATTACGTGAACCGGTGTCCTCGAAGAGGATTTTGCGGGTATGATCGGCGTTTTGCGGTTGGACGTGAATCAAGATGACGGTGTCGCCGTCTTCAAGGAGATTCTCCGCCGCCCACCGGAGAGCTAATTTGCTCGTCGGAGAATAGTCCATTCCCACTCCCACTGTACGTGCCTTTCCCATCTCTCTCTATATCTCTCTCTCTCGATGATTTCTAAGTGGAAATTGATTACGGTAGTCTAATTTATAGAATGTATAACCGGTTTGATTGATGGTTTAGACTTTGGAGAATATTGGCGCACACAGAATTCGAGATATTTAATGAATGTCTTTTTCTTTTAACTGTTTCTGGATTGTGATTTGGAGATTCTTGAAGCTACTAGGTCTCTCTCTATTTGCTTTTTTCTTAAAATTCTTTGTTAAAATACTGTAAAATTAAAATTGATAGAAAACAGAATTTTCAACTTTTGAGTTGTTTTTCTTGTTATTACGTCTGTGTGCATAACATTAATATTTTATTCACCTCTTAACATATCATATATTGATTTGGTGTCCTATTCATATAGACATTTAATATACTTGATATTGAAAATATAATTTTACAGTGATGTGATGTGAGCGAATACATTTTGGTCTTTTAGTCGAAATCTTAAATGGTGTACTGATGAAAGCCATGGAAGATTCAAGATATGTATTTGCACACGTAGTGTATTGGTGAATTCTCTTTATCTCACTTGCTCTCCAAGAAAAGTAATATTCTTTGTCAACTTTCAGCAAAGGCGAATTTTATTCTTCGACTTTTCTTCCTTTATTAGCTTGTTTTTTATTCATTGATTGATGGAACACATACCAATCAAAACCAACTTTATTCTCTTAGTATATTTTATGTAAATGTACTGTAAACATATAGTATTTAAATATTTGATGGCTTGGAAAGAAAAAAAAACACCACTAGTTTGATAGTTGTTACGTACGATGCTTATATCGTTAATTAGTACGTAAGAAACTCCAAAACAGTCAATGTTTTGATACTATCGTTTAACAAAATCCAGATTCTATGGCCATCAATTTATTTTCAAAAGAAATTTTAAACAAATTTAAAATATCGGTCCCAAATTAACTATCTTTAAGAAAGAAAATAAAAATACAAATTGTCGATTTCAAATAGTAAGGCGGCGAGCCAGTGTAAACAAGTAACCTAGAAGATCCACAACAACAAAGCCCAGGGACAAGGTTAAAGTGTAAAAACAAAAAATGAAATTGTAAACGATAATTTTGGTTTAATCTTTTAAAACAAGTCTATAAGTAATTGTAAACCATCTTAAAAGATGATAAGAAATCATTATGAAATTAAAATAAATATAACAACTCCTCGGTGAAATATTATTCCAACTCAAAATTTCCTTTAAACTTTAGAAAAAAAAACAAAGTTCCTGATGATAAAACAGAAACAAAAGAAATTAAATAGAACAAGCACAGCTAAAGTAAACCTAAAACAAATTTCGATCAATTATTAATGTAAGTGCAATACTGCTTAACAGAACTACTAAAGAAAGAATTGCTGAGTGGTTTGAAAATGGCTTGAGTACAGTCTTCGTCGATCTCAACAATGGCCTTGCAACATTCTGGTCCTATCGTGATTTGACGGTTAAAGAATGAACCGAAGATTTCCGCCACACAGGCTTCTCCGTCTCCTAGGTCTGGAAAACACATCCTAGCTAACTCGCTATTATCACTGTTACCGATAATTCCACCGAAGATGGAAGGGAGCGAAAATGGAAGTGGAAGCGGGAACGGAAACGGGAATAAGGAGAATGCGGTTGCGGCTAGAGGTGCAAAGGATGATGAGAGGAGAAGGGCGAGTACGAGAGAAATTGGTTTCATCATGATGATGAAGAAACAAATGCTAATACTTAATTAACAAATGTAAGTGATATTTTTATAGCGGCTTGAATTGATGCTTGAATCTTGGTGAAGCCTATAAAGGTTTTGTAGGGTTTTGTAAATATAAGAGAGAAAAAAGGAAATAAAAATCGTAGATAGAGGAAGACAGTTATACACTGAACAATAAAAAGATCTTTTTGTTATAATTCTAGTGTTCAAAAATCGTTAAAATTGGACTAGCTACTTTGATTAATTGTTCAAGCGAAGTTTAAGTAGTTTATATATAGGTTATACCACTTAATTATTACGAGTTGTTTATAGGAAACTATAGTATCAAACTTATATGAATTTGTAACAAAAATGTGAAAAAACTTAAGAGACAAATTAAATGAATCTTACTCTACGGGTCTATTCGATCGGTTTCAGAACTAAACGGTTTTGTGTAAATTTGTCTTCAATAATGAATTTTTTTAGATTGTTTAATTAACCAATTTAAGATTACGATTGTCTACATATATATATATATATATGATGGCGTTAGAGTAGGAGAAGCACAAATATCCCATATCCCGTTTACATTCAAATTTGAATTTAGCAATCAAATTTTAATACATTTGTTAAAAGAAAAGGTTAATTAGGTCTTGAAGCAACAAGAACAGTCCCATGGGCAACGGAACCGTCGCGTCTTATTTTTTTTTTATTTTTTTTTTGTGCAAAGCGGAACCGTCGCGTCATTGAAGTCAATAAACCGAAAACACAGATGTATTAAGAAGTGAGCGTGAATCCCACACGAATGCTTAATTATATTATTATCATATCGTGTGATTAAATTTTTTGTGATAACAACTGGAAGAGTAAGCAAATACTATATAAATAAGATCTGATTTTGGTTTAACTAATAGTACAATAATTTGTGCGTCCTTTCGTCACACTTTGAACCCCTGAAAATTAGGGAACTTAAGTTAACACAACGAAATTATAATGCTGTCACCGTCTCTTCACGATGTATAAAACAGGTAGCTACGTTGACTCAACGACACATAAAAATTTAACTTTCTTCTAATTCAAAATAATTTTGAGATTTTGACTTTTGCATTCTTTTTATTATCCCAATTATTTTGGTTAGATGAAAATAATGTTGATTAATTTTTTTCCCAGAAACTTATCAAAACATTTCATGTAATATCCGACCCGATCAGAAAAACCAAGTACTAACACTATAAATAAAATTTAACATTATTAATCGACTTCATTATTATTCTCTTAATCATTACCTTTTTACGCGGAGTAAAATGAAAAACAAATAATGGCCATAGACTTCTGAAAACACAGTTTAATGATAATATAGTCTATAGTATAATGCTACGACGCGGATTCAACTATCTAATGTCAACCTCTATATGCAACGCTGTCCATCTTCACTATATTTTATTCAAATAATATTTGTTATTATAAGGGTATAAATTTTTCTCTCGTTTTCTATATTAAGCTTCCATTTGTCTTTTTCCATCTTCTCAAAATCCAAAATTAGTTTCAACTTCACTCGTAAAATCTTTCGATTTTCTTGATATATTAGTATATAGCTAGTAACAATAACAATGGGCAACTACGTTTCATGCGCTCTAAACAAAACGTCATCGTCACCGTTGGCCAAAGTGATTCTCCCGGACGGTGGAGTGCGTGACATCCACGTGCCGATGAAAGCAGCCGAGCTCATGATGGAGATGCCAAGATATTTCCTCGTCGACGGCAAATCGTTGAAAATCGGCCGTAAATTCATCCCACTCGCCGCCGACGACGATCTCGACCTTGGAGGCTTCCATGTGTACGTTGCTTTTCCGATGACACGTGCCACTTCTGCAGCCAACGCCTCCGACTTGGCTCGGCTCTACCTCGCCGGAAAGAAACGTACGAAAAGCTGCGATAACAGGAGAGTGTCTCCGGAAGATGAAGATAACGATGATGTAAGGCTGATCGGACCGAAGCTGAACCTTGAAGACATAGAAGAGTTCTCGGCGGCGGAGTTTATTCATCGGATCTCTGTTTCCAAATCTAAGAAACCACAGTTGGAGACGATAGTTGAAGAACATGTGCCCTAATCCAACAAAACCATCCAATTATATATATATTTTTAATGTTATTTTTTTTCTTCCTCTTAATCAAAGTGCCTCTCTTTTGTGGTATTAATGTACGTAAGGAGACATTAGTCGAGAATTAGGAGGCGATTCGTTATTTTTTTCATCCGTTATATATGTAAGTGTATATATATTTTTCTGTTAATCAATAATGTGTGTGAATTATCCGTAAAGATTGGTGTGTTAAATTTCATTCATATGAACAATAAGAAATTATTTTCTTTTATAACGTGTCCACCTCTTCTTTATTTTTCTTTACAAGTTAGTACAAACTAGCCGTTAAAGAGAAAACTGGATTTTAATTAAATAGAATCAAATGTTAATCATAGGAAAATGAAAGTGATTTAAGACTTTCATCGAATAATTTGGCATCGAAACCAGTCTTTGACTTTATATTTCGAGAAACCCCAAATTTGACCTTTTGCTTCGTACATCGTAACGGTAAAAAAAATGCTCTGTTTCGATGTCTCTCTATAAATAGTACGATTCGTTTTCTCTTTAACCTTAACCTAGTCCTTCCTCAGTCCTCACCAATGGCCGAATCATTTCGATACCAAGCAAATTTTGATTCACTCCACGAATTGAGTGATGGTGATTTCGATCTTTCTTACGAGGCTATCTCTAGTCTGTTGATTACATCAAAGAACTCTCTCTCATCTACCACTACCAGAACAGGGGGTTACAGTAGAATACCTACCAGAGTCTCAGAAATTGCAGATACCAGCTGCAATGGGAATGTCATGGACACCAACCAACACGAAGCTTGCGAAACTAATCCTACTCTCTACTCTAGGTTTTGGAAGGTCGCATCAATGTCCTACACTGAAATCGAGGCTCTTGTCAAGACGAAGACGCCGACCACTGTCAGGGAAGCAATCGACGGTCTTGAAATGATGACGCCTGTTTCCGAGAGACCTACATGGTGGGATACTACGACTGAAGCTGATGCTGATCCAACTTTTGGTAACTTAAGCAAGGTTCTTCAATTTAATTGTGATATTCGTGATTCTGGTTATCTTCTTACTGAGAACGCTACTGTTACTGACACTGCATGGTCGAATAATGTCGAAAACGTTCCTTCAGCCCGTTTAGAGAACAAGCTTAAACCCTACACTCTGCAAATGGTTGCTGCTCTTAACCTTGCCCCTGTTGGGAATTATCCTCTTGGAGGTAGGATTCGTGCTTATGGGTTAGGGGTTGGGATTTATCCTTCTTGCGGTAGCGCGTTTCAGGTTGAAGCAGTTTATACAACTAAGATGCCTTCTACGGATGACGAAACCGCGGTTGTAGCTTTTGAACGGAGCTATGGAGAGATTCTTATGAACCTGTGCCTCAATATCTTGGCGATTTTCGGGTTATTTCACTTGAGGAAGGATAAGACTTACGTTAGAGGTAACAAAAACTTGAATGGAATTGCAAATTCTTACTTGGAGACATTGATGATTGCGGATAAAGAGAACTTGATGATGACAAAACATAAGAAGTGTCTTGTCCATATTGCTCCTCGTCCTTTTGGTATTGCTCAAACGTATTGGCTTGCAAAGGTTATGTATAAGCATCAGCTTCTGATGCCTTTACTAGCTTCGTTTTATTACACAACTCCTCCTCGGGTTCAGAGAATAATGGTGATACTTGGTGCTGCTAGAGAGTGGGAGAATCTGACTGCGGGTCAAGATGTGTTGGAAATGTTTAGTGATAAGCTTGCTCGTTTGAAGACTCAGGAGATTGCGATTAAGGAAGCTCCTCCGAGGTATTCCGATTTATATCGGTTTTATGGATGTGATAAGAAGATGGAGATATCAGATAAGATATGGAGTGATGTGAAAGCTTTAATGCCTGCAACTTACGGCTTTGCGATGGTTGCACATGTGAGTGAGGACGGGAAGAAGAAGGATGGTATCGCTCTGGCTCGATGTGTCATGAATGTGGAACGGGACATGAAGAAAGGCGGGATTTTCTGGAAGAAGTTGTGGAGAAGTAAGATGCAAGCCTCCTCAAAGGAGAGATGGTTTATTTAACGAGGTTATAAGAATTGAGACGCAAATTATCGTGTGTTGCATTAATAAGATCTTCAAATTTAATAAAAGATTTGTTACAACTTATTCTGTCTTTGAATTTCGGACTAATATAGTCTCATGGTACGCACGTCCTAGGAACTCTTTTGTGATTAGTTTTTCTTTAATTATCTTGCACGTTTGTATTGTATATACGGACAATAACAATGATCAAAGATCAACGAATGGTTGTTAGAATCAAGATTCATAGGAGACATGGCAAGATCGCTCAAGAAATCAGTTAAGTTGAGCCTAAGACATGTCCGGGTCCGTTTGAAACAAGACTCTAGTTCCATAGAAAGAGATCAGAGAATTGAGTTTCTTGGACGAGACAAGGGGGTTGGAGAAGAGGAAAACGATGGTGACAGTAGCAGCAGCGAGTATGAAGAGTTTGAAGAAGAGGAAGAAGGAGGAGGAGAAGGGGAAGGAGAGGAACAAGATGATGGCAAGAGCGTTGTGAGCGGTGGAAAAAGTGGATGCGGGGAGACAGAAGCCGCGGTGGAAGCAGCAGAGGCGGAGATTACAGAGGCCGGGAATAGGGTGATGGTGGTGGTGGATAAAGTGATTGCATCAACTGGAGCTCTTGAATGGGCTTTGAAGCATACATTACAGTCACAAGACTATCTTTTTCTCTTATATTTCTCCAAACCCTTTAGAAAAGGTTATTTCTCTATCTTTAGATCAGAAGTGTTCATTTGGCAATTTTGGTTTGACTTTTTGAGGATTTCAATTTGCTATAGGCAAAAGGAAGAACCGGAAAAGTGAAGTAAAGACCGATGAACTCGTCCATACTCTAAAGAAACTCTGCCAAACAAAGCGACCCGGGGTGAGTCCATATTCTAACAAAAGCGTTTTCCGCGTTTCAAATCGCTAAAATGTGATGGATTTTACTATGTCTATATAATAACAGATAGAGGTTGAGATAAGAAGGCTAGAAGGAAAAGAGAAAGATAAAGGAGAGAAGATAGTGGAAGAAGCTAAAGAACAACAAGTGAGTCTATTAGTGGTTGGAGAAGAGAAGAAACCGCCGGTTTGGAGATTGTTGAAGAGATGGGGATGGAAGAAACGGCGAGGCCGAGCCGGAGTTCTCAAGTATTGCCTAGAGAAGGCTTCATGTATGACCATTGCAGTTAAACCAAAGAACCGTAAGCTTGGTGGTTACCTGATCACAACCAAACGTCACAAGAACTTTTGGTTGTTAGCTTGAATTGATTTGATTAAAGCCATTTTAGGTGTGTTTTTTTTGTCTTTTCATATTGTTTTGACTCTGTTCGTAGAGATTGATTTTAGTATAGTTTCGTTCTTGTTTGATTAAGACATGCCGTTGAAAACAAATTCAAAGTATAATATGAAATTGGTTATTAAATAAGTCACAATGGAAAGAACAAAATAACACAGAAAAATCAAATTCTAATCAAGAATAAGATAAATTTAAATTCTCTGAGAGAACTAATATCGTGAATGCAATAAAGTTAACCGAAACAATAATTATTGTCCAATAGAGTCTCTATCCACAAGAAAAATAAATTTAGGAGGCAAGGCTCTTCTTAAGTAAGTTCAAGACTTCTTTGTAAGCCAATTTCTTGGCCATTTTCTTATCAGAGGCCTTTGCTGTGTGAGCAAAACTCATTTCCTTAGCTTTCACCTCAACCGTGAAATAATTAAAATCTTTAGCTTTACTCAACTCGAACTGAGATTTCTGGCATAATTCTGTCAACTCTCTCACAGGATGCAACTTGACAGTCTCCGGAGTTATCATACAACCCAAGAGTGGTTTAATACTCGCAAACACTACTTCCTTGTTGTAACCTGAGTCAACAAATATCGCGCCTGCTAAAGATTCTATCACATCACCAAGAACCTGACAGTGAGACCAAAAAAGGTAGACGTTAAAGGACTTGTGTTCAGAGTAGAGTAGAGTTAGTATATGTTGTTAGATTAAACTCTGTTACCTTAGGAAAAGATATATCGCATTCCCATCCGAAAGTGGATTGCAAAGAAGACTGTTCAAACTCACTGACTGTTCTAGAGATGTGCTTGTGGAGAACATGAGAGGCGTGCAGGATGTGTTTGTGCAGATTTTCTTTAACCGCCACTAGAGCATAACATTCATTGTTAACAGAAGCTGATCGCATGTCAGTTAATAGTCCAGGAGACAGACAAGGATATTTGTCGTATAGATGCTTGGTTATGAGATAATCCAATACCGAGTCACCGAGGAACTCCAACCGCTGCAGTAGTATCAAACTATTTTTATTCGAAACACCAAAAGAATAACAAGTATATGATTAAATTTATGGAGAAGTGACCGGACCTGATAGCATCTTGGAATTTCAGGCATCATGTATGAACCATGAGTCAATGCTTCAACAAGAAGAGACTTATCCTCAAAACTGTAATTCAACAGCGACTCCATATAACCTACATTCACAAGCTTCTCTGCTTGTATTGGGGACTCTCTCTCGATCTTCGTAGTAGTGAAATCGACCTTTATACCAACCCAATTCATGAACATCAAAGCTGAAAGTTCACCTCCCTCGCTGAGATATGCTCCAATTAATGATTCTACAACATCAGCCACACTCTTGCGTTTCAAATTCCTCCTACTAGCAACGTATATGTTTCTAGACTCGGGTAGGGTATCATTTACAAGTGCATAAGCTGCAGAATGTTGACCAGGTACCATCCAACCTTTAGGTTCAAAACACTCATTGCGGATAAATCCCTGTAATTAAAGAAATCATTTTACTCCACCTGCGGCAAATTAAACATTTCTATACAATCCAAAGGTTTGGGAGTCGTTAAGACTGAAGAATGTTTACCTGAAGTTTCTGCTGACATCCAAATTGGCAGAGCATGACATTTGAAATCATTCCATCTTTCTTCGTGCTAAGAAGACCCTCATGATGAGTATGACAGTGTTGGAATAGTTGCTGACAAACAGCATATTTAAGAAAAGAGTCACCAAGAGTTTCTAGTGATTCCAAGTGAAACTGATCTTGGCACTTCTTTGTCGTTATAGCTTCCAGAACCTGTAGTCACAAGTGAACCAGAAGAATTTGGTGAAAAACCAAATTGAAAATATATACAATATGTATATGAGCTTGAAAGTCCTAACTCTTAAGTTCTACCTTGATGGTTGGAATATTGACTTTTGGGATGCTCTTCTTCAGGTTGTATGCTATAAGCAAAGATTCAATGCGTTGCATAACAGATGGGATGAAAGTATACGAATAGATCACATCAACTGATATTGGGGACAAAATGACATGACACAGTTCAGGAGGTAGTTCAACAAACTCTTTGTCATGCTCTGCAGTAAAAAGAATATATTAAGGAAACATGAATTCAACAAGAAATCATGATGCAATCAATCACAGATTGTGGTTATAAGATTGAACCTTTCTCCTTTTTCTTCTTGGTCATGTGAAGATAATTATGCAACGTGAAAATGTGTCTTCCATTCAGAAGAGGTTCATCCACAAAATTTAATTGAATCCCATGCCTGGAACAAAATTATACAATCCAGCGTTTGAAAATAGAATAAAATAACCGAAAATATATTAATAGTGAGAAGTATATGTACCGTTCCTCGTAGTACTCTATGTAAGTCTGATCGCCAGAATTTCTCTTCGTCAAGAATGAATTTGCATTTATATTGTTGAGAACGCCTTTCGTGCAGTAGAAGTATCCATTATGTGGTGTGTAAACCAATGCATTTTGTACGACACAAGTACAAAACAAGCCGTCTTTTGTGTGTAGAATACGAGAAGCGCCGTTGATAGAACAATTTACGTGTTTTTCCAAAGCTTCATGACAAGTTAGATTCACGGATCTGATCACTTCCCAATCAATAGGAGATGTTTCATGTGAATGAGTGGATGGAACTAGTAGATAATCAAGTGCTATCCCGTCTCTGAGAAGCAATCCATTCAATGCCTCCATCAAATTTTTCACACTGTGATCTAAAAGAACTCGGAATAGAGTTATCTGAAATCTTCTACACAAAAGTACCTGAACAAAAGAAAATACAGAGACTTATCGAATTCTTCAAATAAGAAATGATTCGTAAGAATTTAATTGAGATAAATACCTCCTCTTGTGTAAGGTGAAAAGCTCCCACATAACTCAATGTCACAGCTATTGTACCCTTATGATCTTCCAACCGGAAGCCTGTGTTCCCAATGTCATCTTCAAGCACAACTCTGGTGCCTAGTAAAACATCATTTAAATGAAAATTTCTTTGAGAGCTTGGCTTCATTCTTATTAGGTAGAAGTGGTATGTTGTCTCCGGCTGTACTGAAAACTGGGAGACTAGCTCTGGGGGGAAGTAACATGGCTGCTCTGGGTTATATTGGATTTTCTCTGCAAACTCAAACCTCATAGATGAGTGATTTATTATACAGCCAAATTTACATATGAAAATGCAGAAGATTACCGAGTTTTTGTGCGACAGTTTCCGCCACAACCATGTCAGGCACAAGATGATCACTTAGAGCTCCAACTTTGTGCAGTTGAATGCAAGCTTCAAGACAGACAGTTTGTTTTAACACTTTATTATTTGCTTGAGCTTTAACTTCTTTTACTGGGCAGCTCTTAGGAAGGTAAAGGGTACAACTCCCCTGATCCTTGTTTACATCAAATCTAGGAGCAGGTTTGAAGTACCTTTTCCAGAAGAAAAAAAAAGAAACACAAATCAGAAAGAAGTAAAGAAGCAAAAATTTGAATAAAGGAAAAGATGAAGCTGGTATTAGACTAACTCATCTGAAGGAAGCCTTGAGCAGTAATGATATATTAAGCTGACGCTTGAGCTAAGAGTTACAGTTGCACCAGTACTTTCGACACGGAAGAATAGTTCGTCTGAATCATCTGGAAGAGGTGGACAGGGAACAAGAGAATGATGCAAAGACTCTTCACGCATTCTTTTCCCACCAGAAAGATATTTTTTTAACCGAGATTGTGTTAACAGATCTCCGCTGCCAGTGGCAATGAGTGAGAAAGAAATTACATTTTGTTAAGCATGGAGCTGTAAACTCTATGAAGACCAGCCAAATATGCAACTGACCTTTCCACCATCATCAAATAATCTGAATTTTGCATTCTAGCACGCCCACGAGACTGTATGAAACTGCAAATGTTGGATGCAGGATCAAATCTGATAACCAGATTGCAACTTTGAACATCTAGTCCCTCCTCTAGAATAGATGTTGCTACAATGATGTTTACCTACGAATAAGAACAGGTTACTCAGATATAAAGATAACAGTGAGCAGATAACACAGCATTTTCACAGGAATTTGACCATACCAAGCCTCTCCGGAAGTCTTCCACAATTTCATTTTGCTTCTTCCGAGTTTGATTTTGCAGACCAGAGTTATTCCCAGCAACGTACTTGGTTTTCCAGTTATTACAGTTTGGAAGAATCTCAGCCAACAGAGATTCCAGAACAATGGCTGTTATCACCCTATCCACAAAAATGATGCACCGTATGTTCTCCAGTGAGCTGCATCAATAAAAATTCAGAGAAACAGAATTAGAAAACAACGTAGGTATAAAAAAATATTGTACTCCAATATGTGTTGATTTAAGCAATGTCAAACATTCAAGGTTTTTCATTTCAGATCGTCATATCGAACTCCAGTATAACAAGAAGAAACAAAAGTGCGCATGCCGATCCAAACCTATAACTAAGAAGAGTCTCAATCAGGCAGACTGTTTTTGATGTTAGGAGACCTGCCTCCACCTTTCCATTTATGTTAGCAACACTCCAATTAAGACCTATTTACACATGAAAAGAACCAAAGGTGAGGAAACTAAAGAAATGAATGAATCTTCAATAGTAAAATGTTAGCAAACAGAAAACTACCATTAGGTATGTCAGCCAAAAACGCCTGTGAAGCATCAGAACAGAACTTTTTTACCAAGGTCACGCTAGACATATTTAGTTCCCCCCACAAGACAAAGTCATTCTGACTGGCTGACAATGACTGAGCAGCCTGTTGTAGAAAAACAAATATTACAACACTTCTTACTTTCCTATGTAATTTAAAATCCTAAAGCAGCACCAAGAACAAAAAAAAAACACCTTCTGCGCCAGCAAAATTCCGAGATCATCCAAACAATATGTTAGAGTTGAACTTATCCTCGACAGTCTCTTCTCTATAGAATCAACAGTAGAGGATTTGAGATCCAAGGTTGCAAGGGATAAGCGATGCTGAAAAATAAGTCTACCATCAGTTAACATTTTGATAATATGATGCAAGAATGATCATATATATGAGCTACATTTCAAAACCCAAAAAACAATCACCACTCGCATACAAACTTTTGTCCTTAGTTCACGTACCTTTATCATTAGTTTTTCTAGCTTCTCTACCAAACTTGCTCGTTTGGAACTTGGTATCCCCATGTGCTGGTAGTACTTGAACCTTGGTGTAGAAAAGGGGACAAACCCAGCCAGCACAGACTCATTCTCACAGGTATAGACCTTTATTAATCAAACAAATTTATTATTATGATGGAGTAAGCAAGAAAATAAGGTTCATTTCTAAATATTGAGACAGGTCAAGCACTTAACATAATCAACAGTCTTGCTACAGTTCAAAATAACAACTAAGAAAATATTATGCTTCTGCATCAGATGTGGTCATACTACAGAGAACTATAGGATCGAAATATAAATGGACAAATCATTTTGCAATGATTAAAGTGACTATACCAAACAAAAATATCAATCTTAAGGAAAGGTTTCTGATTTTAACGGCACCTTTGACAGATTAGAATTTAGAACAAAAAAAGATTTCATTATCTATAACTCAAAAACATATAAAACATTAAAACAGGAGGGACAATACCAAAAATATTCAAGATAAAGAAAAGAAGCAACCTTTGAATTCATAAGAGTTTCGAGTTCATGAATCTTTTTCCAGTAGCTGTCCAGATTTTCACCTTAGTTGAGAGAAGAAAAACCAAACTTGAAAAAACAAATACAAAATAAAATGTATAAATCCAATCAAGAAACAATGTTAGATGTATATATACCCTTTGTTTTCACAAGGGATGCAGTCATCCCAAATATCCGTGGAACATCGGAAGTGCCAGAATTTAACTCCTTATGATAGAACTCCTGCATGAAAAGGAGCTATGCTGTCAGAAGGTGCAAAACTACATTATAAACTAGTTATTTCTAATATGAATTTCCTATGTTTCAATGAGATTTCATTCAGGTTTGAGTTCTCTAGCTATGAATATCTTTCATGCTCACCCTCATGATACAAGCATAGGGGTGCTTTCCCCCAGCATGATGACACTCATCAACTATAAGAACCTTGATCATGCTCAAGTTCAGAAAACTATGCCTCAATGCATCGAGCAAAATGGCAGGGGTCATCACCAGAACCTGCACTTATGAAACCAAGGGAGAAAAAAAAAAACAGAATGAACACTTGAAACTCCAAACAGGTTGAAACTTGGGCCTATATGGCTGTGCATCATGAGCAGACATGAAACAGTAATAGTGCCTTTCAGCAGAAATTAGCGTCAAATAGTAGGAAACACAAGTTCAATATGGCAAAATTCATATATGCCAGAGACGGCCCATATGGTGACAGATCATAAGAGACAGTGATGCAGGTAAGCAAGATTTAATGGAAAAAAAAGACTTATGAAATGGCGAGCTAAAAATAGTAACAATGAAACGCATCCTCATAAGTCATAACACTTGACCAAATAAAAATTTATTATGTAATTTGCCAAAATAAGGAAAGGAGACCTCATATTTATCGACTTGTTGTTTCCATGTTGAAGAATCCCAAAAGTCAACCCCCATGTCTCCCCAATACATACCCACTTGTAGATCAGTATGCATCTTCAGGGCTTCTGCTTGCTGCGTAAAACACACAAGGAGAAATTATGAGCATGTGTACATATTCCTTGATAAGCCTCACACAAAAAATGGAGAAAGTTTCAAAATTTGGAACAAAGGACAAGTCTGTATATTGGTGTGTGTGTCCCTTTGTCCACAACGCCAATCGTAACACCAATTCTAACATCATACCTGAGTGACAAGAACCACTTGAGGAACCAAGAAGACACAGAAGCAGGGTGAAGGCTTGCGGAAAAGGTAAGAGTAGCTACGAAGAAGCATAATGGCAATAAGAGTCTTGCCAGAACCAGTCTCAAAGAAGACAATAGTGTTCTGCTTGATAGCTTTCTCAAGTGCCTCTACCTGATAACTGGTAACAGAGCATCAAATATACAAAGATGTAAGACCAGAGAGTACAATGATGGGTTCTTCTAAACAGAGATTAGAAAGATAGGCCAACCTTCTAGCAAAATGTAGAGGAGAAGCAGAGACTTGATCAGTGGTCTCAGTTCCCATGGCATCAGCATCCATGGTCATCGAATATAGACAGTAGAATTACGAAAAAAAAACCCTAATTTTTATCAACAAATGTCAAAATTCGCCATAAGTTGAGCAGAAAGAGTAACAACGCACAAGCAAAGAGTAACAGCATCCAGGTGCGGTTGTTTGAGCTTTCAACTACTGGATCCGCCGTGGTTGGTGTTCACCGGGCCAGACGAAGGGTTCTCTTTCTCGGGTTGATTGGTTAGGTTCGGATCTGGAAGAAAGGGGATAGATCTGAGTTTGTCAGGTTGCTAGGACGGGACATGACAACGTGGAGCCGGCTTGTCGGAGAGTTGAGGTGTCTGGGAGGTCTGTAGCGGGTCAGGCGGTTCGACGGTGAGGGGTCGATGGTGAAAACCGGATTCTTTTAGCGTTGGCTCCGATCTTTAGTTCTGCTGCAAAGCCGTAGCCTTGAATCCGCCGGAATTACACCTCCTGATTCCCTGCGGCCGGTAATCAACAAGTTCCGAGCTTTTCTTCTTTTTCCGGTCGCTTTTCCGATCAATCTTTTTTGTAACTGTGTTTCTTTGTAAGGCCCAAAGCCCAGTCCATTTTGGGATGATATATAAATTTTATTATTTAAAAAAAAAAAAAAAAAAAAAAAAAAAAAAAAACGCACAAGCAAATAAGAAGAGATCGCTAAACCAACCCAAGGATATAATTTACAAAAAAAAAAAAAAAAAAAACAATGAAGCAAACCTCGAAAGACAGTAGTGTAAGTCAGGTACAGACAGTAGTGGAGAAAAAGCTTACTTAAAAAGAAGAAGAAGAAGAAAGGTATCTATCACGAAGCCCATTACTCGGTCATTTTAATTAAACTACCGAGTGGTTTTCGAAGCCAAAAATTAATGAAAAAAACTTGAAAACTGTTATTTGACTGCTATAATTAAATTATCTTTGGGTGATTGACTGTTTTGTGTTGTGAGCTGACGTCATTATTCATTTTTTTATTATGTTTTTTACTTTTTTTTTACCCAATAGAGCAAAACCGCTTTTACTTTTGGTCCAGCTGTTAAAAAAGCAAAAGGATACAGAATAATTGGTGAACAATAGGCCGGTAGGGTATATGCTTTTTAAAAATATCTTTTACACAGAAAGATTGGTAAACAAGGATATAAAATGCCTTAAACATTTTATGTGAAAAAAAAACTAAAATAAAGATTCTAAAATGCCAAGTTACATTAATAAAAGGGTCAACAAAATATTAAACCACAGACGAAAAGATAATGCAAGATCTGGCATTGAAGACTAATTAATTAGTTCTCTTTCATCTGCTTCAAACTAATGCCAAAAATACCCTTTTCACATTTATACGGTAACAAAAAAAATATCAAGATAAAGAGTTTAGCTAATTGATTAGCATGATACATATTATTTTATGTTGATATAGCTTTGAATAACATGTTTTTATTAAACATTAACACGGTAAAAACTATTCATCCGACGTTGGAAACACTTATTCATCACTAGTAGCAAAAAGGAGACATTAATTTTTTGTATTTATTTAATTGATCAACAATGTGAATTATATTATATCGCGATAAGTTATAAGTTATGTGATAAATTCATATTTATCGTGTTAAATCATTTATTATTTGATTGATATCGGTTAACTTATGTATTAACATGTTTATTTACTCTAATAATCTAGTTATTGCCGTTAACTTATACATTAGCATTATTTCTTTATTCTGATAACCTAGTTATCACGTTTAACTTATATGTTAGCATTTTTATATACGATGCTAATTAAATTGTTAGTTACAAAGCAAAATTAAACCCAGAAAAATACGACAATCCCGACGAAACCCATTTCTCTCTTGATCGATTAACCTCATCAAAATCCCAATTGTCAAATTCATCATTGCACAATTATGACGGGATTCGAAACGAGCAACTTGATTTACAACCATCGCATCATGGCCTCAGCTTTCACGAAATCAAAATTGAAACCACCATTGTTGACCGTCTTTCTCTACCACAAAATCAAATCGAACATTCTCACTTCGACACGCAACTGTCACCAGGAAAAATACAATAATCGTCGTTGCCGTTGACGATATCATTCCCCTCTTTTATGTTTCGTCTTTGTCAATCAATACCATCACTGTCACAAGTGAAACACACAGTTCACCGGTTTGCTTTTAAGGACAAAATTTGTTTTTAGTGGTTTTTTTTTTCTGAATTCATTTTCATCTTGCCGTCGTGCAATTGTGGTATCATGAAAATGGTACATATATACAGAGAACTAAAGAGAAGTAAAAGAGAGGAATAAAAAGAACAGAAACATTAGTTGATAGTTAAGGATATTATTGTCATTTACATATGTATACAGTAGAGTCAAAAATAGGGAGGAGAGAGAACTAATTTATGGATTGTTTGTGGTCAAGTTTTATAAATACCCTTAATAAAAAAAACTTAGCTTATGCAATTTGTTTTTTAACATTTAGAAAAATCATAATACTTGCTGGAAGACATCTTTAGTCCAATGGTAGTAGAGCCACTTATAATCTCTCTCAAAATTCGACTTCTGATTTCCCAATTGTCCTCTCTATATATATTGTTCAACTCTATCAAATAACAAATATGAAAACACCTAAATGTGTTTCTTAATAATCAATCATAAAACACCAAAACTTCCACAGATGAATTCTCATGGAACTTTATGGGTTTTGCAGATAACATAAAGTAGCAACAATGGAACTACAAGACTGTACCCTGGAAAATGAACCACATTCATCTCATAAGCTCTAGCTAATGCCCAGCAATTCTGTCAAGAGAAGGAAACAGAGACAATACTTCAGAAGTGAATGCAGATAAAACAAAAAGAGAACAAATGAACAAGATCGCGGGTTTTTTGCCAATGCAAGACAGAAATGAATGAATGGATAATGAGTTATTATAGAAATGGTACCTTGAAATGCTTCCAATATAGAGCTAATGAAGCCACCAAGAGTGATTTCCGAAACAGTCTTCTGTTAGAGAATAACAGCGAGCGGCGTTGTGATCTCTTCTTCCTTCCCCGGTCATGATCATCCTCTTTCTTTCCAGAGACGGTTCGAATGTGATCTTTGTAGATTTCTCTCTCAGCAACCAAACAACACACAACCAAGACACTGGGGATAACAACAAAGACCACATGTGGGATCACCAGAACCATTACATCAGGTTGTCCAATGTATTCATGTTTCCTATCTGCGCCTGAGCTCGTCACCACCCATCCCATAATAGTCATGTATGTTCTGTTTCCGGAATCAGTATACACTTCACCGGAGAACCAAGGAAAGAATATCAGATACAACAAGTATGCCATGTAACCGAACCAAACCACAGGCATTCTGCAGAGGTCTTGGAGAATCCACAGTACAAGTGTGATTGGTCCTCTCTTGGCAATGAACTTCTTGAGAGTGTACTGCTTCTTGAAAACGATGATGATGCATTTGGGGATAAGAAAAACGAGAAACAAACTATACATAGCAGCCCAAAGAATCGGGTAATATAATGCTGCCCATTGGCAACCCATGACACGGAACTCATTCCATGTCCATGAGACTTTAGAGCTTAGACCATTGATGGAAAATGGTCGCATTTCTGATAAAGTTAATCTGCCTTTGATGTCAGTGACTTCTATTTGCAGCCAAAATCTATCAGGTAAGGGATCTTCAAAGGCCCTATAATTCCATGGAAGTGAAAAGAATGTTGCCCCGGAAGAAGAAGAATCGCCTCCAAGTTTTCTCATTGGAGCTTCCATGACCAGGTTGTCAAATCCAGGGCTTGAGTCGTAAACTCTAGCTACAACTTCCACAATCAGGGAATGAGAAAAGACAATGGCTCTTATTGTGTCATAGGATGATGAGATCATATGTTGGCATTCGTATTTGTGACGTGCAAAGGATGTTGACATAAAACGTGAATCTAATGGAAAGGTCGGTAATATGATAGTCCTCAGGGATTTTGACTTAAAATCAAGATCAACATATGAAACATGACCCCTATCAATGGCCATGATCCGCATTGCTCTGTTTTTTCTCCAGTCAGCCATCTCCCATTCCCAGAATTCTGCAGCTGGTAAGGCTCCAAATGAGCAGTTCGAAGTACTTTCAGCACCACTCTGCCTCATATTCAGCTGAAACAAGTCATTATCTGATAAACTGATACCACCAGAGTGATGATGTCTTTTAAGATTCTTGCCAAACTTTGAGTGTAGATGGCCACACAAATAAGCTGAGATGGAGTGCTTCAGAAAAACATCTTTAAGGCTCTTTTGAGAATGTGACAGCGCTGTAAATGACAATGGGAAATGCCCAAATGATATTTTTGCAACAGGTTTTGCTGATTGGTTATCCCATTGCGACAGGTGTGAGTCGAGTGAGCTCAAAAGTTCATCAGTTGGATGCCCAAAGAGATTTGTTGGGCCGCGTAATCCAATATGCATTGTGGTGTCAATACCGACAAACAGATGTTTCCGTTCGCTAGTCTGTATAAAAAAACCGTTAGCACACTGTAATAGATAACCGTACATCTCAAATGCAAATCAGTCATTCACCAACCCAAACTTAGACAATCATTGACATCGACCAAATAAATCCAGAATTTAACAGTAAACCAAGCTGGGAGAGTGTAACCAACCTCAACAGTTATGGTGTTAACATTTCCTTTCCTTCCCATCTGTGCATTGATGCTATACTTTGAGAAGAAATCAACAGATGAACCAACAGCCGGAACACCAAAGTTGTCATGGTTACCCCTGAGATCATAAAATATGCTCTTATTAAGCCCACTTGTTTTCACAACATCTTGCATCACACTCTCGTATTCTAACCACTCATCTTCATTTAGCTTCATTGTTAACATGTCTTTGCTTTTCCCATCTGATTAACCAAATTAAGAAAAAAAATCAACCAGCAATCCTCACAAAACAAAACCATCTACTACAGATGAGAGTTTATAGAATATAGCAATAACCACAATGCTTCCCACAGCTAAAGATTCAATTTTTCCCCAAAAAAATGAACTAGAGCAATCAAAGCTTGAGACTTGCATATAAGAAGAATCATAAGTAAAACCTAAGAACCCAGAAGCAAACATCACTGAAGCTCATCAAAGGAACCAATGAAAGATTGAAAATTTAGAACAAGTCCTTAATTCAGGGGAGAGATATAAACCTGTGAGATCTCCAGTGATGAGGACGAGAGAAGGGTTGATAAGAGACAGAGCAGGACCCACAATGTTTTTGAAATCAATGGCTCTCTCGGGATGATGAACACTGAAATGGAGATCAGATAGCTGAACAACCCAAATCAAGTCTTGCCCAGTTCTCGCTTCAATCACTCTTCTTCCAGATTCGTCAATCGAACCAGAGACCCTCGTACTCAAGGAGATTAAGAGAAGAAGAAGAAGAAGAAGAATCGTAAACGAGATTCTTCTCCGAAGAGAAACTGTTTTGCTACTGAGCTCATCGTCGTCGCCGATCGATTCCATCACAGAATCAGTAGCATTTGCAGAGATGAAGGAACCTCTCAAAATTGTGTATTTGCAAATCGTTTGACGAACCAAAGAAAGTCTGCATTTTTATTATTTCTTAATTCCGTCGTTACTTTCTGTCTTGTGTTTTCTTAATGGAAAGAAAGATGTTTAATTAAGGGAAATTATAATCAATTCATTAAATTATTTTCTTTTTTTACAACAATGAAAGAATGGTACTAATATAAAGCGTGTGAGAGTATCAAACAAAAGTAGGCAAAAAGAAGATGATTCTCGATTAGAACATTGTTGTTGTTCTTCTCAGAAAATTAGTTGGTGAAACAAAGGTTTGATTAATGAGATTCCATTACTAGTTTTTTGTTCTTCTCCCAATTAATTTGTGATAAGATTAATAAATCATTTTAACAAAATCGGAGCTGCTTAAGGGATGTCCTGTTGTTAAATGACTTGTAGTATTTTGATATATTTAATTCCCAATTAATTTGTGATAAGATTAATAAATCATTTTAACAAAATCGGAGCTGCTTAAGGGATGTCCTGTTGTTAAATGACTTGTAGTATTTTGATATATTTAATTCAATAACTAACCTCTAACCCTCCTATTCACTCTCTTTCTCTTCCTATCTCTCTCTACCTTCTTTCTAAAAAACTAATTTTTCTTTTTTTTTTGGTTATTCACCTAAATCACCCATATATTTACTTGTCCCCATTTATGTGTGATTGTATGTTCAACGAGTACTTCTCTCTTTCCTTGCATGAACTAAACTAAGTCTATCTGCAGCATATGGTTCCTCTTTGAACTATTGTGAATGCTTCATTGTACGTAGTGTTTCACTCAGTTTTGATCTTCGTTTTAATTAAATCTGCTGATTCCTGGCTAGAGACATGAACTAGCAATAATTCTGAATGTAGGCAAAACGAATGAACATATATAGATAGGTTTATTGAAAAGGAATCCAAGTTTGAGATCAGAGTAAGCTTAACTGTTAACCTTTTGATGCTTCACTTGGGAAATCAGGTAGAAATGAACTGAATTACTCAAGAGATGATCCATCTTGTGGAAATTTATATAGTTGACCAGTGTTTATTAAGCATAACAAGCCAAAAGTTTCATATTCATTCGTTCACATAAAAAGCAAAAAAGGCATGCAAATTCCTTTGAATCCCAAAGGTTTTCTTTCTACTACAATTTCATGCACATACATATGTCACAACGTACAATAAAAATAGCAGAAATCATTAGAATCACACTTTAATAACGAGTTCTTCATTTTAACTTATTCAAACAAGATCTTTTTAGTTTACTAGGCTTTGGACTTGCCCAGAATCAACAACTTTGTGAGTCCTTAAATGCTTCCGTTTAGCCTTCTTGGGCTCAACTCCTAACCATTGTTGAATGAGCTCAAACACTCTTTTATCACGGAGAAGCCCGCGGTGGCTACCAGAAACTCCTACGCTTGCAACCGCTTTAAACTGTGCAGCCTGCAAATAAAAGGTAGAAACGTAAGGGTTTTGTTAACGTCCAAAGAAGTGACAGTAACAGATTTGCTTCACCGAAAACCGAGACCTCGGTATGAACAAGAAAGTAGCTTACCGCAGCTGATTCAGAAGGTACAGTTCCATCTCCATCTACATATGTATACTCAGGCTGAAACAAGATACAAAGTTGCAGAGACCTTTAAATCAAACATGAAAGTATAATAGTAAGTGAAGGAATACCAAGAGATAACAAATCCAAGGCGGGGTAGAGAACAGCAAGTTTCAGATTTTTAAAGGGTCCAAAGCATTTTTCTCAAGAAGAGACGAAGAGTCATATTTCACTCACCATAGTTTGACATATTTCAGACAAATCGTCTATTGGAGAAGTCTCTGTGCCATAACTGCAACAGAAAAACAAAACAGCTTTTTTAATGTGCAGCTTGCAAAAACAGTTGGAATCGATCAAGCCACTTAGTTTGGATGATTCAAGAGAATACTCCTTATAAACCAATCAACAAAAAAAAAAGCTCAGGCAATAGAGGCTCGATGAATAGTATTGTTGCATACCAAACATCAAAGGGTGTATCAAGTGACACTCCGTAAATGTTATAGAAGGAAACTCCATCAGGAAGTTGCGCTTTGTTGAGAATTTCTCTCGTCTTAGCCGCCCAGTCGAGGATAGCAAAGTTAAAGGGCAAAGCTATTTTGTTCCCACCGTAGCTTAGCTGCAATACATAATTACACTTTTGATTATATATCCAGTGACCAGATCACATCTCAAGCCAATGCAAACAAGAAACAAAAGCTGAGTGTGTTGAGTTTGCTACCTCGTTATTTTTCAATGCATCGTTGAATAGATCAATACTCTCGATTAGGCCAAATGATTCCAGTTCTACAGAAGTATCATCGTCGTTTTCAGATTTCTTACGCCAAACTCGAATCTCTGGTTGCTTTTCCCACTTAAAATCTGGATTTGCCATCATCTCATATATAGATGGGCATTCGACCAACTAAAACCAAAAGTTTTAAAAACAGATTCATCAGTATATAACAAGAGTTTCATAGACCCTAAAATAAAAATCTAAAAGGTGTAACGCCAAAAAAAATGATGCCAGTAAACCCAAAACTATGAGGATTATTACCAGTTGGTGCATCGTCCATCTTGACACAAAAAAGAAACTTTCTAACCCTTCCACAAATTGCACTCCAGTCAAGATTGAATCATTGATGCACCCTGGTGCTCCTGTTAACCAAATCCAAGTTATTTCCAATGAAACCGGCTATTTCTCTTATGAAAAACTTTTTGCAAAGAGATAATTCGTATCACCTTGGAAAGGTGTTGCAATTGTAATCCATTTATTTACATACTTGGAAAAAGCCTGCCAACAAGAAAAACAGAGACTCACTCATTATCCTGTTTGAATAGGGGGAATCTCTAAAGTTCAGCTAGAATCTGTCGAAGATCATAAAGGTTGGAGATTATAATACCTCCGGATGGAGATACATGAAACATGAAACCATAATTCCTCCCATTGAATGGGAGATAATAGTGACTTTTCTCCCCCCTGAACGATTATATGCAGTTTCCAGCTTCTTCTTCAGACCTAGTATCAGTAGATCGATCCTGCAAGCAAGAAATATATAAGCAAAGAATCTCGAGAACTACGATTTTCAGGAAATAGCTGAGAAGTTTTGCGAATCACCTATTGCTTTGACGGAAATCGTAACCATATCCGAATAATGTAGTCCCCTTCTTGTAACCGCATCCAACCAGCATTTCTATCATATCGTGAAAGTGATAGACCTCTGTCAAGTGACAAAGCTTCACAAACTGGAAAACCAAATTATATAATATCAGATATATCATGAAAACGGAGAAGTAAGGCTAACAAGAAAAACAATTCCAGAAACACACACTGAGGTTAGACTTAGAGATCAAGAAAGAACAACCTACTAGATACAAAAATGGTTGCACATACAATTTCCATCTTACTTATCCTCACTCCTAAACCTTAACATCAACAGTCATCAACTTACTGACCAACAACTGCATAGAAGTATCGAATGCACATAGTAATATCTAGCTATTTTAAGGAAAGACAGATCGTACCCAGGAGGGATCTAGAATGTCAATTGCATAGAGTCCATGGTCATCATCAGGGACCAATACTTCAATATTATCATCCAACGGCTCTGTATAACCTGCCAAAAAAAAATTAACATTCAAGTTCAAGATCTGCTTCATAACTCACCTTTCTTAAACTCATAAGCTAAACTGGTAATCTAAAGTTCGAAATAATCTCTCTGGTCAATCTCAAATCAACATTTCTACAAAAATCAAGAAAGGCTCAAAATTTACAAGGAAAACTGCAAAAAAGAGAATTGTTTTACCAGTTTTGGGATTATAGAGAGACCAGAGGCTCTGCTTAAAGGCAAGGTTGGCGAGAAATATTCGAACCCAAACCCGAATTTCAGACTTTGAATCCTTCTTCTTAGAATGCAGAATAGAACCTCCGATTCCAGAAACTAGAAGCACCGGATCACGATCAGCCACCTCGCCGGCGTTGTCATCGTCGTTGGTTCCCCAGCACGGACACGGAATCCAGTCCATCGAAGCGGGTCAGGTTTCGGACCCGGAATATTCAGTTCGGATCTTTCTACAGAGTTCAGGAGAAAAATGGTAAGTCTGTGGGGCTTATCAGAGAGAGGTACATTAGTCAACATGGAAGATTTCTGAGCATATGCCATGTGTGACTGTGACTGTCTACACGAAAGCTTCTCGTGCTCCTCACGTGTCACACCTTCTAGATACCTCACTTATTATTGCCTAACGACAACGTTTAATCTTCCGTTTCCAAAACGAAATCAAGGTGTTACTGTCGAATTTCAAATTTGGTTAGAATATTTTGTAATATCTAAAAAACTTGAGGGTATTTATCCAAATTTTTCTTTATTAAGAGGCTTACCGATTCACGTTGACATTTTTGACGAAAATGGAGCAACCAACGTCGCCGGGAACAAAGTCGGTGAATCTCCGAGAATGCATGGAGTCACTTCTACGTTTTACGCTGAGCTCTCATTTAGACGAATCTGTTCCAAGTTTCGATCTTGACCTGACCAGAGATTTTTGCCTTCATCTCCTTGAGGAAGCGACAGATTCAACTGGTAAGTTTTGCTAATTAGTAAGCAGATTATGAAACTGGAATGCTGAAGAGACATAACTGAATTTTTCTCAGAAATGTTTCAATTAACAGAAAAACCTGCGGTGTATAAGCTTCTAGCAAGGGCTCTCTCTGAATGTCTAGCTTCCGAGGGTGATAACAATCCTAACTTGGAAAAATACAGCAAATTGTTTCATGGCTTGGGACATGACTTAATAAATGTAAGTAAGTATGAAACTTTAGTTCTCAACTATTGCATCAAAACAGAGTGGGAAAAGGTTAGTTAGAATGTTTACACAGAAAAGGTTCTTTCTTTCAGATGCTGAAGAAGGTAAACTTTGAGCTTCATGTCCAAGAGCCTTACTTCACCCAATTGAAAGGTACATTTTCTGTTTACTTGATTGTAGTAGACATTTTTATTTGCTCAATCTCACTTTTATTTCCGGGTGCCTCTCATTTGCTAGATGGTCTGAAAACTGTTGAAGGAAGATGTGCAGTGGGAGACTACATGAGGTCTGATGTTTTTATCTTTGTTGATGAACCTGCAAATGTTGATTCACATCTCTTGTTCTTGCTTTTCCGTTTTGTTGATTCCGATATCTTTAGATTGTCTTATTGACTTCACAATTGGTTTAGTCAATTCTTACTAGTTGCCTTTGTGTGGTGTCTATGTCCTCTCAGGATCAGTTCAGGAGCTTTTATTTTATTCAATAAATGCTTGCTGCTTGAAGTTCAGGTAGTCACTAATCTTTGTATCTCTCTCAATTCTTTCTTGTGAGGTCAAACACTATTCATCTTCTTACCAACCATTTTAATGAGGGCAGGACGTTCATCATTATACTTCATTCTCAGAAATGCTGATAATGGAGGGTCTTGCCAAAGTTCTTCCTGGAGTTGAAAGTATAGAAGAAGGTTTGAAGATCTTTACCATAATTAAAAACAAAGAACGTTAAGAAAGTGTCTCTTTTGCTATGTGGACTTTGTTATAACCTGAAATGCTGTTCTATCTGCAGGTGTTCAAGTTTATCGAAACTTTTACTCTGAAGAGAAGGAAAGAATGAACGGTGTTCTAGCAATTCATGTTGCGAAACCAGCTAATCAGCCTTATGCAGCTTTGGCAGGAGTATTGTCTGTGAGTTTCTGGCAGCAAGTGAAACCCCAAAAGCTTTCATTAGTCTTCAATATAGGCATCACCTAACTTTCTTTTCGGTTTTTCTTTTGTAGGAACTGAAGTCCACTGGGATCAAAAGCCTGTTGGATGACTATACAGCCTGAGTTACCTCGTTGCCAAGTTCAAGGTGTTTGATATCTTAAAACTCGAATGCTGTCAAACCAAAGTGGATGTTGTGTGTAGTTATAATACAGAAGATCACATCGTTTCTTATTGAGCTAATTTAACAATGAAGCAGCAACTACATCTACTTTATCAGACACCTTCTAAAGAACTAGTTCAGTTTGTTTTAGTCTTCTTCCCGAACAGTAAATTCCATGAGTATGTGTTGCCTTTCTTTTCTGCGACCTCCACACGCTTCCCTCCAACCTGCAAGCTGTTCATTTCCGTCAAAAGAATTGCTTTTAACAGAATAGTAAACTACCTCTGTTCTCTAACCAAAATCTTAAGATTTTTTTAGTCAAATGTTTTTGTCACATGATAATTGGAAACACAACAACATATTTTACCAGCAACTTATGAATAAGATAAACAGATGAACAAAGTACCTTGTCCATGAGCCAGAAGCCAAGGGAAGGCATGTACTGAACTAGATACATCACGAGCAGTACCGGCTGATAAAGAGCGAAAAAGAAGCTTGTATATCAGCATCTAAACTGAGTGAAACATATTCTATTTTGACAAAGAAGTACCTGATATGAAATCCAAGCTTCCTTCAAGTTATGAGAAGCAGCGATTATAGTCAGTTCTGCACATCGTTCAGATGACACACGCTTCTGTGTGGCAAAAGAAAAGATCTTTAAGTGCAAATAAAAAGAGAAAGAAGCCTCCTCATGTTGAAAAGGAAGAGGATTCTATGTGTCTACAAGACTAATTAGCGCTTAAAGGAAAGGTAGAAGTAATAATATAACTGACAACTTAATCAACAAATCACAATCATAATCAGTTAACCAACCTCAGGAGACTTCTTGTCTTCCGAAGTTGATGTTCCTGTACCATTCAAGGTTTCTATTGGACCAGGACAAACGACGGTAACCTTGATTCCCTCCTGACAGAACTGAAACCATGCGCAGATGTGAACAACTGTGAGTTCGTACTTTAGGAGGAGCTAGTTTCAGCAATTAGTATAAAGGAATGTAAAAGATGAAATCAGATCAGCAAATAAGCTTATTAACACTCTGGGGTAGCTGTGAGTTTTCTATTGGGACTTTCAATAAGTCCATTGCTGCCAAATAATTAGCCAGCACCACAGGTTCTTTAACAATTAACATACCTCAGAACGCAAGCTGTGGAAATAGCCGTGCAGAGCATGTTTTGAAGCAGAATATATAGCCTGTCCAGGTGATGGTACCTTTCCTGCAGCACTGCTTATCTATAGACGGACGTGAATCATTAATCATGACATTTAACCCAAGGAAATGGACAATTAACCCATAAAAGAATAGCTAATCATAGCTTGACTTCTCAAGATGTGTATATGGTAAAGTGTTTGTAATTTAGCTAGCAGGCGATAATAACCCAAAAGAAATATTAAGCTGTCTAGATAGCCTAAAGCCTCAAATTCAACATATATTTAGTCAAAAATCAATAGTGTGATTTCAACCTTAAACTAACATATAAAAGCAAAATATATATCCATATCCATAAAACTATGATATGAAAGCTCAATCCTTCAACAAATCCTCAAAATTAGGGCACTAAACAAAAACTAAACCCCGTTAGTCTCCACGTACCACAACAAAATGACCACCTCCTTGTTTTAGCATATGAGGAGCTACCAACTTTGTAAGAGTTATCGTCCCAAAGACATTAACATCGAATGTAGTCTGCGGACAAAGTCATTGAATAACCATATGTCAAGAAGAAAAAAGTGAAAAAACCATACTTGTCCTACTTAGTACAGGCTAAGAAATCTCTGGCAACCAAAACAAATAAAAATTATCTTGCCTACGGAATTTACGCAATTCATTTAGTACCTTGAGAGTTTCCTCACTTGCATCTGAAGCCTTGGATTTCTGCAAGAAAATTAGTATGATAATGACACGCCCTAGAACAACTGAAATTATAGCTTGAACTAAAGAGTTCTAGCCTAAGACTCTCTTTTGAGTAGATACAAAACTTTAGCAAGGAGATTACTTACCGGACGCTCATAGGCAGCGTTATGAACCAAATAATCAACACCAGCCCCAGGGAAAAGCGAAACAGCTTGCTCTACAACATGTTTGAGCGACTCTTCACCACTAGCTAAATCTAAAGGTAAAACCTTGACATCTTCTGGTGCATATTTACCTAGAAGAATACAGAGTCGGTTACATCATGTGTCAACAGAAAGCTCAGAATTCAAAAGTGGAGACCTTTCCTTTATTCATTAGTACCTTTGAGCTCACTCTTAACTCTCTCCAATTCAGCTTTATTCCTCGCAGAGAGAATAAGCTTGGCATCTAAACTTGCAAACTGTTTAGCAAGAATTTCCCCTAAATCCAATCATAAACAAAGAAATAAACATGAGAACTGTAGCCAGCCACGAGAACTTTCTTCACAGATAATCCAAGGAATATGAATTACCAATTCCACGGCTAGCCCCTGTGATCCAGACGACCTGAGCAAAACCAAGAAATCTGAATTAATGATCAGAAATTGAAATAATCGAAAACTCAAATCAATCCCACTAAATTCCATTGTTTCCCCTATCAATCCGCCAATACCTTTCCTTGTATGGCTTCACGCTTCGCATGCTTCTTCGAAATCAGGGTAAAATCTCCTACACAAAGCAAAGATCAATCCTTTATACAGAATCTATAACTAATTTCGATCACAACTAGAAACGAAAAGAAAAATAAACATTGCATTAGAAATCGTCAGAGTTATTACCATCGGCAAGTGCGAATTTGAATAGCAGACCGATAAGAAGGACTCCGAGAGAGAAGAAGAGTAGAGTCAGCATTTTCTCGGATTGAAGCAACAGCGAGAGACCAAGTCTTACCCAAATACTGTAGTTGGCAAAATATGTTGACGGAAATAAATAAATAAATAAATATAGGGGGTAAATAATAAATGATTAATATTGAGGGACCTGTATGCAATTAATCTTAAATACCATCATTGTGGCTTTCGATCTAAAAAACCCCAAATCTCTGTTCCCAGAGAGAGAGAGAGAGAACGAATATGGATGCCATAAGGAAGCAGCTCGATGTGCTCATGGGAGCGAATCGAAACGGCGACGTTCAGGAGGTGAATCGCAAATACTACGACCGTGATGTGTGTCGTCTTTACTTGTCTGGTCTCTGCCCTCACGATCTCTTCCAATTGACGGTGCGTTTCTTTATATATTTTTCAGTTTATTGCTTAGTCGTATCTTTGAAGAAAAAAAACCCTAATTTCACTTTTGAGCTGATCTTTTGTGTTTCTGCATTTAGCTCGAAGTGATAACTAGTATTTTGTTACTTGATATATACATAGTATTTTAGTGATCTTCAGAACTCCATTGTTGATTAGGTTACACCTACAGTGTTCAATTTTGTATCTTCCTAGTGGCTGTACATTGCGACCTCAATTGCCATTGCATAACACGTATTGTTGGATACAATAGACTGTGAAGGAGTTGTATATCTGAATTCTGAAACTTGTATTGCTTCGCCGAATATTTATGAGTGTCTGTCTAGTAATTTAGTTCATGGCTACTTTTGTTTGAATAATTTACTGATGCTCCCTTCTCGTTTCTGTTATTATCAGAAAATGGATATGGGACCTTGCCCTAAGGTGCACTCTTTGCAGCTTAGGAAAGAGTATCCTTTTTTTTTAAAGTAAGTTTAGTATTTACCTTAAACTGTTGCCACAAAGGCCGCCTACTTCCATGACCTCTCTCAATTGAACCTGACATTTCAACATGCTTATTAATTGGGTTGCTGTCTCTCTCTTGTTACTCATGTTTTTGTTCTTGTTCCTGGTTTTTGCTTGACATACTTTAACTGAATGGCTACTGCATATAAGATTAGCCTTCGCCTTTAATTTCGTGTTCCAGGCAGATTAGTTTCCAAAAAAGTTGGTGTCATTGTTTTATTTAGTTTATTTCTACAGTGGCATGTTGTTCTCTTTCCACTCCTGTGTTGCTTTAACTCACCCTCAGATATCGAGAAGCAAAGGCAAAAGGTGTTGATAACTACGACAGGGAATTGGAAGATGCCATAGACAGGCTTATCGTTGAGTGTGATAGGAAGATTGGTAGGGCCCTTAAGCGTCTTCAAGAAGAGGACGCCAAAGCTGCCATTGCCATTTCAGTCTCTGAAGTCACTCAGGTGATCATTTGATTTTGAAATTTGGTTGACGTTTCTTCTAATTTTCCTTCACTCAGGTTTGTTTATCATCATTTCATTGTTTAACTGCAGTCACCTGAAATTCTCGAGTTATCGGAGAAAATCAAAGAGAAGATGAAGGAAGCAGATATCCACGGTAAAAATTGAAAGAATATTTCCCAGCAAAACTTTCTTTGCAGTTTCGGCTTTTGAATCTCCTTTTGTTTTGTAAAGGATTCTTGTACTGTCAATTAAGAGTGTATACTGGTCTGCCTATCTACAAATCGATGGTCTCTGGCGTCTGGATTGTATATTAATGTTTTTGCTAATAATTGTTGTCTGGTTATCTAACTTTCAGATGCTGGTAGTCTTTAAAAGTTATGATGTCACTTTGCAGATCTTGAAGGCAAAATGGATCTTAAGATTAGAGCTCTTGAGTTAGTCGAAGAAATGAGGACCAAGAGAGCTGACCAGCAGGTGAATTTGCTTTCGCTATTGGTTCAATGAGCATTTTTGCTTTTTTACTTTACCTATGGCAGCTGGAAAGTCCTTCGTCTTGTTTTTCCTGTAGGCGGTGCTGCTGTTGGAAGCCTTTAACAAAGATAGAGCATCCTTGCCACAGCCTGCTCCAGCTCAACCACCATCTTCCGCATTACCTACACCGGATCCTCGCACTCAAGAAATGATAAATGAGAAACTGAAGAAGGCAGAAGATCTTGGTAAGGGAAATAACCCTTATTTGTATGTGGTTATTAGTCTATGGTCATCTTAATTTAGAGCTCATTAAGTAGCCATTTTTGTGGAATATTGAAACTGCTAAATAATTACGGTCTAGTGTTCCCTACCGGTTGGGAATATCTGCTGCTGATCTAATATTTTTTGACCTATAAATTGCTTAAATTGTATATACCTAAGATAAGGAAATATATTTCAAACTGGACTTCGCAAAGTTTGAAATTGAGTGTATGGTTATTTGATTTCTTAGGTGAACAAGGAATGGTTGATGAAGCACAGAAAGCACTGGAAGAGGCTGAAGCTCTTAAGAAGGTTTATTCTCTTTCTTAAGTTCGTTTTCTTTTCCCCCTACTTTTGTTAGTCGCTAATGACCGTTGGGCCTATATTTGTTTCAGCTTACAGTTAGACGAGAACCTGCAGCAGATTCAACGAAGTACACTGCTGTTGATGTGCGCATTGTAAGTTAACATCACTCCTCCCAATGCCCTCAAGATTCATTTTCCTTATATAATTATCAGTTTGTTTTAGAAAGGACCGTTGAATTCGGGAATTATAACAATCATATATTAATGTTTAGGTAAAGAGTAATAGTTTATTTGAGTAGAACCATTTGATTTCTTTCATAAAGTATTATTTGAGACAAAAGTATAACATCTTCGCATCCCCTGCTTAATGTATCTACACATTGGTTTCATCTTCTGCCCTCGCTGACCGTTCCTATATCTTCTCAGACGGACCAAAAGTTGCGTCTATGTGACATATGTGGAGCATTCTTGAGCGTCTATGACAGGTTAAGTTCCTTGCTCAAACTTTCTGCGTTATTGTTTCCCTTCTGGATTGATAGAGAAAAAAGGTAGAAATAGATTCTTGAGTTGCAAGTGATTCAACTTTTGACTCCGGCTATTGTACCTCCTCCTTTCACCAGCAGGCTTTTTGGGCAGGATTACTTTTGCAGCTATAATAAATGTGCGTTCTTTTCTTGATTTTATTGTGCTTGAAGGATCATACTAGTAGAGATTAACTAATGGAGTTTTTAACCTTGTGCTGTTTTAATATGCTATCGTCAAATGATTTAGCATTTTGGCTATGCTAATTGGATCTTTTGTGATGCTATAGTGATCGCCGTTTAGCTGATCATTTTGGTGGGAAGCTTCATTTAGGATACATGCTAGTCCGGGACAAATTAACTGAGCTTCTGGTAATCTAATAACATAATCTACTTTTTGTGATGATGGATGAAAACTGTCTGTTCTTATAATTTCTCTTCGTTTGCTTCAGGATGAGAAGGCCAATTTACGCAATGAAAGGTTAGGTTTTAGTTCTAGCTTTTTATTTTCTTTGTATTTGTACGGTTTTGGATCTTTGAAACTGACTTCATAGTGAAAACTTACTTAGATCTAAGGAACGGAACAGTAAGGAGAGGGAATCAAGTAAAGACCGAGAGAAAGAGCGAGGATCTAGTCATGAACGTCGAAGAGATTATGATCGCAGGAGTAGAGATCGAGATAGGCACCATGACCGTGATCGTGAACAAGACAAGGACTATGATCGGTCACACTCAAGAAGCAGACGTAGGTCACGCTCACGGTCCAGGTCCAGAGACAGACCTAGGGACTATGATCGCCACAGGTATAAAACCAGAGTCGTGGTTGGTTTTTTTTATCCTTGATAACTCTTTATCTCTCTTACAAATGGTTATGTCAAAATTCTCTTTGCAGGCGTCACAACCGATACTAGATCGGTCTTGCTGTCTAACAGGGTTTACAAGTTACAAATGGTTTTAGGATCCATCACCGAAACTTTTTTTGTCTACATGTATGTTGCTAAAGTTTGGTAGATGAGCTTTGAGAAAAATTTCACATCTTTTTCTTTTACCACCAACTAAAGACTTGAAAGAAGCATGAAGATGTTTTATTGTTTTTATATGAATAGTTGGCTCTCTCATCTGAGAAGCGTGTATGACAACAACACTATTATCGAACGAAAAACCACGCGAATGCCCATTTACCTAAGAGTACAGTGGTTGAAGTGATTTCAAATTATATGATTATTTTATATCTTCTATTGGAATTTTAAGTTTATTACGCTTAAACTAGACCAATTATTTCAGTAAAAGTTTTATCTTTTTGTCTCGATTACGAACAAGGACCTTTGATAACGATTTTTTAAAATTGAAAGCGGAGATTTATTAACTTTTTTCACGTACATTACTTGAGTAATCAAAGCATGTTCGTAGAGGAAAACACAAAAGAAAGATAAGATAAGATACAATAGTCATAAAGTGAGATCATGAATCCATCATAATCATATGGGAATGGAACGAGAGACTTTGGGATAAACATGGGTGGCCGGATGACCCATAATGCGTCGACCCTTTGCGTGTTTAAAGATATAAACCAAAGCTCCGACCGGCCATTCCACTATTCCGGCTGCTACAAACGCCACAAGCCCTAACGTCGGTCCTACCACTTTGCATCTACAAGGGTTTCCGCCTGTTCCGCATTGCACGCATATCGGAATCATCGTTGGTTAAAAAAACTGATCAAACAGATGAAATGTTTGTTGATGTTATAGGGATATGATGTATGGAATATGAGTAGCACAAGAAGTGGAAGATTATGGAGAGTTGGATTGTGATGTTTATATAGAGACTCAAGCGAATCATTTCAATCTCTTTTTAAATTCTTCTTCTTGTTTTTTCTTAATACTATATTTGAGATTTTGATCTTAAGTACGTAGGGTCGGTCCATATTTATTCTTATCTTTCACTTTAACACGTGTTGTGTTCGAGAGAGTTACACATGGGGTTTAAGGTGTATACGTGTTGCTCCCGAAAATCTTCAAAACAAATTAAAACTCTTTTTTTAGGTTCTTCACCAGAAACGAGATGGGCCTAAAACAGGCCGGATTCAAAATCAACCAGGCCAGTCCATCACTAATGGTAACCAAAACATTTGACCTTATCAATTGAAGACTTATTCAAAAGAAGAACCTTACCATTTGCATTGTAATGTGTATGATCTGGTCTCTACCAAATGCATATAGGTGAATAGGTGATGTAGAGATATGCATATACTTTACATGCACATTCATGTCGTTGTTTATATATATGCATTATAAGTGTTATTTTCCAAGTCTTGAAATCAAAAGACATTTCCCATTAATCATAAATCATGATCATGATGAAACTTAAACCTCTGGTTATAGTGTTTTTCTCCATGTTCCTCGTGTTACACTATCTCACTAATCAAGCCAATTCCGATTCTTCCCTAGAACATACCGGAATTACAACTCCGTTGCCGCCACCGCCACCAAGAAAGACTTACTGCAGTAGGTCATCTTCATCTCCACCTCCGCCTAAATACATGTATGTGACCGGTGTGCCTGGGGAACTCTACCGGACCGAGCCAGACGACCAATGGGGATATTATTCTAGTGTAAACCGGAATCTGGTTAAGTGTCTCATGGTTATTGTAATTGTGGGGTTTGGAGTTATAAATCTGTGAAAACTAACAGCTATTGTTTGTGTAAGCAATTTTATGGGTAGCTCTAAAATACTGTGTTTGCATCGTAATATGTATGTTGGAATTGTTTTATATAATAATAATTGTCTAACCCGTTGAAAATCGTTCTTTAAACCAAAAACAGAAATTAATCATTTTGCTAAACCTTAAAATAAAATGTTAAATTTCCGGTTTTTAGTAAAGCATGAAATTAGCAACGACTTCAAAAAAATTTCACAAACTCAGTCATCCATTTAGACCAACCCCAAAGCCGAATTTACGTCTTTGTGTTTGCGACTTTGCCTACAATGAACACAATGGGCTGTGAGTTGAGGCCCAGTAGGAATATCTCAACCGGAGTTGAGCCCAAACTAGTTCGTTCACAAAAAGAGAACAGTGAGAGATTCCAATGGAAACTGACAAAAGATTGTCTCTCGCCGGAAAAACAAAACAGCTCGGTGGGACTCGTGGAATCGGGTTTGTCTCTCCTCTCTTTTTCAATTCGTTCCATTATTAACTCACCACTGACAAAAACTCTTTGCCACCGTCAAGTTTTCTCCGGCTAAGTTCTGCAAAATAAAAAAAAGATCAATCTCGAATTCCCTAATTTCTTAGAATGATTTGCTTTCGTCACCTAATAATGGCGATAACAAAGTAAAGACGCTGTCTTTTTTCTTTCTTTTTTTTTTTTTTTTTAATAACAAATCAATAAAAAAACATAAGTCACGGTTACAATTGATTATTCGGTTAGGTTTATGTGGTAGTCAAATTAGGATTCGGTTTACACTGGTTAAGAGAAGAAAACAAAATAATATTCACGCGATGGAAATTTTGGAGACAAGTGCGTTGATTCAAATAGGCATGATTTCTAAAGGTGTACCCCTTCAGGAATTGCTCTCACTCGCGCAACGCGCACTTGGTGCGAGTGGTTTCGAAATACAGCCTTCTGATTGGCTGAAAAACTCTAAAAAAAGTGAAATAGTATACATGTTGCTAGCTCCTCTCTTATGTTATTTATTTATTTTTTCATCTTCTTCTCTCAGTCTGATGAAAGTAGTTGTTTTTTTAGATACAATTGATTCTATTGGAGGTTTTGGGTTATTTTGAAATCCATTCATGTGACCAAAAAAAAAATATAAATTGTTGATGAGGATCCATCCTCAAAAACCACTTGGAAGATTTTGTCTACTGCCATTATCACATTCATGTGAAACCATGATTATATGATTGCAAGTTTTCACTTTTTAAACCATGATTATATATCTACTGCCATTATCCATGTTTCTGTAATCTTGTGCAGATGAGCTTCTCTTATGAGTTGTTGTTTGTAATAGTAAAATTAACTTAAACCATATTAATTTTACTATTACTTTTTTAAAATTAGTTTAAGTGTTAAGTCATCAATTGAATATAAAATTCTGCAAGCCATCAATTGGTTGGTCTCACTTTCTTTAAAAACGCTGCTTACATAAGAGTTTCTATTCATTTGCTGAGTTGGTTATCATCTGGTTAGGACGGAAATTTTGAGGTTTTGGCAAAAACCATAAACTTGGATTTATACTTGAGCAGCGTTTCCTAACTGGCATTCTATATATGATTCTATTTCAGGGTTTCTCTGCCCATTCGTCCCATACCTTCCAGTTCTTTGCATATTGATCAACACCTACTTGATCATCAACATTGGGTGAGTTAGTCTGATGGACCCATGTATGATACCAGTATATTGGGATGTTTCTAAACCCTTGCTGGTAATTTGTAATGGCAGAGCTGGGACATGGATCAGGGTCTTGGTATGGCTACTTATTGGAAGCATGATCTATCTCTTCTATGGCCGATCTCACAGCTTACTGAACAATGCGGTTTACACGACTTGTACCAGAAAAACAACAGATCATCTTGCTTAAGATTGGTGGTTCAATGCAGCAGCTGAAGGGAGTCGAGCTCAAGCTTTGTTGTTGCTGAAGTAGCATCTAAAGAGAATTAAACACAGGAAGAGTAAACACAGGCCAATACATAACAAAAACATTTCATGTACATTGATGATAGTCATTTAAAATGTATATCTCTTAAATGCCAATTTCAATTTTGTTCTTCCTTCTCCATTTCCGGTTACACAGTTTGCCAATATTGGCTAAATGGTCTTAGAATTGCCAAGTCCATTTAATAACTCCAAACATAACAGCAATTGGGAAACTTTTGACTATCTCTGCAGATAAAGAGTGCAAAATGCAGACATACACATTTAAAAGTTGAACAGAAATCATCTAAATATGATTTAGTCAATAACAAGTAACCACCACAACATCATGTTAGGTAACAATAGCAGTTTAAGGTAACAATAGCAGTTTAAGGTACTCGAGCTCAAGGCTTTGTTGTTGCTTGTAAAGGGACTATGTCGTCCTCCTGCTTTCTTGTTGTGATCTCAGAACCAGGGTGCTTAACTCTGGACACAGAGAGCAGAGCATTGGTAGGTTGATTATGTCAACGTGTGTTGTTGTATCAGTCAAGTCCTCAGAATCTGGCTTCTGCTCCACAAACCAAGATTGCCTGTAGCAACCACCACAACATCATGTTAGGGGCATACATTGTTTTGTATACAAAGAAACCATTTAGAATAAACGTAGGAATGGAGTTGGAATTCTTCACCTTATTAGGTTGATCATCATCATTCATGTTCTCTCTTACCTTTTTGATATATAAATTTTGTGAGCAACAAAGATAATTCTTTTTTTTTTTTAAGATAATTCTTTCTAATTCTTTAAACGTTATACATCAAAAAACCAAAGTCATCGGAAAAAAGGAAACAACATTAAGAATTTCCTTTTTTGTGGTGATGAATTTCCTTTTTTCTTCTTGAAACTAAAGTAAGACGTGAGTTCAATCGAGTCCATCATCTCAATTTCTTCTCCCACATCTGCCCATCGAAGATGATTTCAGAACCAAATTTCACCGGCGGAGAAGGAAGAGATCAGGGGCAGTGAAAGCTAGGAGCACCTAAGAAGGTTTTTGATTAGAGCACCAATTAAACAATCCAAGTACGGCAGAGATGAGAGTGAAGGTATTACTTTCTACATTCTTTTTTTTTTTTTTAATCTTTTCTTTAAAAATTATTTTAAATAAAACTAAAAGGAATTAGTTTAAAACTTTCACTAAAACATTTAACTAAACAAAACTTTTTAAGACTTAAAAAAATTAAAAAAAAAATTAAAAAAAAAATTAAAACTTAAACTTTAAGAAAATAATATTTTAAACTAAAAACCATGTTAATTTCACTATTACTTTTTAAAAATTAGTTTAAGTGTTAAATTTTAAAAACGTCGAAACCTAACCGCGCCTAGGCATCCTATCCTTGTTTGGTCCGTAAGCTTTGGTGTTCGAAGTTCGGCAATGTTTTTCACGTAATATAGATTTAACACTTAAACTCATTTTTAAAAAATAATAGTGATTTTGACTAAAATTTTTAAAAACTTTAACACATAACTTTAAGAACATAATTAATATTTTTTAACTTAAACCATATTAATTTTAGAGAAATTGTTAAAAATGCCCCTTTTTCAATACCCTTTTTCAAAAATGCCCCTTTTGAGAGTCCCTTTTTAAGTTTGCCCTCTTTTAATTTTTAATGACCATTTTACCCTTATTTGAAACAAAATTAGGTCCACAAAATACAAAATATTTTTTGGCGGGAAAAGTGATCCCGCAATTTTTCCGCCAAAACACTTGTAAAAACCTTTAAAATACCTTGTAAAATTTTCCCGTAAAAATTTTTCCCGCAAAAAAATTTTCCCGCAAAAAAATTTTTTTTGCGGGAAAAGTGATTCCGCAATTCTTTTGCCAAAATTTTTTTGGCGGGAAATTTTTTGGCGAGAAAAATTTACAAGGTATTTTAAAGGTTTTACGGAGTATTTACAAGTGTTTTGTAAGGTTTTACAATGTATTTTAAAAGGTTTTACAAGGTACTTATAAGGTTTTATAAGGTATTTATAACTTGTAAAACCTTATAAAAAACTTGTAAAACCTTATAACTTGTAAAACCTTATAAAATAGCTTGTAAAATCTTATAATATCTTATAAATACTTTATAAATACGTTGTAAAACCTTTTAAAATACATTGTAAAACCTTATAAATACCCTGTAAAAACCCTTTAAAATACCTTGTAAATTTTTCCCGCCAAAAATTTAACGCCAAAAAATTTGCGGAATCACTTTTCCCGCAAAAAAAAATTTTTGGCGGGAAAATTTTTTGGCGGGAAAAAATTTTACGGGAAAATTTTACAAGGTATTTTAAAGGTTTTACAAATTTTTACAAGTGTTTTGGCGGGAAAAATTGGGGGATCACTTTTCCCGCCAAAAAATATTTTGTATTTTGTGGACCTAATTTTGTTATATTTCCTTATATATTTATGATATCTTTTATTAAAAGAAGGGTAATTTAGTTATTTTGTACATAAAAGGGGTATTTTTAAAAATGGACATCCAAAGGGGGCATTTTTGAAAAGGGATATTGAAAAATGGGCATTTTTGTGAGTCTCCCTTAATTTTACTATTACTTTTTTAAAATTAGTTTAAGTGTTAAGTCTTAAAAACGTCGAAAACCAACCGCGCCTAGGCATCCTGTCCTTAGTTGGTCCGTAAGCTTTGGTGTTCGAAGTTCGGCATGTTTTCACGTAATATAGATTTAACACTTAAACTCATTTTTGAAAATTAATAATGATTTTCACTAAGTTAAATTTAAAGAAAATAATTAATATTTTTTTAACTAAAACCATGTTAGTTTCACTATTATTTTTAAAAAATTAGTTTAATTGTTAAAATTTTAAAAGGTTGAAAACTAACCGCGCCTAGGCATCATGTGCTTAGCTGGTCCGTAAATTTTGGTGTTCGAAGTTCGGCATGTTTTCACGTAATATAGATTTAACACTTAAACTTTAAGAAAATATTGTTTTAACTAAAACCATGTAAATTTTACTAAAACTTTAATTTTTAAATTTTCTTCAAATTTAAGATTTTTTTGGCTTAATGATATTTAGAATTCTTGAAATTGTCAAGAGGTTGTTCGACAAAAATGGAAGGTCTTATAGCTAAAATCATTTTGCTGGCTTAAATTAGCATCTTCGTCTTGGGCCCGACTTGTTGTTTTTAATCTATTTAAGAAAATAGGATATGGGCCGAATAAAGAGATTAATGGGCCTGATTAAATGGGCACTATATCCAATTAAAATATGCAAACAAAAACGTTTCGTTTCGAAGTCACACACACAATTGACAACGTTTCCAGTGAAGTTGGCCGTCGCCGGAACTCATGGATCGACGACCGTCGTTTCCACACTATCAAATCCCTAATCCGAACTTGTTCCATCACGTTCCTCCTCCAAACCCTAATCCTAATTTCTTCGTCCGACCTCCTCTAGCTCATCTTCAAAATCCTAACAATTACTCCATCGCCGTCTCCGCCGCCGATTTGCGAGCTCTCCGGTACAATCTCTTTTTTACAATCCCTGTTGTCGGAATTTCCTTCGATAAATCTAGCTTAATTAACACTCTTCCCTTCTCCAGAAGGACGAAAATGGCGATTTTGATTAAAATCACTTAATGCCACCTGAAGCTCTCTTTCTCCATTACCTCGAGTTACTACCATGTGAACTACAGTTTTGATGGTGTCTCCTTGGCGATCAATGTAGGGATTTCCCAAGTTCGTATTCCTATGGTGTTCTTTCTTCGATTGTGGGTTCAAAAGCGATTGAACCCATCGAGTTGAGGAGGACATGGATTCTGGTTAAGAAGATTTGAAATCGATACTTGAATGGCTTGTGGATTTATGATGGAGTCTGATGCTAATGGCGTTGGTGATTATGAGCTGCAAAACTACAACATTTTGAGTGTACAGTCTTGATTCAAGTCTTGTCTTGTATGGAGAAGCAAATGGCAAGTACTTTGCTTTAAGCAGTGCATAGTAGAATCTGATTCAAGCTTGAGTAATAAGGATGTGAAGATGGAAAATAGTTCAGGTCGGAATGTGGCAAAATCTTTCCCTTCTTCTTCTTCGAGGTACGCTTGATTTCTCCTCTTTTTGTTGTCTAATCTTTTCCCATTGAGAAATATTCGTCGGAGGGAGAAGAAATTATTCCGATGAGGACGAGCGGTTCGGTTTTCATTGGTTTTGAAATTAGATTTGATTTCGGTTTAGTGTACATGGTTTTTGAAATTATAACTGATTTCGTTCGGTTTGCGTCGGAATTAATAAGGTTTTGATAAAAGAAAAAACAAAAATTCACGCACGCGAGGCTTTTTAAAAAAGGAGCGAGTGTGTTTCAAAACAGGCCATTTGGTGGGTGAGAGAGGGGTGTGACATGGAGCCATCTGATTGGCTAAAAATATGAAAATAGTAGTGATATGGCTCCTACCTTCCTCCTCTCATAATAACTTTTATTACTACTAGTTCTCTTTTCGTCTTCTATCTTTGTGAATAAACAAGCTATGAGATGATTACAAAAAACTTTTAGACAAAATTTTGTCATAGTTTATATTATTAGGCAGTTTGAGAATGAAATTAAGATTTCTTCAATCTGAAAGTTCATGTTTTTAGATACAATTGAGAGACTTATTCCATCATTATAAACGATTCTGTTTTCATAAGAGTAAAAACAAAGGATCAAAAAACAACTTTTTGGATAGTGATTTGACAGTACTTTGTTTAACTCTCTTGACTATTTTAGTACTTTTCTCAATATTACAGCATCTGAATAATCTTCCATTTCGTTTTAAGAAAACAAAGATTTTGATTTCTTCAGTCCTCTGTTCTTGAGAGATCGCCTTGGTGGTGGTGATAAATCGCTGAAATATCCAACCATATGCATTAAGACAACTGCCTTTAAAGCCAGTGACTGCAGCTTTCCATGAAAACATTGTTTCCTCTTTATCTTCTTTTTTTGAATGAATATTTCCTCTTTATCTTCCTCTGGCTGCTTGGTCTGTGTAGAGCATGGTTCTTGGATTTGCATTCACATAGTTTGTTGTTGTTCGCGTAAATGTTTGGATCGTTTAATCTGTCTAGCTGAGGACTCTCAGGGATTCTACCTCTAATTTTGTTGTTTCTCAACTCCAATACATTCAGCTCCCTGAGCTTGGAAAGTGTCTGCAGGAACTCGCCTGAGAGGTTGTTGTGTGAAAGGTCTAAGATCTCTACCTTCTCAAGATTTCCAAAACTTTGTGGGATTAATCCAGAGATGTCGTTTTATGAGAGGTTTAAAAGCTTTGAGCTTTTGAGATTGCCTAAAGAATATGGGATTTCTCCAAATAGCTTGTTCTTGGAGAGGTAGAGGTTTCTGTTGGCAAGACCTTGCTTTGAATTCTTCCAGTTCACTGCTAAGTTGTGTATTTCGATAGTGAAACTGTACATGAAAGGCAAATTCGAAGACGAGTTGAGAGGCAAAAGAACTCACGTGTCAAGGATTACATCAGCAAGGACACTTCGCCTGATATGTTCACTCTTCATGGCAACATCAGTGAAGAGGAAGTCCATAGTCTGATCGCTTGGCTTAGAATTTGGATCCAACACATCCTGGTTTTTCTGCAAATAGCATTTATACAATGAGTTTTATAATAAATGACTGTATCGCTGATCAATGTATAATATCATGATTTAGATAACTTTTCTCGGAGCATACCTGCTTGTAATCATTGACAAAGTAGCAATGGGGAAGATGGACCAGCTTCTCTGAGTAATATGTGCATATTGCAGAACTGAAACGTAGAAGAGAGTAACCAGTCACAGAACATAGAGAAAACTAAGGTTGGCACTTATTTAGTTATTACCTATTTGGGTTATATAAATAAGTTGGGATGGGGAAGAATACTGACTTCAATCCTAATGTATTATTAGAAATATTTGTTTATTTTGGTACTTTGCATTTCTTTGCGTAACGGGTCAATCTTTATTGCTCTTGTAGGTATCATTACAACGTTGCAGACTCAAGACTTGCACAGCATGTTGAGAAAGGTAATGAGGATGGCCTTTTCGTAAGCTGTGTAGCATCAGCAGCTAATCTCTGGGCCCTCATCATGGATGCTGGGACTGGTTTCAGTTCTCAAGTTTATGAACTGTCCTCGGTCTTCCTGCACAAGGTAAAACAGCTGAAGCATTAGGAGCCATCTCTCTGTCATACCTATGCTTGATTCCATTTGTTTCTGGATTCTTTGCAGGACTGGATTATAGAACAATGGGAAAAGAACTACTATATCAGTTCCATAGCTGGTGCAAATAATGGGAGCTCGTTGGTTGTTATGGCTAAAGGTCGGTATTCACATCTGATGATAACTTTGCCGATGAACTTATTCAGTCATTAAAGCATGAAAGCCGTTTCACTCATTCCACTTCATGTAATGCGATAGGAACTCCTTATACCCAGCAATCATACAAAGTCAGCAACTCATTTCCATTCAAGTGGATAAATAAAAAGTGGAAAGAAGGTTTTCATGTAACATCCATGACCACCGCTGGGAGTCGTTGGGAAGTAGTAATGTCCAGGAACTCAGGCTACTCTGAACAGGTTCCGATCTCTTCACCTGAGGCATTTCAACGTTTCTGTGTTTCCTTTTTGAGCACTACTATAGTGTATTAACGAAGTTTATGTGGTGTATATCATAGGTGGTGGAGCTTGACTTTTTGTACCCCAGTGAAGGAATACATCGAAGATGGGAAAGTGGATACAGGATAACATCAATGGCTGCAACAGCCGATCAAACAGCTTTTATATTGAGTATACCTAAACGAAAAGTAACCGATGAAACCCAAGAGATTCTCCGCACTTCTGCCTTCCCAAGTACCCATGTCAAGGTGTGTGAAATGAAGCATGTTATGAAACTAAAAACTTTGGATTCTACTCCATTTGTTCTATGTAACTGACTTGACCTGGATTTTTGATTTCAGGGGCAAAAAATCTGTACATTGCATCAATATGCTATGGTCGGACAGTTTGCTGAGGAAACATGTATGGTGTTTCAACCTCTCTCACTCTCGCTCTAGGGTTTCAGGGATGATCTTTCTCTAGAAGCCTGACAAGGTGTAGCTTCGGTTTCAGTACAATCCAAAGGTAAACCTTAACCAGGAGCCAACCTATGTGACTGTGTAATGAAATGAAATTTGTCTCTATGTATGTAGTAAGTACAAGATAAAAAGAAAAAAAAATGGAGTAGAAGAGAAGCATCATTATTACTAGAATTGATCAAGAGCTGGAAAAAGTCATGCAGTTTCTGGCTTATTTGGCTTTGTACCTGATTTGAGTACAGAATCAGGAGGAAGCAACATGTTTGTTATAAATTATAATGAACGTATAATTCTAAGAAGTAAGGCTTTCATCTTTTGGTCTCGAGTTTTTTGCTTCCATTTTTTGAAAATGTGGGTTTTAATTAATATTAGATCGAATATAAATAACATTGCAAATTTGTTAAGATCTGGTATAAATCACAAATCTTAATAGAAGTCAGATATTTCAAACTCAAAGCATCGTTTTCAATTAGTCTTGAACAACACTCAATCTCCAAATCTTATAAACAAATGTTGAGTCAACATTATGAAATTTCAACTATATAGACATAAAGTACGATCTTAGAAGTCAACTATTTTTTATATTTAGTGCTTTCACAAAGATTACACATCACAATAACTGACAATGAACAAAAACATTGTTGCGATTTTAGTCATTTAGCAATAATCTCATTTTGGACTTGTTGTAAACTATAAATCAAGACATACAGAAGAACCTGTGACTGGCAAAAAACAATAGCTTTGAAAAAATGCTGAAGCCATGTCATCACTCTTACTTCCTCTTGTTCTTCGTCTTCTTCATTCCACAAATATCGTTCTCTTGCCCACAAGACCAAATACAATCCCTTCTTGAGTTCAAGAACTTGCTGACTCTAAACATCAATAACCAGTCCACAGCAATAATCACCTTGAAAGGTTTAGAGATATGGAGGCCAAACTCAGATTGCTGCAAGTGGCAACTCGTTAGATGCAACACTTGTTCCCCTACCAGAGAAGTGATAGACCTAAATCTGCACTCTCTTATCCTCTCTGGCTCAGTGAGTTCAAGCATTCTGAGACCGGTTCTGCGTATATAATCTCTTGTGACGCTCAATATCTCGTCTAATTTCATACAAAGAGAGATTCCTGGAGATGGGTTTGTGAACTTGACCAGTTTTATCTCTCTTGACATGAGTGATAACAGCTTTAACGGCTCTATCCCTCCTGAATTGTTCTCCTTAAAGAATCTTCAGTGCCTTGACTTGAGCAGGAATGATATTGGTGGTACGTTGAGTGGTAACATCAAAGCGCTCAAGAATCTGCAGGAACTGATCTTGTCTGAGAATTTCATTGAGGGAGAAATTCCTCCATAAATAAGTAAATCAAAAACGCAATCTCAAAATTCAAGCTTTGTGTTCATATATAAAGATCATAGATATGGGTTACTGACTATATCTTATTTTGTGTGTGTGTTACAAGGTAGTCTTTCCGAACTGCTGACGCTGACACTGAGGCAGAACCTGTTCAGTGGTTCTATACCATTGTCTGTATCACAGTTAACGAAGCTCGAAACTTTTGATCTCCAGAACAGTTCCTTGTCTTTTGAAATTCCCGACGGTATTGGGAAGTTAGCCAATATATCAACTCTGTCTTTGAGCAGGAACAAGTTGTCTGGTGGAATTCCATCGTCCATTCAGAATCTGACAAATCTTGAAACCCTTGAGCTTGAGAATAACAATGGCTTGTCCGGTGAGATTCCTACTTGGCTGTTTGGTCTTCAGAAGCTGAAGATATTGCGGTTAGGAGGAAACAAACTCCAATGGAACAAGAATGTCTCTGTCTATGCACAGTCTAAGTTAACACATCTGTCACTTAGATCTTGTGGCTTAGAAGGGAACATTCCGGATTGGCTCAAGAATCAAACAGCTCTTCTTCCTGGATCTGAGCATGAACAAACTCGAAGGAAGTTTTCCCAAATGGTTGGCTGATCTGAAAATCGGAACCATAATTTTTTCAGACAACAAATTCTCAGATTCATTACCTCCTAGTTTGTTTTCAGTCTATAAGCTTATCGGTTCTTGCGCTATCAAGAAACAACTTCTCTGGTCAGATTCCTGATACGGTAGGTGAAACATGGGTCATGATATTGATGCTGTCTGAAAACAACTTCTCAGGATCAGTACCAAAGTCTATCTCAAAGATCCACAGGCTGCTGTTGCTGGACTAGTCAAAGAACAAATTATCCGGTGAATTCCCAAGGTTCGACCCTGAGTCATTGCTTGCGTTACTCGATATATCTTCCAATGGTTCTCAGGGGATGTTCCAGCTTTCTTTGGTTCAAACACCATAATGCTATCTATGAGTCAGAACAACTTCAGTGGCGAATTCCCTCACGACTTCACCAATCTCCCATCTCTGATGCATTTTGATCTTCATGACAACAAAATCTCCGGTAATGTCCCGAGTTTTATCTCCCGGTTGTCTTCTTCTCTAGAGGTACTTACCTGAGAAACAATTCCCTGGAAGGTTCAATCCCAGAAGGCATATTAAAATCTCACAAGTCTCAAGGTCTTGGATCTCTCTGAGAACAATCTTGATGGATCTCTCCCTTCATCTCTTGGGAATCTTACAAGCATGAAAGAATCTCTCTCGAGCTCGTCTTCGCCTTTGCCTTTCATGTACAGTTTCACTATCGAAATCTTAGCAGTGAACTGGAAGAATTCAAAGCAAAGTCTTGCCAACAGAAACCTCTACCTCTCCAAGAACAAGCTATTCGGAGAAATCCCATCTTCTTTAGGCTCTCGCAAAAGCTTAAAGCTTTTAAACCTCTCATACAACGACCTCTCTAGATTGATCCCACAAAGTTTTGGAAATCTTGAGAAGGTAGAGATCTTAGACCTTTCACACAACAACCTCTCAGGCGAAATCCTGCAGACACTTTCCAAGCTCAGGGAGCTGAATGTATTGGAGTTGAGCAACAACAAACTTACAGGTAGAATCCCTGAGAGTCCTCAGCTAGACAGATTGAACGATCCAGACATTTACGCGAACAACAACAAACTATGTGAATGCAAATCCAAGAACCATGCTCTACACAGACCAAGCAGCCAGGGGAAGAGGAAGTTAAAGGGGAAACAATGTTTTCATGGAATGGAAAGCTGCAGTCACTGGCTTTAAAGGCAGTTGTCTTAATGCATATGGTTGGATATTTCAGCGATTTATCACCACCACCAAGGCGATCTCTCAAGAACAGAGGACTGAAGAAATCAAAATCTTTGTTTTCTTAAAACGAAATGGAAGATTATTCAGATGCTGTAATATTGAGAAAAGTACTAAAATAGTCAAGAGAGTTAAACAAAGTACTGTCAAATCACTATCCAAAAAGTTGTTTTTTGATCCTTTGTTTTTACTCTATGAAAACAGAATCGTTTATAATGATGGAATAAGTCTCTCAATTGTATCTAAAAACATGAACTTTCAGATCGAAGAAATCTTAATTTCATTCTCAAGCTGCCTAATAATATAAACTATGACAAAATTTTGTCTAAATCTTTTTTTTGTAATCATCTCATAGCTTGTTTTCTTCACATAGAAGACGAAAAGAGAAGAAGTAATAAAAGTTATTATGAGAGGAGGAAGGTAGGAGCTATATCACTACTATTTTCATATTTTTAGCCAATCAGATGGCTCCATGTCACACCCCTCTCTCACCCATCGCGCGATTTCACGCCCACTCTCACCACTCGCGAGTTGAGCGCGTGTCTCCGTTTTCTGTGGGTGTAAACCCACCAAATCGCCTGTTTTGAAACACACTCGCTCCTTTTTAAAAATGCCTCGCGTGCGTGACTTTTATTTTTTCTTTTATCAAAACCTTATTAATTCCAACGCAAACCGAGCCGAAATTAATTTTAATTTCAAAACCAATGAAAACCGAACCGAAATCAATTCTAATTTTCAAAACCATGTAAACCTAACCGCACATCCCAACGGGAAAGATTAGACAGCAAAAAGAGGAGAAATGAAATACCTCCAAGAAGAAGAGCGTTTCCGGAGCAAGGATTAGGTTCTACCTTTTCACATCCTCAGCTACCTCATTTGGGCAGCTCCATGGACATTGTATGAGTTTGGGAGAACCATAACCAATTCTAGTAGTGACCTAAAACCATGCCACAAAACAGAGCTATTACCAAAGGCCTTAAGATCTCAAAACAGTCCACTTCGATAGCCAAGCAATGAGGGAGTCTGAAGAGACTTCCAGTTCGCTGGACTTAGTTTTAGATACTCCAAGCTAATGGGAATGGAAACCAGAAGCACGACCGAGGTCTTCGTAGTCTAAAATAATCAAACCATCAAGAGTCACAAAATTCCCTGTGGTAGAATAAAATATCTCTCATATCTCCCTCGAATAAAGCTAAATTCTTTGTTTTTTTGGAACAAGTTGTAGAGTGGCTCTGTGGTGGTGGGGGCAGCCTAAGCCTGATAGAGGCAGAAGCCGGGGCCACCGGAGCGGAAAGAAGATTCTAGCCTTCCTTCCATATTAAAAGATCAAGGAAGACGAGCAAGAAAACGGATGCGCGTTATCTCGGTAAGCTAAGAATGTTAGAAACAAAGAACTAGGACAGAACGGGAAATGGAGAAGGAGGTTAGAATCAAAGAACAGTAAATGGAGAAACGGCTTATGTCTTCCCTATCTGCAGAAGCAGCAGGAATGGGGCTCTGACTCACCGAATACCTTCATCATCCATTTTGCCTGCTTCTAATTGATGACTGGCTATTATATAAGTGTTGAGTTTGTGGAACAAGTTGTAGAGATCCCATACTTTCTAGTACTTGTGGAGAATCCCAGTAAGAAATAGCTTGAGTTGTTGGTGGAAGTGACCTAGACATATTTCTATTTATAGGTCCTAGCCCTTTTCTTCCGCTAGGTAAGTTGGGAAGTCCAACATAAGGCAGGTCAATTACATCGAACCTCAATTCCATTCATCCGACCAGAGGTGGTAGTACGTATGGCTTTCCACTTTCGAGAGACTGAACCTTCGGGTAGAAAAAGCTAACTCAGCCAAAAGTTTATTTTGTAAATGTGCTTTCCGCTCCATTATTATAATGTCGAATATGCCGGGGTGGGGGACGGGAAAAGAAACGGCTCCGAAGAAATAAATTGGGGTTCCCAATGCTTCTCTACGCCCAATGAGATGCGCCAACCCCGGGATGCTTTACGCCGTTTCCACTTTAAAGAAAGGATAGGACGAGTATCGGACGAGATATTGACTCTGACCTCTCCTACTTGGCGCTTCGGCCCCTGAGAATTTTCCGTACCTACCTTTCTGTCCACAAAGAAATTCTTTCTATTGATTCCCGCGAATCTGGAATCTATGTAACTATGGGCAAAGGGTCAAAGCGTTCTGATAAGGGAAGAAGATACGTAAGCCTCTTCATTCGCTTTCCTTTAGAATGAAAGTAGCTATGAAGCCCCTACCTACAACTTACTTTGTTTGATTCAAAAGGCGAACAGCCCCCCCAACTAGTCGTATGGGGTGGGGTTATCAAAAAGGCCATCATTGGGGCAAACAATGCAATAGCTTCGGTTAGAGCAAAGCCCAAAATGGCATAACCAAATGATTGTTTAGCCAATGATGGATTTCACGCCACAGAATGGATCAAAGAACTGAAGACGTTTCCAATACCGATAGCAGCTCCCGCTGAAGCAATTGTAGCAGCTCCGGCACCTATTGATTTTGCACCTTCTAACATCCCTTTCACACACTTACTGAGTTAATGGCTAACAAAATTGTGCAGTTTTTTTTTTTTTTATTGGTATAAAGTCAAAATTTGGTCATCAGACTCAAAATTGTGCTTATTGGGAAAATGTCAAAAATTGTGTCATCAGACTCAATAAAACGTTTGAGCAGATGAATCATGACCATCCCGTTTCCAAACCGGTTCAACTCCACCAAACAGGTAATCTCATAAATTCTCAATACCTGATGAGTCTTCTGGTGCTACATGAGCTTTTTGTGTCCGATGAGCTAAACATAGACGATACACTTCCAGACCAGTCCACAAACTGTTATTCATGTCTCTATCTTTGTTGCTGCTGTGTTTTGACGGAATTCTTTCTTTTGATTTCCGACCACCATTCTTGCTCACCGGTCTCGGAGAATCTCTGCCAAAGAAGAGGATTTCCTCAGATATTACTAGTAAATTAACAAGAGTTGGGTTTTTATGATGTCTGTCTCTTTATATTCATTCACCTTGCATAAAGAAGCATGTATACTACATTTAGTCACCAAATCACCAGCTCTGGTATTGACCAGTCTAAATCATGCACTTCTATCAATACTTATCGCACTAACCTAACTTGTGTCAGATTGGTAAGGCGATGAAATGTGTACTAGATAATATAAGTATTACCTATCTGAGACATAGTCAATGAAGGCAGAAACATCTTCTTCTGGCTGATTTTTTATGCTGTCATTTTCTTCAATTACTCCAGGATAATTGGAAGCAAGATTGAAGTAACACATTGTTGGCATTGAAGTTTCGACCAAATACAGATTCAGAGCTTTGGTCACACTTGTGTAAGCTTTTAAAACTTCTGAAGGAGTCTTTGTTGTCATCTGATCAACGGCATGAACCACATTCTGAAGCTCCTCGTCGCATATGGCTTTATAAATCATCCTCTGCCTGTTCACTGAGGATTTCCCTTGAACGCCGCTGATACCATGTTAATGCTGCACCAGAACAATGAGACATCAAGCCAGAGTTATTTTAACACATAACTGTTACAAAATTTGATCCATTTTTCACTAAAGAAGATGGGCTCTAAAGTTGCGGGTGCTTAGTAAAAAATGTGGTCCATCTTCATCTCAGAAACACAACTCTCCAACACACAGAAACTTGGAATTGTATAAACTTTAAGGTATGTTATTGACAGAAGAATAAAGAACAACAAAAAAGCTCTAAATGGTACTAAAGTCAAGACACAGTTGCTAAGAATATTACCTTGGAGTGAAGATATCCACCAAACGTAAGGCCTACTAAAGTTCTTCAGCAAACGGACCAGCTGCATGAGCCTCTTTGAGAAAAGTAGATTGCATATTCTCAACAGTACACCTGGCATTCTTTTGAAAGAACAATGTAACCCTCCTTTGCAAAAATATTGACCTTTGAAAAACCGATAAAAGTTACTAAAAGCATAACCCATATGGTTCACCTTAAAAACTCGTGTGCGTCTTCTTCTTTTCCAGGGCCAAGATTCTTCCCAATCTTTTGTAATTTAGATAAGATCTTGATAGGTGAAAGAGGATATTCTCCTCCCCTTGCCTTTAAAATTAAGTGTTCAAACTCACAAACAAAACACCAACTCATTCTTTTACCTGAAACACCAACTATCAAGATAAGATTCCACATAGTTTCAATAAGAGCGGTAAAAGTTATTTTGGCGTTCTACTCGCATGTTTTAGAGTGTAATCCCCTAATAAGGTATGATAATAGCAGCTGAGTGAATGCCAGGCACTGAAGGAAAGCATTTGCATAACAACTACAAAAGTAATAATATAAGTGATAAGCATAAATATACTTAAGAGAGAAGAAGTACATTAAAAAATTGTCAGTCAACAACTTAATAGTATTTCTCTTAAACTACTATTGCTAAAAATCATCATGCTATAAGCAAGAAAAGTTAAAGATAGATCGAGATGTACCTGTTCCATAAGTTCACAAGGCCATATGGCTGTAATTCTACTCTATGATCACAATAAAGTTTCACAAACAACAAGTCATACGAGAAGCTCATCTGCAAAAGAAAACAGAAACATGAATGGGATAATGGCAGTAGATATATAATCATGGTTTAAAAACTGAAAGTTTGCAATCATATAATCATGGTTTCACATGAATGGGATAATGGCAGTAGACAAAATCTTCCAAGTGGTTTTGTCGATGGATCCTCATCAACCATTTGTATTTTTTTTGGTGACATGAATGGATTTCAAAAGCAACCCAAGACCTCCAATAGAATCAAATCATCAATTGTATCTTAAATGAGATTGAGAGAAGTCAAATTGTATCGACTAGAATCAATTGTATCTAAAAAAACAACTACTTTCATCAGACTGAGAGAAGAAGATGAAAAAATAAATAATAACATAAGAGAGGAGCTAGCAACATGTATACTATTTCACTTTTTTTAGAGTTTTTCAGCCAATCAGAAGGCTGTATTTCGAAACCACTCGCACCAAGTGCGCGTTGCGCGAGTGAGAGCAATTCCTGAAGGGGTACACCTTTAGAAATCATGCCTATTTGAATCAACGCACTTGTCTCCAAAATTTCCATCGCGTGAATATTATTTTGTTTTCTTCTCTTAACCAGTGTAAACCGAACCGAAAATCAATTCTAATTTCAATAAAATGTAAACCGCATCGAAATCAATTACAATGTCAAAACCAATGTAAACCTACTAACCGCTTGTCCTCATCGTCGATCCCTCCGACGAACACACCACATCCAATGTCAAGAACAACATAGCTGATATAAGGAATCATCTAGACATACAAGCACAAAAACACAGTAACTTCAGATTCAATAGTGAACACAGATACAAATAATTTCACATTGAAATCGATTAACCTGGGAGATCTGATCCATGAGCTCCATGTCTAGACTGAGTACCACCACCAGGAAACTTGAATTTGGCATTCTCTTTATAAACCCAAATTTTGACCACCCTACAAGTTTAGTATGGTTGAACCACACCTGTAAACAAAATCAGAAACTATCCTTAATTTGGGATTACAAAATCAAAACCAAAACATCTCTGCTTCACAGATACCTCATCTCCGAACAAGGAATGTACTCCGTCATATTTTCCCAACACATCTCGAATTGCCTCACACTAACTCTACCCGTGGTGGATTCCCCAACGTCTCCGCCGACTCAGCGTCGTAATCCCCAATCTGGAACTCATCAGACATTCTTCCGTTCTCATTAACGATCCCAAACACCGTCAGCTCAACAGAATCTGGCGGCGGCGGTGGTGACATAGACGGAGCCAAAACCGGGTGACTCTGGTTTGCTAAACCAGAAATGTTATAGTTCTTTCCGAAATCAGTGAGAGTGCGACAATGGGCCCAATTTAGGACATGCAAATGCAAGAACTCCACTATCAAATTAACAAATCATATAAACGAAAGTCAAAGTATAATATCTTTGTTACTTTCTTAACAACTTCTAAGTATCATATCAGTATCATAGTAATCCAAGAAATTAATAGAACCAAATAACTCTCTTTTATAAGCAAAGCCATAAGTTTTTTTTTATTCCTCAAATGTTTTTTCCATAAAATGATAAATTTACGCTACAAAACAAAATCGTCTTTTTTATTTAATTAAATCGCGATAGAAGCCCAGTCCAGAATACACTGTTTATTGGATTTTTTAAAAAACATATATTTAATTTCATTTTGTCTTCACAGAATATTTAATCTAATTTCTATGTACTATATACTTAACAACTAATCGGAGCACTAAGGATATAATAAATAAAATCGCTTATTAGAAAGGCAAAACAAGAATTATATCATCAGATTTCCATTTCTTCCCCAATCTTCTTCATATCCTTGAAGGAGAGTAAGAGAGTCCGATCCAAAACCCTAAACCCCATTTCCCGCGGATTTTCTCCCAAGCTGATTCGGAGACCAAATGGGAGATCCGTTGGAGAGGTTGGGTTCACAGGCCTCAATGGCTACTGAGTCTGGCATGAAGGAGGACTTGTGTTTAGAGATCGATCCTCCGTTAACTGAATCCGTTGCCACCGCTGAAGATTGGCGTCGTGCTCTCGGTAAGGTTGTTCCCGCCGTCGTTGTACTCCGCACAACGGCTTGTCGCGCCTTCGATACCGAGTCCGCCGGTGCTAGCTATGCTACTGGGTTTATCGTTGATAAGCGACGTGGGATCATCCTCACCAATCGCCATGTGGTTAAGCCAGGTGCGCCTTTTGACTTGTTGAGAAACGAGTTTAGGGATTAGCTGGGTTTCAAGAAATTCGTAAGTGATGTTATTGTTGTGGAACTGTACAGCTCATGATGGTTTCTCAAAGTATTTCTTTTAGGATTGTGCGATTCCATTGGTATTACCTGTTTGATTTAGGTGGTCCAGAATAAAGATTCGAGTTTTATCTAGAATGGCTTAGCTCGGCTTGGAAAAGACTGTTCTGATTCTAATTTCTAGGTCGATATGGAGATATTTTGGTCATTCCTTCTGGGTTTGAGTAGACACAGAATCTCTTTAGTGTTCAGTAAAATTGATTTGTATATTCTTTCTTCTTATGTAGGCCCAGTAGTTGCTGAGGCAATGTTTGTCAACCGCGAGGAAATCCCAATCTATCCTGTATACAGGGATCCGGTAAGTCATTTCGGTTTTCTCCTTTTTCCCGCTTCCCTTCGAGTATGAGTGAACTAGCACCACAGTCCAGAACATCTTTGTTTGGCAGAGGCCGTGGTTTCGCTTTTGTACTGTTACGTTTCCATATCGTACATGCGGTTTATGTTTCGTTCACATGAGCATGCATCTGCAGGAGCTAAAATTTGTGTCTCATCTTATTTTTTTTACTTTTCTCCCTTCTCGACTTGTCCATTGTCATCAGGCTGACATTCTTTGGTATTCTTTTCAGGTCCATGACTTTGGCTTCTTTTCTTATGATCCCAGTGCGGTACAGTTTTTGACTTATGAAGAAATTCCTCTTGCCCCAGAGGCGGCTTCTGTTGGACTCGAAATTAGGGTTGTTGGAAATGATAGCGGAGAAAAGGTAAGATTCATAGGGTGGCGGATTCCTTTGTATTTTAGACTGTATTTTTCAGTTTGATGTTATAAAAGCAGTCACTTACTCAACTTAGCTGTATCTCAATTTAAATTTTGATTAGGTCTGAACTGTCTATCTATTGTTCAAGTTAGCTAAGTTTTCTGTCAAATGTCAAACTTAGGTTGCAAAAAAAAATGCATTTTAATATATGTTTGGTGCATTAAGACGCATTTATGGATAAGTAATGCTTCTGGTAACTGGGGTGTTGATTTGCAGGTTTCCATACTTGCTGGTACTCTTGCGCGGTTGGATAGGGATGCTCCACATTACAAAAAGTATTTCTGCTTCACTGCTCATGTTTTTTTAGTTCTGCTTATTTCTCAACATGAAAATTTTTTATATTACTTGATACTTGCATGAAATCTTTGTAAATTCATATAGTAGTAATTTTTGAACTAGTAATATATCACCGGTACCTTCTATAGTTTCTTATGGCTACTTGCTTTGTAATTTGTTTTATTTTTTTGGTGCAGGGATGGTTATAACGACTTCAATACGTTTTATATGCAAGTAAGTGATTATGTCCTCTTTAATATTTATTGCTTTAAATTTTAGTCACTAGCTTACTTTGAACTAAATTGCATGCTGTCCCCCTGTGTCAAAACCTTGTTTTATCTTTTTAGTCGTGTCATGCTTATTGTTAATCCCTGTTTCCACAACAAAATGTGTCTCTCACTCGTATTTACTTTAAAATATCACGAGTCTACCAACTAGGGTAAAAAATTCTTGTTTGTAGCTTATTGTGCAATACTTAAGTATGTTATGCTACTGTTATTCAAAGTGTAAACCTTACACATACGAATTGTTTGCTAATATTGTTATCTGTGTTTATAGGCAGCATCAGGTACTAAAGGTGGTTCAAGTGGTTCTCCCGTCATTGATTGGCAAGGCAGGGCGGTAGCTTTGAATGCTGGCAGCAAGTCGTCAAGTGCATCAGCCTTCTTCCTACCACTTCAACGAGTGAGCAATCTCTCTTTTTCATTTACTCGTATCGATGGTTCAGTTACGACTAGAATCTAGATGGTGTAACTTATTTAGTCACTGAAATAACCCCAGTAAATTCAGAAGATTAGATTGTTGTGTAGCTTTTCTGTCAAAGTTAAGAATTGATAAAAGTGTATAGAGCCTCCATTAGAGGGTTGTTAGTGTGCTTGGTCTTCCGAAAAATAGTTCATGCTGGAAGTGCGTACAATGTTACAAATAAACTACACTTATACTTAAGATCTCTTCTTTTCATGTATGGGAAAATTAATAAACTACAGTATCTAGTAGGAAACATTGATAAAGTCAGACATGGTTCTGGATCTCATTTTTAGTGTTCTTTATAAATCATTTCGTAACCCAACCCATATATTAATTTGAAGTTTAGTTAGAAATTTGCTTAGGACTTTTGATCAAGAATGGTTCTCTTGTTTGGAAGGTTGTTAGGGCGTTAAGTTTTCTCCAAAAAAGCATTGACTCGCGCACAGATAAGCCAAAAGCAGTTCATATTCCTCGTGGTACGCTTCAGGTTTGTTTTTCCCTCTCTGATTTTGAGACTCTTCATAATGTCGTTACGAATTTCCGCGAATATCAACTTTTGACTCTTTTTTTAAATAGCTGGGTTCAGTTTTTTTTCCGAAAAATTACCCATACCATTACATGTACATGGTAAGTCAATTAAATGTATGTGATATGAATGTTGTGTTCAAATCCTAGAGGGAAAATGTATACCTTGAAAATCGTGAAGATTACTTGATATGTGAATGACCATGGACCTTTGATCTGGATTACTGTGGCTGGTGATAGAAAGGTTATCCTTGGGATCTGAAATAGTTCATGGTTTTATTTCTATTCACTTTCGAACGATTGTTAGATTTGAGATTCAGAGGAAGTTCAATCTCTCTTACTTAATTATTAGTTCTGGGGGTTGCTCATACATAAGCTTTTATCTGTTTTCTTGTGTACTTTAGATGACATTTCTTCATAAAGGATTCGATGAGATACGGCGACTTGGTCTCAGGAGTGAAACTGAACAGGTACATACTTTTCCTTCTTACCATCATGTAGGGCATCAGCTTTCCTCGTGATGCACACTGAAAAATTCTATATCTTGACCATGTAGGTGGTTCGACATGCATCTCCAACTGGGGAAACGGGAATGCTTGTTGTCGACTCTGTGGTGAGTGCATTGCTTCATTAATAACATACAATACAATAATTATTTTCAAAGAATATGGCTATTGTTTAAGCGACCGTTAAATTCGAACCTTTTTATCCTATATATGATATGTCTTGACATGTGGTAGGTTCCAAGTGGCCCTGCTGATAAACATTTGGAGCCGGGAGATGTTCTTGTTCGGGTGAATGGGACAGTAAGTTTTCTTGATTGCATCTTCTTAGTGAGGATTTTTATTCTGTTTGCCTCAAGTAATCGAGAATTGTGATATCTTTTGCGGCAACATTAGTAAAGAAATGTATAGTTTAGAGATTAGTAATTACCTGGCCACAGAACCTATTAATCAGTGCACTTACATTGTCTAGCTCCTTTTTTTCCTCAGTTTGCTAAATCTTCCTTTATGCGTTTGATTGTTATCACAGGTGCTCACACAATTTTTGAACTTGGAGAATCTGCTTGATGACGGAGTTGGCCAGATACTTGAACTGGAGATTGAAAGGGGTGGACAACCACTATCTGTTAGTGTATCAGTGAGTTCCATTCTTCTATTTCTAACTTTGGTTTCACGTTCCCAGTAGTCTTCTAGGATTTTTTGTTTAGTTTCTGTCCAGTCACATACTGACTAGAAAAGTAGGAGTCTATGCAAAGACTAGAAGTAAAATATATGTAGCCGTCTCTTCTCTTTTCTTTTGGTCATTAAATTTGCTCTTGTAGCTCTTTTCGTTTCCCCAGATAGATGGAGTTCTTCAATTCCTCACATGTAATTTTCATTTAGGATTCTGCTTTAATGTAATTCATACTTTTGTCTATCATAAAAATCAAGAGCCTTATGTGTTTCTGTATTTCCTGCCACAGGTACAAGATTTACACTCAATCACTCCAGACCACTTCCTGGAAGTAAGCGGTGCTGTAATTCATCCGTTGTCTTATCAGCAGGTAACTTAACTATGACTTGAAAAGATATTATCTGGAAATCTCTGTGCCTCCATGCATGATATTCTTGTGCCCTACATGTGGAACTGTTGTGTTTATTTATGGCTTAGGGTTTACTGTCAGGGTATAATGTTTAGGGTTAGGGTTTATCCGTCATTGAATTTGCATACTGATCTTGGAACTCTTTAATGTACTATTAGTTGGAGAATCGTATCAATATGCTACATATTATATTCATTATAAATGCTTTGGATCGACTTTATCCCCCACACTGTCTTGCTAGATCTGATTATGGAAGCATAACTAAGTGAGCTAGTGAAATGACTACACTACCTCCTACTGATAGAGAAGCTTACACGTATTTCACTGACACTTACTTATGGGCATTAGCTGATCTTAAAATATTGTGATTTAACAGGCTCGCAATTTTCGTTTTCCTTGTGGCCTGGCATATGTTGCGGACCCTGGGTAAGCCCCTCTACTTCCACCATCAAAATTTTCACATTTTCTTGATTTATTCTTGACTGATGAATATTCTTACATGGGAGCTTATTGTTAATGTAAATGATTACGTGTCTCTGTATTTATGGATTTACTTGGAAGAGCTCTTTTCTATTCAGATACATGCTATTTAGAGCTGGGGTCCCTCGACATGCTATCATAAAGAAGGTTGCTAATGAGGACATTTCCGGTCTTGGAGATTTAGTATCTGTTCTTTCAAAGCTTTCTAGGGGTGCTCGTGTTCCCTTGGAATATATGTCTCACAATGATCGTCATCGCAAGAAGGTGATATTTCTTGTTTAAACAATCTTTTTGCTAAACTTCCTTACCCACTGTAAGCATATACTTGTCAAAACTTGATGCTAGCATTTATATATGATATTTTTCTTAGGCTACTCCATATCAGCATCTTCATTCTTGCAAACAGTTTGTTGATTCTGTGATAATATTACCTCTCTTCTCGGTCTTCCTACTTCCTAGTGTGTGAAATTTTGTGCTACTGCAGTGCTGCTAGATCTCTGTGATCACTTTTTATGGAAAAACATTATCTTTAAAACTATGAATTTCACTGTGGATCTTTTTGCGTTAGCACCGTTCCTGTCATTAACATGCTTGCTGTCCATGTTTCGTTTGAACTCTAAGCTAATACTCAAACGAGAAGTACTTATTGTCGGGTTCCATTTCCTGCAGTCTGTGTTAGTCACGATTGATCGTCATGAATGGTACGCTCCTCCTCAGTTGTATACCCGTAATGACAGCTCTGGTTTATGGGATGCGAAACCTGCAATTGAACCTGCTTCTGTTTCACCGTCTATTGGTAATAATGGCTTGCCTATAAGCCAAGATATTTCTCTATGCCATCACGATACAGAACCCATGCATGAAGTGAATGTTCGTGGGGTTACTGATATTGCAGCTATTATGGAAGCCTCTAGTGGGGATGGTTCTCAGAATGATTTTGGCTCAGAAGCAAAGAAACAAAGAGTTGACGATGAAACTTTAGATGGGATTGCTTCAAATGGTTCCTTATATGGCAGTGAATTTAAATCTGATGATGCAATGGCAACAGATAGTACAGTTTTAAGAGACTTCGAAGGTGCAACAGCACTGCCTGCTAATGCTTCATTGGCTGAGCGTGCTATTGAGCCTGCTCTTGTCATGTTTGAGGTAAAGACTAAAACTTTTCTCAAAGTTATCAGTTTCACCAGCTGTTGAGATTTAATACTTTTATGTGGTGTGCTATTTCTTACTGTTTCTTTCTTGGTTCTTAATGGTCATTTGATTTTTCATTCACAACGTTTGATAATACTTAGTAACTTTGGGTGTAGCAGTTGATTCTATTAATTTGCACAGAAGATGGGTGTGTCACTGAACCTGTATAGAATAGTATACAATATTGACTTCAAGGTTCAGAGTTCCTACATCATCAAAGAGTACAAATTGATAACACAAAGTAGTTACTTAAATTAATTGATAACACAAAGTTGTTACTTAAATTATTTCTCAAGAACATGTTAGATTTGGTAATTACTTTTACAAGTCTGATAGACAATAATCTACAGAGGCTATAAGAAAACGATAGACATATGACCTTGTGAACTGAATTATTATCTTGGTTAACTATTTAGCTGGTATATGCGATTTTAACTATGGTTCTTTTTTCGTTTATTGGGTCAAAAGTAAAAATACTGTAGTTCTTCTTGTGATTAAAGGCTACTTGTATCTGTTGAATCTAATTTCTCTTATACAGGTTCATGTACCACCATCATGCAGTCTTGATGGTGTACACTCCCAACATTTCTTTGGAACTGGCATCATTATATATCATTCTTCTAGCATGGGACTTGCTGTGGTGGACAAAAACACTGTTGCGATTTCTGCATCTGATGTTATGTTGTCCTTTGCTGCTTTTCCAGTCGAGATTCCTGGAGAGGTTAGATACTTAGATTTCCCTGAGAATCTTATAGTTCATGGAAGGAAGCGTTAGAACTGATCTTTCTTAACTGAACTGTAGGTAGTATTTCTTCATCCTGTTCACAACTATGCTCTTATTGCGTATAATCCGTCAGCAATGGATCCTGCCAGTGCTTCAGTCATTCGTGCAGCTGAGCTACTACCTGGTATGTTGTTAACCATTTGAAAGTTCCATCATTGCCTGTTTGGATATCACCATCTAACAGATGATTATGCTTTTACGAAAAGCGGTCTTATAAGATTTATGTTTATGTTGTATGGCTATTGCCTAAACAGAACCTGCACTCCAACGTGGAGATTCAGTCTATCTTGTCGGATTGAGTAGGAACCTTCAAGCCACATCAAGAAAATCTATTGTAACCAATCCATGTGCAGCGTTAAACATTGGGTCTGCTGATTCTCCCCGCTACAGAGCTACTAATATGGAAGTAATTGAGCTTGATACAGGTTAGGGAATTCAGAGCCTTTGACATTAAACTTAGTTATTCTAGACTTGTTCAAATCTCACTTCGTTTCTTGTTTCTTGCAGATTTTGGTAGCTCATTTTCAGGGGCGCTGACTGATGAGCAGGGAAGAATCCGGGCTATTTGGGGAAGCTTTTCGACTCAGGTTCATCTTCCCACTTTGCCGTTACCTAATTTTTGTGCGTCTTTTTTTTCTAAGATGCTGCTCTTGTGAATTGATCACAGGTTAAATATAGTTCCACTTCGTCAGAAGACCATCAGTTTGTCAGAGGTATCCCGGTATATGCAATCAGCCAAGTCCTTGAAAAAATCATAACCGGTGGAAATGGACCAGCTCTTCTCATAAATGGTGTCAAAAGGCCAATGCCACTTGTTCGGATTTTGGAAGTTGAATTGTATCCTACTTTGCTTTCAAAAGCACGGAGTTTTGGTCTGAGTGATGCATGGATCCAAGTAAGCCATTTGTTTATATTTCGCTATATTTCTGCTTAGATTCTTTATCATATCAATATGTGTCTTTGTGCTTAGAATCTTAGTCTACTAAAATTAGGCATTCTCAAATCCGTTTACTATATTGATTGTTCTCACAGGTCCTAGTCAAGAAGGATCCTGTTAGACGTCAAGTTCTGCGTGTTAAAGGTTGCCTGGCAGGATCAAAAGCTGAAAACCTTCTTGAACAAGGCGATATGGTTCTGGCAGTCAATAAGATGCCAGTTACATGCTTCAATGACATAGAAGCCGCTTGCCAAACATTGGATAAGGGTAGCCACAGCGATGAAAATCTCAATCTAACAATCCTTCGACAGGTGACACCATTAACTCCTATCTTATTATTTCTTTGTTTCTTCGTTATCACCTGAGTCTTTGTGTCGATTGATCACACCATCTGTGACAACAGTAGTTCGTTTCCTTTTCTTGAGTTTCTACGTGTTTATTTAATCTCTTGTTGGTTTGTTAGGGCCAAGAACTAGAGCTCGTAGTTGGAACTGATAAAAGAGATGGGAATGGAACGACAAGAGCGATAAACTGGTGCGGATGCGTTGTTCAGGATCCTCATCCTGCGGTTCGTGCTCTTGGATTTCTTCCTGAGGAAGGTCATGGTGTCTATGTCACAAGGTACTAGTTGTGACCTATATATGAAATCTCAATTTGGTTTAACAGAAAAACTGGTTCTTAGCAATTTATTTGTCGCAACACACTAAATTTGACAAATTTTGTTCTCAGATGGTGTCACGGGAGTCCCGCTCACCGATATGGCCTCTACGCACTTCAATGGATTGTGGAAGTTAATGGGAGGAAGACTCCTGACCTAAACGCATTCGCAGATGCTACCAAGGTTTTGTCTCTTTCCTTACAGAAGTCACACTTTCAATTACTTTGGACCTGAAGAACAGTTATGCAGGAGCCATTACAATTGCTCTTTTACTCTGATCTAAATTGTGATCTTAGATTGTTTCTTTTCGATTTGGTTGCAACAGGAGCTAGAGCACGGGCAGTTTGTGCGTATTAGGACTGTTCATCTTAACGGCAAGCCACGAGTCTTGACTCTGAAGCAAGATCTCCATTACTGGCCGACTTGGGAGTTGAGGTTCGACCCAGAGACTGCTCTTTGGCGGAGAAATATATTGAAAGCCTTGCAGTAAAAGCCTTCTGGTATTTCTCTGAAAAGCTCTTATTATGTCTCTCATTGCTCCAACTTTGTTGTATTTCTATCATTTTTCTACTCAAAACCGTCATTAATTCATCATACTAAAAGAACTATCACAACAATTTACAGAAAAACTGAAGGATTTTACATCCAGTAAAAATGATCATATCAAAGATTTCCCATGTCATAATTTATATTTATATTTTCTTCTAATTGTACTGTTTATTTTAGTTTTGTTTTGACCCGTAAAGTTGAAAAGTCCAAAGCCAATTGATGATGTCATAAATCTTAGCAAACTTGAAAAAGCTTCAAGTCGAAACTCAAATTGATGAACAGAGACAGACAAAATTTAACATGCATTATAATAGTGACCAGTTTCTAGGCTTGGGTCCTTGAGAAGAATAGTCTATACTATTTCTTAGAACGCATCATCATAGTCTTAAACTCCTCAAAGCTAATATAACCATCACCATCTACATCGATAGCTTGAACCATCCCTACGCAGCTCTCAACCGTACACTTCTCTCCGAGCCGAGTCATCACCACATGTAACTCATTGGCCGATATCTTCCCATCACAATCAATATCATATAGTTTGAACGCATCCTTCAACTCTTTTTCCACGTCGCCACCACTAGACTGAGCAGTTTGGTCCATACACGAAGCGAATTCGGCCGCATCGAGCTGACCATCTCCGTTCGTGTCAAGCTGGATGAACATCTCGACCAGTTTGTCTGAAGGAATAGCTGGAGAGAGAGCATGAATCGCGTCACGAAACTCTTCCCATGAGATCTTACCGTCTTTGTTCTTGTCAAACCTCTCGAAGATACCACTTATAGACATGTTATTCCTATTCATATTCATATGCACTCTTTTGTTGATTTTTTTCTTTTTCTGAAACTTTTGTGAAATACGAAACTTTTGTGAAACTTTTACAAATTTGCTTGATTTATTTATATGTGAACATTGAAAATGGTTATTAAATATATCAAAATATTGGTTTGTAAGAGAAATAAATAGCTGGTTTACATAAAAAGAAGTAAATCCTTTTTTTCCATGTAAAGAAAACGATCAAAATTTCCCAAGAATGTGTGGATGTTCTTCTAAAATGGATTTGTTTCATCTTATTGATAGTTCCATGTATCTCATTCTAACATTAATCAAGGTAACCAATCGGCAAAGACTTATGAACCAACACCACAAGTGATTGAACAAAGAGCCCGAGGGAAATTGAGACAAGATTTTATTAGAAAAGTTAGTAAATCAGCTTCACAATAACCAAGAACCAGAGGAATTAAGCTGTATCATCATCATGGTCAATATTATTATTTCCAAATCCCAACATGGCTTCCTGGGCTTACTAGTGTGTACATAAGATAAAGGAAAAAGATTTTATTGTTGTTCTGTTTTCTTTTTAATATCTTTTAGCAGATCTCTTCATATTGCATGAGATGGGAAGAAAACAAATTAATAATGATAAAGAGTAAATATTTTTCAAAGAAAATAAGAGTAAATGAAACACATAAATATATTAGGCTTTGTGAATTGAGACTATGTCTCGTTTTCTCCTTTTGCATTTTCATGTAGATTACTTTTTGATTCGCTTATCAAGTGCGACAAGTCTCAATTTCTTTTGATCATATCGGCGCTTTTCTAAACTGCTTTGTAGTTTCTTTTTGCTTCCTGCTGGTCGCTTGATTTGCACTAAACTTGGAACATAAGAGCACATTTGTGTGGAACACTTTTTGTGGGCAGGTTCTCCGAGATCCCATTCTCTTAAGTATCCAGCCTCTCCAAGAATGTAAAATGTGTGGTCATCCAAAACCAAGGCGACTTTCTTCTCCTCGTCAATGATGAAACTCTCAATTGTTAATAAAATTTCAGGTCCCGTATTTACTGTCAAGAATTTGCTCCAAGACACCTTGTTAGCCTCAATCTTAGTTGTAATCCATATCTCAATCACATATGGATTTCTTACGTCGTTCTCAAGTAAAACTGAAAGCTTCTCTTCTCTTACACAAGATAAAGTCACATCGTCATGAATCCCAGCGTCAAAAGGCAAACGCAGAAGCGGCCCAAACCTCTCTCTTGTGAAATCAAAACAGATTATGTAATCTATTAATGCTTGTGGTTTTCTTTCTGAAGCACACCAGTAAGTGTTTCCCTTAAGAGAAACGCCAAGGTGAAAAAACCTTATATACCAGTGTGGAGTGATTTGTCCATAAATCAGACTCAAAATTATAGATTTCATACCATATAAAGTTGTCTCTTTCGTTGTAACGTCCGTCATTATCTGTAAACCTCAAGATTTTGTGGTTACGACAAGATTTGTTCTTCTTCTCCACGTATCCGAAAGCGTAACTGCACGTGTCACATTCCTTCACGGAGATGTAAGAATACCTGAGTTCGATCAACCTTGTTTGCCCGCAATACGGATTCCAAACCACAAGCCTAGTATTATTGTCTCCACTCAAGATGCATAACAATAAACCCTCACAATGTAAGACTTCAGATATCTTGACTTGATCTGAATCGTGTAAGAAAGTAAGTTTACCTAGAGTCTCTATAGATGGATCTCCATTGACGACGTCGACGTTCATTAAATAAAGATTATAATCCCTCATCACAATCATCATTTCCCTTCCTCCAACGTGCATCTTTATAAAGCTCCGACTTTTATATAAACGGTTCCATTTTTTGCAAGTGAATCGAACGGCTCTCATAGATTTCATTGGAACCCGAGAGATAATCTCCTTTACCAATTCCTTCGGGAGATCTGAGATCGTCGTCATTTTTTCAGTTTGCAACTAGGTTTTCTGGTAACCTTGAAAACCCTGTTTTTTTTGTTTCTTTCTTTTCCTCTGATTTCTTGCGGCTGAAGGTAGAGACTGGGTACATTATACAACAAATAAGATGAGATACATAAACCCTAAATGAAGTTGGGCCACTTGTGGGCCTATGAATCAATTCGGGCCCTATTAAACAACAACATGAATTCTTGTTGCGAATAATAAATGAGATACATAAACCTAAATGATGCTGGGCCATTCGTGGGCCTATAAATTCTCCAACAACAACATGCACTTCAATTTATTTACAAAATTATATATATAAAGTTATAAACGGTCGAGAGAAACCTCTAAAACCTTTATTATATATATAACAATGTATAAGCGAGAAAACACACGAAGTAAACAAGCAATTTATATGTCACCAATAACCAAAGACATAAACTCGTCAAAGTTCAAATAGCCATCACCATCTACATCCGCCGCTCGGACCTTTTCGGCACAAGTCTCCTCGGTGCATTTCTTCCCGAGGCTAGTCATAGTCACATAGGACTCACTGGCCGGTATCTTCCCGTCACCGTCAACATCACAAAAAACAAACACTTCCTTCAACATCTTCTCAATGCACGACGTAAACTCCTCGGCGTTTAGCTCGCCGTTACCGTCCACGTCGATCTCTTCGAAAAACTTTACGATATCATCCTGAGTAAAGTTTGGAGAGAAAGCAAAAGCCGCTTCACGAAACTCGTCTAATGTGAGTTTACCATCTTTGTTCTTATCGAACTTCTCGAAGACACGTTTTGCAGACATTTTCTTAAGTTTTATGTTTTGTTGGATACTTCTTGTTCCTTTGTTTTTGAGAAGTAGTGTGAATATTTATAGGGTTTGGAAACCAAAAATTATAAAAACTGATAGATAGTCCAATTAATGATTAATTAAAAATGAAATATTCATATAAAAATTAAGTGATTCAAAAATAAAGGAGGATATGTAAATTAGGATATACATGTAGATTTTATCCTAGAAATTGGATTTGTTCAATCTGCATGTTATTAATGGTTCACTTACTTGTATCTCACCATAACTCATATTGTGTTAAAATGGACTGGGCTATCTGGAATAGTATTAACCTCTAACGTTTTGTAAATTTTGTCAAAAATTATATGGGATTCAGATTGACACATGCATGTAAGTAAGGGAAAAAAAAAAATGTAAGTAAATCAAGTTTATCTATACCAGCCTCGGCTCAATATATTTGAGAGTCTTAGGGCAAAAAATTTTTTTTGGCCTATTATTATATACTAAGAGAAAATTTACTTAATTTTTAAAAATTTTGCGGAGGTTTTACAGTAAAAATTGTTATTTTAAAAAATTTGGGCCTTTTTATATATTTTCTTATAAATAATTAGGCCTCTTAAAATATAATTCTCATATTAATAATATTTTTAAAAAATATTTAGGCCTTTTTTATATGTAAAATTTTTTTATAAAAAAAAAGCTCCGGACCGTCGAACTTCCGCCATACCCATCTGAGCCGGGGCTGATCTATACATTAATATTTAAAATGAAATGTGTACTATATTTGATATTTTTAAATAACTGTGTATTTGTTATACAAAATTAATTAGATATGTTCCACTATTTATTTATTTTATTTTTTCCAACGTTCACCACAACACTGACATCACCTGTTACATATATCAATTCGCAAAAATAGGAAACAATTAAAAAAATGGAAGATGTAATTTACACATTTACCCTTCCCATCATTTTCTCTCCGTCCTCACTCGCCGACCATCGATCTTAGGCCACTCCCGAGGATTCTCCGGCTTCTTCTAAAAATCAACCGCCGTCAAAATCGATTCAAAGCAAACCGGAGATTGAATGGAAGATGCAGCTGCTCCGAATTCTGGATCCGAATTTAACCCAGGAGCAAGACGCGGCAAATCTATCGATGAATGCCAAGACATGATTCGTAGGAGTTTCCGAAGTATATATACACAGACTAAGCATCTCCTTTTCGATCTTCGTTTCTTCTCAGTTCCTGAATCTTAATCCATTGGTTGTTTGATTAGCTCACTCTGTAATTTGAGAAATTCATGAAAAAAGTTTGAATTTTTTCGAGCAATCTAGGGTTTAGGGTTTTGGAATCATACCAGAGTCAAAAGAAACTTATGGGTTTAAGGAATGTTAAATCACTTGTTTGATTTGATTTGATTATATTGGTCTGACTTTGGGTTTTGAATGTTGTTTGATTAGACCCAATTGTGAAGTTTCTCATGGAGCAAATGGAGAAATCTGGGTGTAGAGTTGGTGATAATTTCGTTAAGGCTGTTGTTTGTACTGGACCTGTAGCTGGAGGTTACACTAAAGGGAGAGGGGTAAAACCGTTTCCATGTTTCTTTTTTCGATAGTATGCTCTCCAGCTCCTTGATGATGAATCTTGCTATATTTCCTTTTGTTTTCTATGTTTCAAGATTACTGTCTGCAGTAACTATTTGACCATTCAAGACGAAGTGAACCAAGTAGTTATACATGAGTTGATTCATGCTTATGACGAGTGCCGAGCCAAGAATTTGGATTGGACTAATTGTGCTCATCATGCTTGCAGCGAGGTGATTACAATGTTAGATAAGAGCTTTAATATGTAGCGCCAATTGATATGTTGTTGTCAAAATTCTTGATAGGTTTTGGTGTGTGTGTGTGTGTGTATTTTATAAACAGATACGTGCAGGTCATCTAAGCGGTGATTGCCATTTCAAGAGAGAACTTTTGCGGGGTTTCATTAAATTAAGAGGGCATGAACAAGTAAGTCACTATTAGGGAAGAATTGCAGTTCACATAAACACTTCTGGATGATTCTTGTCAGTATTATTAACCTGGTTCTTGGTTTTTCAATAGGAATGTATAAAAAGAAGAGTGTTGAAATCTCTTCGTGGCAACCCGTATTGCTCGGAAGTAGCTGCTAAAGATGCGATGGAAGCAGTGTGGGATACTTGTTACAATGACACTAAGCCTTTTGATAGAGCTCCTTGAAGGTAGTAAGTCTATTACACTCTCATTATTGCTTCAAAGTTATGTGTTCAACTTCATCTTTGAAGATCGATATAAAGCCGGAAAAAACTGTTGGATTCAGCCATTGATTTTTTCCCCATGTATTTCTCACAATCCAACTTTTTTGGCCCAGTTAAACGATAGTATTTGTTTAGATTCTTTATATTGTTGTTGGATACAAAAATTTTGATTTCAAGTGGATTTTGCTTGAAAGTATAATTTTGATTAATGGATTTGTATTTTACATCACACTGGATGAATAAGTAGCTCTGAATCTAACAGTGCAATAGAAAGTTGATACATATCCTTTGCGAAGAATTTTTTTTTTTATCACCTTGTGCATTATATTGTTATTAATAAACTTCTTTTAAACATAAATAATGTTTTTTCCAATTGATAATCACAGTCAGTTTTTGAATCCAAGTGGATTTAAATTATGCATAATAATATACGAGTTTAAGCTGAAAATGATAGAAAGGTCACAAAATGGTAACTTATATCGTCAAATATTGATCAATTTCTTTCACTATTTTGTTCTTGTTGTAACAGCAAAAAAAAAAAAAAAACGAAAGAAACAACTTTGTATTGACAGTTAATGAAAGACCAAGTCAAATTCTAATTTTGGTAAATTCGGTTTTCTCATTAAATCGCCTAATTTAAAGCATAGCCTCAGCTTCTTCACATTCAAATCTCTTTATATAACACTTATAGATCATCTGATCTCTCCGACCAAAAGAACAAAACTACAAACAATGGCTGATGCAACAGAAAAAGCTGAGCATGACCGTATTTTCAAGAAATTTGATGCTAATGGAGATGGAAAAATCTCTGCGGCCGAGCTTGGAGATGCTCTGAAGAACCTTGGCTCGGTCACACACGAGGACATTAAGCGTATGATGGCCGAGATTGATACCGATGGCGATGGATACATCTCGTACCAAGAATTTTCTGATTTTGCAAGTGCCAATCGTGGTCTTATGAAAGACGTCGCCAAGATTTTCTAAGTAAAATTAACAGATCTAATCTATAATTTATATGAAAGGGTTTGAGAACTGATCATGTTTGATTTGTTTTGTATTGACAATCATTTGATGAAGTATGTTTTTTTCTTTGTGTCTTATTTTCATGTAATGGAAGGTCTTGGATTATTCTTGAAATAGATTGTAACGATATATTGAAGAATTCTCCATTCTTTAGTTTTTGTTTTTTTGCGGTTTTGGCTGATCTAATTTTGTGCAATAGCGTGGTTAAATTGCTCAGCTTTAGTGCTAGACAAGAATATATTGACCAAGACCATTAGGGATGATTGAGCATGAATATGAGTACAGAAACCTAAAATTCATAAAATAGTAAACTTTTATCGTAACAATTTAAAAAAGAAAAGAAGAATTATATTTAGAACATGTTAACTCTGATATTGCAATAAATTTTACAAGATGAAATGCGCTAAGTTTGATAATATAGAATATTTAGATACCTCTCTTAAACAGATTAATTAGAATAAAATTGATAAATTTGATTTTGGCTCTTTGCCTTTACATACTTTTAGCATTTAAATTATTTCGCAAAAACATGTCCCATATTATTGTTTCTAAATATAATTTCTCTAAGATAAAGACCCTATAACAAAGAATGGTTGGTAATTGATCTTGATATTGAGGACCAAACATATATACTTAAATAATCGAATAAAATCTCTCAAATAGCTTTAGGCCATCTACATCATTGTTCAAAAAATATCTTTTTACAACTAAAAGTTAAAAAATAAAAACTAGAGAAATAGAAGCCATCTCATAAAAAGTCTGTCAACCCAAATTTTCTCCTATTAATTTGGATTTATTATTTTCATACAATTTGCTTTATACAATTATAATCAAAAAGCATATGAAAATGTCCCAAATAAAATATATATTATTTGCCTAAAAAATACATATGTATATTGCCACTCGTGTGTAGTATAAATACACACGTACTATGTAACCGTTGGCCAACGCCTTAATCCTACGTCTCTCTCTCTTTCTCTTTCTCAGCAGATCTTTTCTTCTTTCTCCTGAAATGGACCTCGCCGGAGAAACAAACAGCCTTATCTCCACCGTCGCTTCTTTTTCTTCTTCTTCTTCCTCCGTTTCATCAATCGACACAAGCCTCGATTGCGATTCGCCACGTGGCGGAGATGTAGACCACGAATTGCTCCACACGGCGGTTTCTCCGTCGGTGTCGGTTTCGATTTCTTCGTCTTCTTCTGCTTCAATCCAGAGAGTACTAAGTTTAATCAGATCAAAGGATCTCGATTCGAGGTTGTTTGCCGCTAAAGAGATCCGTCGGCTGACAAAGACGTCTCATAGGTGCCGCCGACACTTTTCCCAAGCCGTGGAACCGCTCGTTTCTATGCTCCGATTTGATTCGCCTGAATCTCACCATGAAGCTGCTTTACTTGCTCTCCTTAACCTCGCCGTCAAAGACGAAAAGTACGTTCTTCTTCCTCTCTGTTTTTCCCCAATTCGAATTTGTTCTGTTTTCGTATACTGATCTAATTAGTGAATTCTTTCTTAGCTTGGGATTAGTTAGAAGATAATCACCACTAGATTAATCAAATCGGATATAGGAGATTACGTTGAAAATAGATTGAGAGTTTTAAGAACTTAAAATTCATGAAGATAACCATTAATTACTACAATTGTTCTGAAAATCAGAGTCATGATTGAATCATTAGGTGTCACGATTCGTGCCTTTTTTGGTCGGACTCGTGTAAGTTCATGATTAGGTGATTGTATCGTAATGGATAATCTCGATCGTAGCAATCTCGTTTTCTGCTTTAATCACTTTACTTTAATCAGATTGGGTGGATCAATCAACTTTTGTGTACAAGATTGCTTTTCGTTTGCTTGGAGTGTACTCTATGTTTCTTCAAGCTTTTTTTTGTTGTGTGTGTTGCTCCTTTATTTCCTTTTTTGCTTACTTTTGAAGGATTTCTTGTTACTGGGAAATTCAAAATTTACCTAGGGTTCATCCATTTTTAGGGAACTGGATATCTTCGTCATCAGGGATACTCTTCTTTATTCCTTCTTTACTTTTAAATTATTCTTGGTTTATGCGATTTCTGGAGAATTCTGACTTATTCTTTTTCTTTTGTTATGTTTTCTGAGAGTTGATTGGTTTCTAGTTGTAGATGAAATTTTGATTGATCTACACCAAAAAAAAAAAGATAGGACTATAGGACTCATGTTAGCTTAGCTTTTCCTTTTTCTTTTTTTTACTAGTCTTGACATTCCATTAGCAAGCAAAGAATCAAGTTGCAAGATAACACTAAAACAAGAATCTTTCTTTCTCTACCTATACTCGGCCGCAAATTCTCCCGTCCTTTGATTCCATCAGAAAGAGAGGACAGTAACAAGCCAATCTCAATGCATCAAACTCTGGTGCATCTTTAAATTTGTGTCAAACTAAAAACAGAGGATGACTTAAAGTTAAGTGATAGACTGATAGTTTATAGATGGAAATCACCTGAAGCTAACTAACTCTTTGCTTTGGGGCAGGTATGAATAACTTTGCCTAACTTAATTTATTAGCTCTTTCCGCATCTGTAGGTCCCCTGCTTTACCAGACTTAAGTATTTTTTGAATTTTTTTCCTTGCTACTGAATCTTTCTTAGTTTATACGCAAACGACTTTGTAGTCAAGTTCTTTTTTGGTCTAAACTCTGAGATCATCACTTTCTTTTATTAATGGAGCCATCTAGTGGAGAGAAGACAAGGAGCAAGCAAAGTAAAGATACTAGCCTCAAGCCTTTCTTTTTCTTCACTTTTCCTCTCTTATATTGTTTTCATTAAATATCTTCTCTACTTTAATTTTGGTGTCCCATAAACATTAATTAATTAGGTCGGCTTGGTTTTCCTAAGAGGTTAGGTTGGTGGTTTCAACTCTATTTTCCCTTGATTACAATTCATATGACTTTTAAATTTAATGCAGAGTAAAGTCTTATAGAAAGAAAGATTGATTTTTGCATATGTGATAAGAAACATATGTGTCATTGTCTTCAAGAATATTCTCCTCTGAGACTATTATTCTGAGTTTTGTTGTTGATTTTTCAATTTTCAGGAATAAAGTGAGTATAATTGAAGCTGGTGCTTTAGAGCCAATCATCAACTTCTTACAATCAAATAGCCCAACACTTCAAGAGTATGCTTCTGCATCTTTGCTCACTCTCTCCGCGTCAGCAAACAACAAACCCATCATTGGAGCTAATGGCGTGATTCCTTTATTAGTCAAAGTCATTAAACATGGAAGCCCACAAGCTAAAGCTGATGCAGTAATGGCCCTTTCCAACCTCTCTACACTCCCCGATAACCTAAGCATGATCCTAGCGACTAAACCACTCTCACCAATACTGAATCTTCTCAAATCAAGTAAAAAGTCATCGAAAACATCTGAGAAATGTTGTTCTCTGATAGAATCCTTGATAGTTTCTGGTGAGGATGCGAGAACAGGGTTAGTTTCAGATGAAGGAGGAGTTTTAGCGGTCGTGGAAGTTCTTGAAAACGGGTCATTACAAGCTCGGGAACATGCGGTTGGCGTGCTTTTAACGCTCTGCCAAAGTGATAGGAGTAAATACAGAGAGCCAATTCTTAGAGAAGGTGTGATACCGGGACTGCTTGAGCTCACGGTTCAAGGGACATCAAAATCTCGGACTAAAGCTCAGAGACTTCTCTGTTTACTAAGGGACTCAGAAAGCCCGAGATCAGAGGTTCAACCCGATACAATAGAAAACATAGTGTCAAGCTTAATCTCTCATATAGACGGAGATGATCAATCCGGTAAGGCAAAGAAGATGCTAGCTGAAATGGTGCAAGTTAGCATGGAAAAAAGCTTGAGACATCTACAAGAACGTGCTTCGACTCTTGTCCGTCCATAACCTGTGATCGAAAAACCGCAATCCCGAGGACTCTTCCAAGCATAAACCGTGGTATGTCTCCGAATAAGGGTGATGAAGATTGATGAATATATATATGCCAGTCCAGTTGCCGGCGTTTTGGTTCTTAGTGACTGGTTTTTTTTTTCTTACTCAGAAGTGTTCATAATAAAAGCAATTTGTAATTTAAGTCTTTTTGTGTGTACATTACTTATAGAATCGCTTTTACTTTTTACAAGTTTCAATGATATTGTTGTGCCATTGGAGTGTGTTCGTTAAATTCTTTTTGACTATACATTCAGATTGAATTCCAGAATTAACTTCATATATGTGTTCAAAACTGAAAACCCCCAAAACTAACTATTTTTCAAGATCATCATATGTATCAAGATGCTTGAGAACAATAATCATCCAAAATTCAGATCCACCAACTCTTTTGTAGAAGACCATTGAATTTGAGGCTTATGATCTCATAAAAGTAGAATGATTCTTCACCTCACATATCTTTAAAAGTTGATTACGTACGTCAAGATCAATTTGACATCCATATTACCTCATCAAAACCCATAGTAAAGAGAGAGAAAAGAACAATCTATTTGTTACGTTCTTTAAATGTTTGGAAAACAAAAATGTACCAAAAATATTTCGAAGAAAATCTTTTAACAAAGGCTGACATCAGTCCTCGAAACTGAAAGTACATTTTCGATCCGCCTTTTCAGAAATGCTCACGTTCACTTCCCATGTTATCAACGAAACTGTCCAAATTTGAAAAATATATCACACAAATCATTTAAATAAATTTTTTATTTATATATGTATATTGGTTGAAGTTAAATAAAAAAAACATACAGAATCGTTTATTATCCTTCCACATTTATTGAAAACTTACTTGGCTCGATCTACGATACAAGATTTTACTCGTTCTCAAAGATACGCACAAGGTCCAAAAAGATAAAGTTGTAAACATTTAGGCAAAACGGTTAAACACACAAAAACTTCGGGCTAAAAAGTAAAAACACACTAAAGTTACGGTCTCTTTTCCTAATTTTTTAAAACATTTATTATTTTCCAGGTTTCATGCAAGTCATCTCTACCGCCGCGACTCGCCACCGCCGGCGAGTTTCCACGCCGAGGTTGTGATGAGTGGTCGCGTCTGCCACCCAATCATTAAACAACCGTCATTTTCTTCAACTCTGTATCCATCTCCGGTAGCGTAAAGCGATAAAAGCATGCTCGCTTGTTTAAACGCGCTAGATCCGAGATGAACCGGGTCAAACCCAGCGGATTTCATCCGGATCCTCCACTGTGCCACCGTCTCGTGTCGCTCGACCCGATCGGATCCTTCCGCCGCAACAACGTTTAGTATTTGTCTCCCTAAGTACACTTCTGACATAACTCGGTCTTGACTCGGTAAGCTACCACTGTCTTCGAGCGAGTCAAACAGGCTCGAGTAGTAATGAAGCGCTTCGTTGAACCTATCGAGGAAGACGATTCCGTTGTGGTTCGCTTCTTGCTCAACCACCGTTATAATACTCGGTTTAATAGCTTTAACCGTGTTGAGAAGCTTTTCGATTGAACCGGATCGGGCTAATAACCGGTGAAGCTCAAAAACCGAATTAACCACTAAGGTTTCGGAATCGGGTCGGGTTTCGAACATTTCGGGTTCTAGATCCGACAAACTCTCAGTGGCTAAACCTTTGAATTCGAATTCAACGCCCATGTTTTGAGCGAATTGAGCTAATTTCCAACCTAATTGTTGAAGCGAATCTGAATTCTCCGTCTGCGGTGGTCCGATTCCGGTGAGACGAAACGACGGAGGACCACCGGGTCGGAGAGCTAAAGCTTGCATTAAAGCAGGCCACTGCATCCCTTGATTAAGCCCTAAATCGATGACGTGAACTCTACGCGCCGTCGCGACAGCTTCTAGAATCGCTTGGTTCGCCGTGAAATGAGCGAATTTTAGGTAAGGGCAAGAATCGTAGAAGTGCATCTGCAAAACCTCTTCGAAGGAGCCGCCTGAGACGTCCGTCTCCGCCGTGTAATCACGGTAAATACGACGAGCCAAGGCTTGAGCAAAATACGTAGCGACTTTTCCCATAGCTCCAGCTTGAGAAGCCGCGAGTGTTCCCACGCGTTTAACGAGCGCGTCAGCTAAGTTGAGATTCTCCTGCTGAATCGCTTCAGCGCACGCCACCAGCGCGTGGACGAGTCTAACTCCGGTCTCCTGAGAGTCAACGAGCACCACAGACCGAGTTGACTCACCAGCCGATTCGCACCAGGATCCGAGTCGGATCCTTTTGCTGCTAGCTTCCTCGTCAAAGACTTCCTCTTCCTTTGGAAACGCAGAAAGACCCGGAATTGCTCGCAGATCGTATTCGGATCTATCCACACAACTTCGGGTCGGGTCAAGATCCGAAGAAGTTGGGTTGTTAAGCTCAGAGAGCATGCTCTCGACCCATGTAGAGAGATCAGATGGGTTATAATGAACAGTGTCGTTTAAGACAGTAGAACCAACATCATCATTAGATAAGACCATCTCAAGTTGCTCAAGCTTCTGTGCTACTTCAGCCATCTCAGAAGATCGAACCTTGTAACCAAGAACAGCAAGAAGCTCATCATCCATGTTGTTGTTGTCATCAGCAACCTTCTTCTTATCCGCCATTGAAGGACCTTCTCTGGAACGAGAAGCTGGTGGTGGATCCCATGTTTCTCCATGTCCTCTCTTCATCTTTCTTGTTCTTGTGATGAGTTAAGAGACTGATGAAGTTGGAAAATAAGAACAAAAGAGAGTTTGGATATTTATTATAAGAAAGGAGTTTACTTTACTTCATGGGTTGGTAAGGTTTTGTACTAATGGGGATTTGAAAAAAGGAAAATTGTGGGTCTTTTTTGTGATTTGGTTACAGACAATTTTTGTGCAAAGAAAGGAGAGATTCTGAGAGGAACAACATATAAAAAACACGAGGGAGTGAGGGGGAGAGGTCCAATGAGAGAAGTGACTGTGAAGTGTGTTTAAGAGATAAGAATCAGAGCATGCCACTATTGTTCGGCATCTGTTTCTCTCTTTCTTTCTTTCTTTTTTTACTAACTCCAAGAACTTCACTCGTTTTTTTTTTAGTAATGGATAATTTTCTTTATAACTTTGTTTAGTAGAGATTTCTAAGAATTTGTTTAGTAGTTTAACCAATTAAACTTTATAACTTTTAGGTTTGTAGTGTGCTTTCGTCATATTTGTTGGTAAGATTTTTAAAGTTGTGAAGTATTAAAAGTGTCATAGTCTTATAGACAATTACAACTTAATTGTTCTTAAATGCCATTGAATTTGTCATATTCTTGCTTACGACTCTTTTCTAATGACAACTGATAATATTGAATTCTAGAAATATGATTTTTTAAAATCTTAGTTCAAATTATATAATCTTTAGGAGAATATGATTGAATTCACATGTTTTAGCAGGTTTGATAGATTTTAAATAAAAATCCTTCTCAATATTCTGTTTTATCTTTAACCCATTTTCTCCTATAAATCGATATGTAGTTCTGATTCCTATGATCTTAATAGAAATTCTCTTCTCTTCGGAAAATATGATCACAGATTTCGAGTTCAAATATACATTGAAGCAAGAATCATATGTTGTTAATGTTTGGATAAAATTATAAATCTTCAAAGCAAACAAAGAGTGTCTGTTTTCAGCAGGTTTAATGTCATAGAGTCAGTTTTCAGAGATCTAACTAAACTCAGACAACATTAGATAATTAATTATTTTATTGGTCCATTTTTAGACAAGTTTAATCAGCCGCATAATATGATTCAACTATTACTCTCACTCTTTTTTCTCTTGACCAAGTTCTATTATTCTGGTGATGTGAAGTTTTTCCTATCATAATGATAAACAAATTTGTGTTTTATTTCACTGAGATAAAACTACGGCTCAAGTATTTGAAGGGGACACATGAGCAACCTCTCATGTGCCACGTAGAGGAAGACATAGCCTACGAGACGTCCACAACATAAGGTTACTTTCATTAATTTATTGCATATATCTTTCAGCAGTTTTATATATACATCATCATCATGCATAATAATTAAGGTTTTTTGGAATAGTGGTATATTGGTATAGTATCGTTTGGAAACCGTAAAAGATCCTTTTGGAATATAAGAAAATAAATTTTAAAAAAAGGTTGTGGGGATTGTATGGTATGGTCCCAATCGCAGCTACAAGAAAATGATATTCGTTGATGTGTTAGAAGTCACATGGTGCATGCTTTTCCATTTTTAGTCATTTGATGTCTAATTTGGCCGGTTTTGCTTCTGTGGTTTACATTATTTGTTACTTTTTATAAGATGAGAATTGAAACTGAAACTCGTCATGCTCATGCGCCGAAATTAGTCCAACTAAAAACACTTCCCCTCCTTATTCACTCACTACCTTTCAAGTTTTTAACTACATCACCAAACCAAAAAAAATTATGAGTCTTGGTTCCATATTACCGAGTATTCAAATCAAAATCCCCAGTTCGTCGCCAGTTCTCATGTTCTCCATTTTCATTTTCCTCATCATTCAAGAAATCTTCTAGTGGTTCCTTCTCTTCTTTCTGGCTATTATTGTTCCCCCATCCATTCATCAGCATCATCATCTCATTAGGGTTCATGTTACGTCCTTGTTCTCCATGATTCCCAATCGCATTAGCTCTCAACGGGTTACGAGCCATCATCTCGGTATGAGATTGTTGTGACTCTGCTGCCCTTGCTTGTCCTGCTGCTTGAGCCAAAGCCGCCATTCTTAACCTCGCATCCTGAGCTTTCATCTCCCTATCCAGTTCAATACATGCGTTTCTCTCGTCTTGGAGCAAAAATTGTTCCATCATCAGCATTTCCTCAGCTCTGACGCCATCCCTTCTCTTTTGAGTTATCCTGTTGAAAGCTTGGATTTGTTCCTCAAATGTCGCCGTGAATTCTGCGACTTTGGCTGCAATGTTGTTGTCCCATAGCTGACAGCGGGGTAGCGCCTGGTTTGTTGTGTCTGAATAGAGGATACTATCATCTTCTTCTGCTTCGTAATCTGCTACGACGTGATAAGGTAACAATCTGCAGAACAAATAGTGAAATAACAGAGATTGTAATTCTCACAAAGAGAGTGATCAATCACAAGCAAACTTCATAAGTGATAACCACAACGACGGTTCTACATTATATAAACATTTCATATATATGCACGAAAAGAGAACCAGGAGATCTAATGCATGAGAAAATCTTGGAAACCAAAGCTACATGGATCAACAGACACAAATATCACATGGTATTCAAAATACAAAACTTTTCTGCAATCCCGAGATAAAAGTTGAAGAGCTCCAATAAAGCATTGGCCTTTATAAAAAAATGATGATACAGATAAAGCATTGGCCTTTATGATAAAATGGTGATAGAGTCACTAAGAGTTGGATATTTCTCTACAGAATCTATAAAACTAATGACTACCAGAGAATCAGTTCACTCAAAGAACCATTTCAAGAAATCACTATACCCAGAAATTTCAAGAACAACCCATAAATCAATTCAATTCTATGAAAAAACAATTGGGAAAAAACTGAATTAGACGAACCTTTCACAAGCGTCTTCGAGAGAAGCGAAAGGTCGCTTGAAATCAGGATGGCAAACACGCCAAGCGTCTTGGTAAGCGAATTGTATCTCCAATTGATTCGATGGACGCATCAATTTCTGCTGTTGCTGTTGTTGCATCATCATCATCATCTGTTGCTGTTGCTGAAATTTATTGGCTTGTTGAATCAAATTAGGGTTAGGGTTAGCGTTCTGAAGAAACGGGTTAACGGGTCGGTTCGGAATCAAACCCGGTGGCCGAAGATGAGCGTCGACGTTCGGCGGAAACCTCGACATCGCCGCCTGTTGCTGCTGTTTCTGCAAATGCTGCATCATAAAGAGCTGTTGTTGACGCTGTTGCATTTGTTGTTGTTGCTGCATTTGAAGTATGAGTTGTTGTTGTTGCAACTGCTGCTGCTTCGATTCCTCCATTTTCGAAATTTTAGGGTTTCTTTCTGTTTGCAATTTGTTCTACTTCTCCGCCATGAAAGATGGAAAGGAAAACTACTATTTGATATTTATATAGAAACCCATTAAAGGCCCAGCTAGTTTTAACACATATGAGACAAAGTTTTTAATATACATACGACAAATAAGCCCATTGGGCTTTTTTGATGATATAACAATAAGCAATTATCACTTTCTTCTCCTTGGATAAATATTTGCCTTGAAAGGGTTTTTCATGACCATTGTGATGAATTGTTGCTTCTCGGATAGATCAACTTCTTCACCTTCCACACATTTCCACTCGAATTTCCAAACCAAATTGGCCACATAATATTCGAGGTGAAGCAACGAAAGGGCGTAACCGGGACACATACGTCGTCCCGCTCCAAACGGCATCATCTTGATATCGCGAGTTCCCGTCATATCGAAATCATAGGCTTCTCCGTTCTCTAGAAATCTTTCTGGCTTGAACGTTAGAGGATCTTCCCATATTTTTGGATCCCGGCCCATCTCTCCTACCATGAAGTTTATAGTACCTAATCCGACACAACAAAATCAAATACAAAAATGATTTGACTTAGTGGGGACCATGATTTATTTAAAGTTTCCATAACCATTTCATGCTGATGCTTCAAATTAAAGATTAACCTAAAATCTTCTTTATATGTTTCCCAACTTATTGTGTTAGTGCATGGTTAAGGATCATACATATGTTAAATTCACTAAGCTACAATAATCATATGGGCTATATGTAAAATAATGTTTACCTTGGCGAGGAACGAGGAATCCACCCAAAACGGTGTCGTGTGTGACCTTATGGTAAGACAAGTAATGACCAGGAGGGTGTCTTCTTAAACACTCCAAGATCACAGCTTTGAGGTAACTCAACTTCCCCAAATCCTCTTCTCTGATCTCTTCTCTTTCCTCTTCTTCTCCGGCGAACAACACACTCTTCATTTCATCGTATACCTTCCTCTGAATCTCTGGATACTTCACCATGATCGCCATGATCCACTGCATCGCCGTCGCCGTTGGATCCGTAGCTGCGTTAAGAAACTCCGAACACAGACTCACGATCTCCGATTCACTCAGTTTCCTCTTCTTCCCTCCTTCTTTATCCTCCTCCGTTGGAATCTCTAGATTCAGTAGCGTATCGACGTAACAGAGAACATCTCCGGTGGTTTCTTTGCTCCTTGCGTTTACGTATCGGAGTATAACGTTCTCTTGAGATTTCCTTAGTTCTAAGAACTCTTTCCATTTTCGCCGGAGCGAGAACTTGGTTACGCTTGGGAAGATGTTGAGGACGCTGAACTTGGTGTAGCTTATGAGCATTTGGTACTGAGCTTCTTCGATCTCTCTGATCTCTTCTCTTTTCAGTTTCTCTCCGAAACACATCAGAGCCAATAAATAAAACATCGCGTGACGGAGATGATCTAAAGCGTCGGAGACATGTCCTTTCTCTCTCTGCTCTGTTTCGAACAGATCGACGAGGATCTCGAGAGACCATTTCCTCGACGGCGCGTGAGCTTTCACGCGCGCCGGTTGGAGGATTTCGGAGGTGAGGTTGCGGCGGAGGGTTCTCCAGAGAGAGCCGTAGACGGAGGAGTGGATGTCGTGTTGGTTGCTGGTGATAACTTTAGTTGTGGGGAGAGCGATAGGACGGTCGGAGAAAACGGCACCGTTTTGGACAAGGGCTTGGTGAGCGAGTGATCTGTCTGTGACCCAGATGGAAGGTTTTGAGCCTACGTGGAGGGTTATGATTGGTCCGTGACGGGAGGCTAAGTCACGGAGAACGCCTTGGAAATCGGAGAAGTTGTTTTTCTTAAGCCAGATGATGTTTCCGATGACCGGAAAACGAGGTGGTCCCGGTGGTAGTTTGTGAGTTGAGGAGAAGAAGATGAGTTTAAGGAAGATGACGAATGTGACAGAGGAGATGATAAGGAATATGAGAGTGGTGATCTCCATTGTTGTTCTTCTTCAAATTAAAGCTATTGTTTATTATTTGTAAGGAACAAGTGTGAATTAGATTAGAGAGATTTGACCCCAAAAAAAAAAAATGATTAGAGATTCGTTTCTCTGTGTCGTTTTTGTTCGTGAGTATATTATGAACAGTAAAAAGAAAATAGATAACTCTTTTTTTTTTTTGTTGGGCTATCTAGTCTGTATTCATGTGTAAATAATAGGTTAACGTCAAGTAATAGTATGATGTTTGGAAACATTGATCAATTGTTATTTTTCTTTAAAATTTTATAGACCATTGATTAATGATCGCATGACTTTGATGTAGATATCTCTGTACACTTGTGTATTTTGGACCACCCAACGTGTTGTGGTGTCATCATTAAACAAAATTCGGGAAAAACAACATTTAAAAGAGGAAAAAATACGCATATATACGAACAAGGTAAAAAACAAGGTAAACAACAAACATATTATGTCATAAGTTTCTAAATAACTACTGTATGTACTATGTTTCGTATCCTCGTATTTTTTCTATGAAAAAAAAACAATTTAACTCTCATGAGTTTTTTGTATTGTGTCCTGAATGCGGTGAAGCTATATTGTGAGTTTTTCTTAACATCTATCGTGTGATCTATTATAAATACAGTATTATTTTTTTAGTTCAATGAAATATATTGATAACAAAAAGAAAGATATTATCCACACAAAAAATACTCGAATGGGAGTGTAATGAAATTGACAAGTGACAGAAAATGTAAAAAAAGTAGTATCGTGTACGTTGCTGCTTCTAGCTTTGTTTTCTTTCAATCGTGTAATAAAATCCGGAGCTTAACAATTTCAGTTACTTTGTCAGTTTGTACCTTAGAGCACTTCCAATGGAGTGTTTCAAGAAGTGTCTGAAGGATTAAAAAAAGAAAAAATAATTAAAAATAAGAGAGAAAATGAGACACAGTGTCTCATTTGAGAAACTGCGAGACACTGTGTCTAACACTTGGCATCATTTGATTGGTTAAAGTTTTTTTTAATTAATTAAAATTCAAACAAATAATTTATTTATTATAAAAACATTAAATTATTATATTTGAGAAACTTATATCGTTTTTCACCATTGGAGATGCTCTTAAGTGTCTTCATTCAACTTTTATGGCTTGCTTTTTCACTGTTTTCATTTATTTTTATCATGTTCGTCGTTGATAACAATGTTCCAAAATTTGGTTTAGATAGTCTATCTTGTGGCACAAAGTCACGAATATTTTCCATGAGCCTATTCAGATCCAAGAAATTTCCCAAATGAATTGGTAGGACTCTAAGTAGAAGATAAGCTCTTGAGAGTGTCACGATCCTACCCATGAGATCAAAACTAATTGGAGCCGTTATGAAGAATGTCTTGGTGGTGTGCAATTATCTGACCTTTAAATCTTATGCATGTGTCTTTAATTGAAAACCAATTGATCAGTGGATTGATATTGAAATTTTTTTTTATGTTATGACCAAAATATATGTGTCTCTATAAAAAATAATTTAGTTATGGATAGTATTTGCGTTAATCCGTATTCGAACAAGTAATGGTTTTGATAAATAATTTTGTTATTTGACCATGGAGATAATGCAAAGGTCACTTAAGTCGCCACGTGAGCCAAGTAGTGAAGAAAGAAATTTTGTAGGTTAGAAAGTTTGTTCACATTTTCTACGATCGTGAAAGCTCTAAAAAATACCTCCGTCTACCAAAACATGAGATTTTTTCAGAAAAACTAAAAAGTTTGATTGATCCTTGAAATATGCAACAAGTAAATTAGTTGCTACACTACTGATGATGTCGAAAAGGATAGGAAATATTTACTACATTACTAATAACGTATCGACTAAGCTCTTAGAGCGAAGACTTAAAAACGTTTAATTAGCACTCCATTTAGCTCTGCTACGAACCTCTCCATTGCCCGCACCGGCAAGCTAATCGCCACAACGGTACCCGTCTCACCTTTTTTATTCTTAAACGGCACGTAGAAGCTCACTCCAGGAAAAAGCGCGATACCGGCCTTAGCGGTTCCACCGTACACTGGCTTACCCCACGGTCCAAAATCAACTTTTCCTAAATCAAAGTGTCTTAAATCCGATATGATGTAATTCCCCGCTGCCACAAACATAGGCCGGCCTCTAGTGGCCATTAGGGCAGTCACTGAGCGGACGTAGTCCTCAGTCACACTTGACTTCGTTTCTTGTATCAACCTCAAAGCAAACTCAAGAGGTTTCTCCATAAGATCTCTTGCTGTTGCTATTGCCGCGGGAATGACGAACACATTTCCGTAGTAACCCCGCGATAGTGGTGGGTTGCTAAGCTTGGAACGCGAGTTGATGATGCAAGTTAGTCGCATCTCAGTGTTGGGGTCAGGATTCAACGCAATTGTTCGACAACGCCACAAAAATGACGACAAAGCTTCAAATGAGGTATTGTGGAGATCGGGCGGAAGAAGTTTCCGTATGGCGGAGATCTCTTCCGCGCTGAAAAAGAAAGACCGGCTAACGAAAGGGTCTCCAGTGTCGACCGCATCGATTGCCACCTGATCTTCATACTCACGGTGTGTGTGTGTCACACGCGCCTCCGAAGCACTCACAGTCAACAAGTGTCGGTCCCATACGGGTGGAACCGAGGGCGCGTGAAGCCTATACGCCAACTCGCATAGTGATTTCAGAAAGAGCGACAGGCCTGCTCCATCGGTCATGGTATGGTTGAAACGGAGGGCAAAGATAAATCCGCGGCACTTCAATCGCGTGACCTACACGTAACCTCCTTCTAAATCAAACTAAACTCTGTTTCATTCTTTCTATAGACAAAATTTAAGTGAACTCTTTTAAGGTAACAGAAAAGCTAGACCCATGGACTGACCTGGACGAGAAGCAGAGGAGTGTTAAGCACATCACTAGAGCCTTCCACATCAAAGAGAAGCTCATCTAGGCAAGGGAACGGAGGGAGAAGAGCATCAGCCTCCTCCAGCTCAGTAAGGGACACGTCAGCTTCAGCCTCGATGAACAAAACGCCTTCACCGGTGCAGTCCACTGCGAGTTTCCGGTTTGAAAGTTCCCGGAGCCTACCAGCGAACGGATAGTAGTAAACCAGCGCATCTGCGAGGGCTTTCTTTATCACTTGGACCGGATTGAGATCACTTGAAAGGTTAGGTCTATAGAAAAATATAACTGGAATTTGAAATCTTAGTCCTTGTTGGTCATCTATGTCGGAGAGAGGCTTGAGCTCTCGTGGTGTTGGTTTAGCCGGAGTGATTAGCTCCGGCTGCTGGCGATGCACCTTGAAAGAGAGACCAGTGGTGGTAGATTGTGGCAGAGACACTTGATGGTCCATACTTTGAAACTTTGATAGAATCGCATGAGACACGGTCTTCACCACACATACATATATATAATTACTTATATAATATTGCACATTTTAAGTATGTTAGTTTGGTGTTATGAGATTTTTTGTTAACGGTTCGTATTAAGATCTTTTATTGGACACTGGAAATCTCATAAAACCAAAAAATGTCTCGAGTGTATTAACCTAAAACATTTTTAGACAATAAAGATAACACATCAATATTACGTGTAGAAAAAGAATAACTTTTGTATTTTCTCCACCAATCAAAATAAAATGTGCAAAGGAACGCTTTGGCTTGAAAAAACACAGTTGGCTTAACTTTCTTTGAAAAATGTATTTTCAGTTGGGCAGAGTGATTTTGTGTGATTGGCTGTAATCATAGAAAAAGGACAATAAACAAGATAAGACTTTTTTTGTGTGAAATTCCAATCATAATTGAAACAGAGCTTTTGAGTTTTACACTAGAGATAAAAACGACATAATTAATTTTTGAAGCTGTTTGGCCCCATCACATTATACAGCAATTTGGTGAGGACTCCAGCATCTCAGGAGATCTGTGGATAAAATAAACATGAAATATTGGTTCTCTTTTCGGGTCGGGAAGATCAAACCTAATTGAGAAAATGAGATATAAAGGAGGAAAGAGGAACTCACATTTGGCCTAGACTTGCGAAATCAAACCCGGGATCAATCTCTTTAACTATATCGCTTGGGGGTTGTCCGCATTCTTGCATCTTCTGCATGATCTCCATTATCTTAGATGAATTGTTAGGTTCATTCTCGTATACCGCATTGAGTTCTTCTATTAGTTTGTACTGTTGTGAATAGCGTTTGTAGTCTTCTTTGGTTAGACTGGCTTCATTCTCTTTTAGCCATTTCGGATATCTTGCACCAAGCTCCTTCATTGGTTCGTGAAGAATATCCTTCGACAATAGCTGTTGCATCATCGTTTCGACTATTGATTCCAAGTCCTATGCAAAAAACAAGAGGATAGTCAACAAAGAGACAGTTACCAAGTAGATAATGAGCTCGATATAACCTTAACATATCATAAAGAACAAATTCTACCAAACAGCCACCAATCTAACACAGTGCAGTTAAATCATAACCTTGAAGACACAGGAGAAGAAGAATCACACATCTGTTCCGCGCTGACAACATTATCCAGCAGAATAGAAATCACATTGTTCTGCTAAAATCTACTTCTAGTAGTGAAGTAAAGACGGTCCAATAGTTGCATCAGATAAAAGACGACTATACTTTCGAGTTTCAATTCAATTAAGTAGAGACAGATTCAGTTTCAGGGCATTTATTTACCTGGGATCCAGTAAGATCCTCGAATTGCTTGAGAAGATCCTCAACCATTCCATCATCATCAGAAGCTGGCAGCTGCTTAGAAGAAATGGATTCCAATCCTTTGACAGTTTCCCTAGTTTGTTCCCTAAGCTTATCAAGAGCTTCAGCAACATGATCCTCTTTGGAAACCTTTTGTTTTCCTTTCTTCTTGATTCTCATATCTGGTAATCCCATTCCAAGACCTTGAACTCCACTTGGTAATAGAACCGTCTCTTCTTTCTTCTTCTTCTCCTCCTCTTGCGCTTCCCTTTGATTTCTACAACAGCACATCCCGAAAAGGACTCAAAGTTAATAAAAACAAAGAAATCTCTAACTTAGGAATTGAAAGTCTCTAAACTCAATCAAAAACATATACACAGAGCAGTTCATATATAAAAAGTTTGAGACTTTGGAGCTAAACAAAAAGGAGAAAGGAGTAACCTTTGAGAAAGATTGAGATCTTTGAAATCATCCAATGCACCTGAGAGACAAAACCACAGAGAAACCCCAAAATTCTCACAGAATCAATAAAAACCCTAAAAGACAAAACCTTGCAACAATCATGAACAAAATTTAGATAGAATTCGAGTAAACGCCGATCAAATTGAAGAGGAAACTTACTATCGAGAAGCTCGTCTAAGTCATCGGTGTGAGTGTTGGACATTTTCCTTAGGCGTTTCTCTTCCTCTCTATCTCCCTGTCTAAACAATTCGAATATGGGAGTAGGAAGAATATCAGAGAGAAGAGAAGAGAGAACGATTGACAGAGGAAGAAGAAACCTTTTTTTGGGTTTGCCTTGTTTTAGACGGTGCGATTGAATTGATGTGACGACGCTTCTTTGAGTTGCGGTGAAGCAAAAGGACTCCATCCAACGGCTGAGATCACTTTTTTGTCCCCAATTAAAAAATCACAAAAAAAAAAAGAGATCTTTTTTAAAAAATTGCTCTCTGAAGAATTTCAGAGTCTCAGCAATGGCTGCTTCTCGTCCGTACATTTTACTTCTTCTTTGCTTCCTGTGGCTGTCTCATCAAACGCCGTTAAGAAAGCGATTCGCATTGTTTTAGCTCTGTTTTTCCGATTTGCTCTGATGGAGTGTTTAGGGTTTTCAGTACTAGAGCTTCTCAAGTTAATGATTCTGGATCTATTGATCAGACCCTTATGCAATCCATGGAGAAAAAGGTGAGATTTTGTATTTTCTCCATTGTTAGGAATCATAACTTATGATCTTCTTTAGAATTGATGTTGCTGCCACATTATATATATATTTGAAATGGTTGAAATTGGGTTTCATTGAGCTAACTAAGATCACATTAGAAGAAATCATGAACCAGGAGGCATGCATTTGATTGCTTGTGTTTAGGCTTGAAGAAATGTTTGTTGATGAGGTTTTCACTGCGCAGATCAAAGAACAACTGGATGCAGGCAGAGTCGGTTTCTGTCAAAAATATGTCTGTTGACGGACGACGTGTATGGTAAGTCTTGCTTAACTCTTTATTCTTTGGTCAATCATATACCAAAAAAGTTTATACATTTCCAAGTTGTGAGATGATCTGTGTGTTGGAGACTTCTGTTTCTGAGATGAAGATGGACCACTTTTTTCACTAAGCACCTGCAACTTTAGAGCCCATCTTCTTTAGTGTGAATAAAGTCTCGATTCGAACAAGCTGCAGAAAAATAATTGAAGTCTGTTAAAATAACTCTGGCTTGATTTATCATTGTTCTGGTGCAGCATTAACGTGCTAACAGCGGCGTTCATGGGGAAATCCTCAGTGAACAGGCAGAGGATGATGTATGACAACAAAGACTCCTTCAGAAGTTTGAAAAGCTTACACAAGTGTGACCAAAGCTCTGAATCTGTTTTTGGTCCAAACTTCAGTGCCAACAATGTTTTTCTTCAATCTTGCTTCCAATTATCCTGGAGTAAAGAAAATGACAGCATAAAATCAGCCAGAAGAAGATGTTTCTGCCTTCATTGACTATGTCTTCAGACAGGTAATACTTATATTATCTAGTAAACATTTCATCGCCTTACCAATCGGACACAAGTTAGATTAATACGGAAAGTATTGATAGAAGTGCATGATTTAGTCTGCTCAATACCGGAGTTGGTGACGAAATGTAGTATACATGCTTCTTTATGCTAGGTGAATACAAAGAGAGGACATACATCATAAAAACCCAACTCTTGTTAATTTACTAGTAATATCTGAGGAAATCCTCTTCTTTGACAGAGATTCTCCGAGACCGGTGGTCGGAAATCAAAGGAAAGAAGAAATTTGGCCGCAATTCCGTCAAGACATGGCAGCAACAAAGATAGAGACAGGGATAACAGTTTGTGGACTGCTCGAGTGGAAGTCTATCGTCAATGTTTAGCTCACCGGACACAAGAAGCTCATGGTAGCACAAAAAGACTCATCAGGTATTGAGAAGTTATCAGATTACCTGTTTGGTGGAGTTGAACCGGTTTGGAAACGCGATCTTCATGATTATCTGCCCAAACATTTTATTGAGTCTGATGACCAATTTTTGAATTTATACCAATTTTTGAATTTATACCAATATATAAGCACAATTTTGAGTCTGATGATCAAATGTTGACTTTATACCAATAAGCAAAATAAACTGCACAATTTTGTTAGTCATTAACTCATTAAGCATTGTTTGATTGATATCAAGGCCTTTGGTAGTAACTCTGTTTTGTGGCTTTAGGTCACTAGTACATAGAATTGGTTATGGTTCTCCCAAACTCATATAATGTCCGGAGCTGCGCTTGGTAAGTAGAACCTAATCCTGGCTCCGGAAACGCTCTTCTTCTTCGAGGTACGTTTGATTTCTCCTCTTTTTGCTGTCTAATCTTTCCCTTTGGGAGGGAGAAGAAATTATTCCGATGAGGACGAGGGGTTAGGTTTACATAGATTTTGAAATTAGAATTGATTTAGGTTCGGTTTACATGGTATTGAAATTAGAATTGATTTCGGTTCGGCTTACATTGGTTTTGAAGTTAGAATTGTCGGTTTACATTGCAATTAATAAGGTTTGAGAACCAAAAAAAAGACACGCGAGGGTTTTTTAGAAAGGAGCGAGTGTGTTTCAAAACAGGCGATTTGGTGGGTTTACACTAGGCATGGGCACGAAGCGGATATCCGGAAAATTTAGGATATTCGTTATTCGATTCGTTTAAACCGAATACTTGATTTTGTGATTTGCTTTGATCCAAAAATTTCCGGATATTCGGAATATCGAATATCCGGATTTTTTTGTGATATTTGCGAATATCCGCTTTGATACTTCTGCACCTATTAAAACCCTGAAAAGCTAAGCGTTCGCGTATAAAACTACGAAGAAAAAGATAAAATTTGGAAAAAAGAAATCGTCGGAGGATTTCAACTTTTTATTTTTAAGGGATATTAATTTTTATTTTATAATAAATTTCACTTCACTAATAAAAACTATTAAATTATGTCACAAACAAAGGTCCGAAAGATAAAAAATGAGTTTACAAAATACAAGTAAAAATATATATTATGATATATATATATATATATTTTTTTTATTTATCGAAAATTATGGATCGAAGCGGATATCCGACTTTTAGAAAAACAATATTTGTTATTTGCTCCGGTTTTTACGAATACTACGTTTTCCTATTTGCTTTGCTTCAAAATTTTACGGATATTCGGATTTTTCGAATCGAATCAAAATGAATATCGAATGGAAGCGGATCTAACGAATATTTTGCCCAGGTCTAGTTTACATCCACAGAAAACGGAGACACGCGCTCAACTCGCGAGTGGTGAGAGTGGGCGTGAAATCGCGCGATGGGTGAGAGAGGGGTGTGACATGGAGCCATCTGATTGGCTAATATAATGAAAATAGTAGAGATGTAGCTCCTACCTTCCTATGATAATATTTATTACTTCACTTTTTGTTCACAAGAAAGAAGCTAATGAATTATGAAAATTACTACTTCCGTCAAACAAAAGATAGTCAGATGATTAGAAAAAACTTTTAGACAAATTTTGAGCTTGTTTGTATTATTTGCCAGCTGAGAATGTAATTAAGATTTCTTCAATCTCATGAAAGTTGGTGTTTTTAGATACAATTGAGACTCTTATTCTGAGGTTTTTGGGTTCTTTTGAAATCCTTTGATGTCACCAAAAATATTTTGTGAATTTTGTATGCTGGCAAAGTTTCATTCAACAATTCTGTGTTCATAGAGGATTCAAAAACAACTTTTTGGAAAGTGATTTTGACAATACTTTTTTTTAACTCTCTTGATAACATCACTTCATTGACCACTGTGGTTTCAAAAGGGATTGCTCACACACTGTTTTGTTTTTTTGTATTTTTTTCATTGTTACAGCATCTGAATAATCTTCCATCTCGTTTTAAGAAAACAGAGTTTTTGATTTCTTCAGTCCTCTGTTCTTGAGAGGTCGCCTGGGTGGTGACTAATCGCTGAAATAGCCAACCATATACATTCAGAAAACTGCCATTAGAAATCCACAAGGACAACCTATGACTGCAGCTTTCCATCAAAACACTGTTTCCTCTTTATCTTCCTCTGGCTGCTTGGTCTGTGTAGAGCATGGTTCTTGGATTTGCATTCCACATAGTTTGTTGTTGTTCGCGTAAGTGTTTGGATCGTTCAATCTGTCTAGCTGAGGACTCTCAGGGATTCTACCTGTAAGTTTGTTGTTTTTCAACTCCGATACATTCAGCTTGCTGAGCTTGGAAAGTGTCTGCGGGATTTCGCCTGAGAGGTTGTTGTGTGAAAGGTCTAAGATCTCTACCTTCTCAAGATTTCCAAAACTTTGTGGGATCAATCCAGAGATGTCGTTGTATGAGAGGTTAAAAGCTTTCAGCTTTTGAGATTGCCTAAAGAATATGGAACTTCTCCGAATAGCTTGTTCTAGGAGAGTTCTATCAGAGTGTAGAGGTAGAGGTTTCTGTTGGCAAGACCATGTTTTGAATTCTTCCAGTTCACTGATAAGTTGTGTATTTCGATAGTGAAGTTGTACTTGAAAGGCAAAGGCGAAGACGAGCTCGGGAGAGATTATTTCATGCTTCTGAGATTCCCAAGAGATGAAGGGAGAAATCCATCAAGATTGTTCTCAGAGAGATCCAATACCTTGATCCTGAGAAGTTGTTTTCAGTCAGCATCAATGTCATGACCCATGTTTCTCCTAACATATCAGGAATCTGACCAGAGAAGTTGTTTCTTGATAGCGCAAGAACCGATAAGCTTATAGACTGAAACAAACTAGGAGGCAATGAACCTGAGAGTCTGTAGTCTGAAAAAATTATGGTTTCGATTTTTAGATCAGCCAACCATTGGGGAAAACTTCCTTCAAGTTTGTTCATGCTCAGATCCAGGAAAAGAAGAGCTGTTTGATTCTTGAGCCAATCCGGAATTTTTCCTTCTAAATCACAAGATCTAAGTGACAGATGTGTTAACTTAGACTGTGCATAGAGAGAGCCATTCTTGTTCTATTGGAGTTTGTTTCCTCCTAACCGCAATATCTTCAGCTTCTGAAGACCAAACAGCCATGTGGGAATCTCACCTGACAAGCCATTGTTATTCTCAAGCTCAAGGGTTTCAAGATTTGTCAGATTCTGAATGGACAATGGAATTCCACCAGACAACTTGTTCAAGCTCAAAGACAGAGTTGATATATTGACTAACTTGCCAATACCGTCGGGAATCTCAAAAGACAATGAGTTGTTCTGGAGATCTAATGTTTCATGCTTCGTCAACTGTGATACAGACAATGGAGTTGTTTGATGCTCATTGTCACCTCCAAGACAAGAGGGTCATGACGAAGCCTCTCAGCTCATATCTGCTGCTTTAGCTGTCGGTGTTACCAATTTCGCAGTCGATGGAACCTCCGAGGTATTTTCCCAAATTTTCCTGATCGTTTAGTCACGATTATCTACTATAGTCATGTATACATATTTTAAACGGGTTTTGTTATGGAGACAGCAAAATTGGGACTTGGTGACAGGGATGGGAGAGACGTATCCTTCTGTTGTTCCTTGCTTTGGACTTCATCCTTGGTAATGTAGACGTATCCTTTTCTTTTCTATGTTTTTGGTTTGCAGGTTTATTGCTAATAGAAGCCCTCATTGGTTTAACACATTGAAGAAGTTCTTTGAGACCACCCTACTGCTGCTGTTGGAGAAGTTAGTGTCTTTATCTCTGATTCATCTAAACTAAAATCTATCTCTTTACTTTTTTTTTCTGAATTCTGAAATGTTTATTTTGTTGGTTCAATATTAAGTATAAATTGTAATGTATGATATTTTAGAGTGTACTGAAACCTCTTTTGGCTGAGATCTCATCAAATTAACATCTTCATAAAATTTTATGTGATTTTGCAGATTGGTTTAGACAAAGGTCCCTTAGCAGGAGGAATTGATTACTCGGACCAGCTAGTCGTGTTTCGCCCACAGCTTGAACTTTCAAAAGAACTAAACTAACCAGTAGCAGTTCATTGCATCGATGCATTCTATGATCTCCTAGAGATAATGAGGTGTGTATAGATACATATCTACATGTTGCATTTACAAAGATATTGCACTAAGTTTCTCGAAATAAATAGACACAGATCCGTAGGGCCTTTTCTTGCTGGTGTGATTCTTCATTCATTCAATGGTTCAGCTGAAGTTGTTCCTAAACCCAATTAGCTTGGTGCATACTTCTCTTTCTCTGGCTGGTTCACTTACATTGGTGAGAAAATTGCGAAGAAGACTTTGAAATCGGTTTAAGATCAAAGAGACAAAAGAACAATCGTCTTCTGCTTCTACTGTTGTGTGTTATTACTTGGATAAGAAAAACTCATTCAATACCAAAATTATGTTGTTATCTGTTGCTTACTTGGTAGAAGTTGTAACAATGTATCTTCTTCTTATTGACTTGTGTAAACCAGTTATGTTGTTTGATTTTTTCGATAGTTTACATTTTCTCTTTTAAATCCCCTTTCTGAGGAGAGATTTGTTTTGCATACTTGTGTGATCTACAATAAAACAGATCAACCGAAGAACATAACTAAACACTAACACTCTAAACACTCCAACAGGAGACATCAAACGCCACACACACACACGGAATCTCGTATAAGAAGAAGCAATGCCAATCCTTCCACTGCATTATTAGTTTTATCTGAAACTGATTTAGTCAATAACATTAAGATATCAAAGCAACCTATAAACGGACTAACGAGTTTGCAAGAGAGAAGACAACAAAAAGAAAGGATGAAATGTCTGAGAATCTTCCAACATATGTCGTCTTCAAAAATATGTTATCCTCCTCCACACCAGACTTGCCTCTACATATAAGATTGGTGTTTCAATGCAGCAGTTTAAGGTACTCGATGTGCTCCTGCTTTCATGTTGTGATCTCAGAATCAGGCTGCTTCACTCTCGACACATAAAGCACAGCATTGGTAGATTGATGTCAACCTGTGCTGTATCAATCAAGTCCTCAGAATCTGGCTTCTGCTCCACAAACCAAGATTGCCTGTAGCGAACATGTTAGGAACAGAGACTGTTTTGTATACAAAGAAACTCAGTATTATTGAGGAAATCTAAATTAAGAAGGTTTTTGATTAGAGGACTATAACATGAGGAACAAAGAAGACTGAAGACGATCAACTTTTGAGAGTGAAAACCAATTAAACAATCCAAGTACGGCAGAGATGAGAGTCAAGATGGAGACGATCAATCACGGTGGCCTCACGCTAGGCTTCTGATGGGCTTTTTTGTATTGGGCCTTCTTTGCTACCAAATCCAAGGTATTACTTTCTTCATTCTTTTTTTTTTTTTTTTTTATCTTTTCTTTACAAATTATTTTAAATAAAACTAAAACTAATTAGTTTAAAACTTTCACTAAAACATTTAACTAACAAAAATTTTTAAGACTTTTAAAAATTAAAAATAAAAAATCTTATACTTTAAGAAAATAATGTTTTAAACTAAAAACCATGTTAATTTTACTATTACTTTTTAGTTTAAGTGTTAAATTTTAAAAACGTCAAAACTAACCCCGCCTAGGCATCCTGTTTATAGTTGGTCCGTAAGTTTTGGTGTTTGAAGTTCGGTATGTTCTCATGTAATATAGATTTAACACTTAAATTCATTTTTAAAAAATAATAGTGATTTTGACTAAAATTTAAAACAAATTTAACCCTTAACCGTCGTCTCCGGTAACTGCTTTTCTCGCTCAGCTCTCTTTTTCTTTGTCTTCGTTGACTAGTTAGTCCTGAAATTAGGGTTAACGTGGTGGTTCTTTTGTTTCCTGTAACTGGATCGTTGAATTAGTTGCAATGAGTTATAGATTCTCTCATTGCAGGGTTCTCCAGTTCATCGCTATATTCATGATTTCTCCCCTATAGAGCCAGTATATCCAGCGTGTCCAGAGAATATCTTGCACTCATCATTGGCTACTACATCTTCATCACCTCTATTCATTAGTTCGCCGCAGTTAAACTTTTACCGAGATTCCAGTTTCTCAGTCCAAAGGTATAACCTGATTCTTTCTTTTAGTTGTCTTGTTGACAGGACAAAGATTTGTTGTTTGGTTTTATATATGCTGACCCTGGTATTCTTGGTGTGGTTATGTTCCTTCCTTAGGGATAGTTCTCTGTATCTATATGGTCCACTCGTTCTCACTGGTGAGAGTGTAAAAAACTCATCAGATGTTCTGGAAGCTGTAGAGAACGAAGCTATATTGTTTTAAGGGAGGCCCAAGAAGAACAAGATTGCAAAAACCATCCCACATATTTCTGTACGCAAAATAAAAATCTCTCAAACCAGCTTGGTGTTTACCTTCGAAGTCGAACCATGTAATCTTGGAGGCGTGACAACTGCAAATACTCTTCAACTTGAGCCGTCACAGAGTTGCGCTGAAACAGTGAAACAGATAGTTAAATTTACTCAAGAGACTTAGAGAAACTTGGGTTATGTTAAGAAATTCAAGAGACGAGGAAGATACAGGCGTACAGCCCAATCGCAAGGTAACCTTACGAATATTTACTTTTCTTTGATTTTATCAAATGGTAAAACTTTTGCAATGACCTTTGCGTGGTTCCTAATATGGTCAAGTGGGCCTAACTCGAAATTGGGAGAGCTCCAGTAGAGCGTCATATGCCACTACACTAAGACGTAATTATAATGGATATGCCCCTCATAAAACATTATAAAGCACCTCCAAAGAACCGTGCAAACCAAACCAAAAACCCAAAATGTTTTTCCGGCTTGATTTTTGATTTTGATTTTGTTTTTTGATTACTAAAATTTGATTTTCAATTTTGAAACTACTTTGATTAAGAAACTGATTTTTTAATTTGATAAATGAAATTCAAAAATTTAATAAATAATCATGTTTTTTTATTCCATTTGCTTTCTTTCTCATTGGTAAAACTTTGATTTGAATAGTCTTCATTGGTAAAATTTAAAATTTAGCCTTTCACTCAGCGGTGCAAAAGTTGGCCACTGCAAATTTTTAGGCTAAATGATCTTAGAACTCTTGAAGTTGCCAAGAGGTTATTGACAATCTGCTATCAACTGAACCGGAAGTTGTTTGGTTTATGTTTGTTGTTTCGATTGTGGCCGAATACATTCTATTTATCATTTCCTAAATATTCAGTCAATTTTTTTTAATAATCTTGTGTATTTCCATTTTTTTGATAAAAAGGTTCTTTTATAGTATAAGATTTATTAATAATTTACCAAGTAATCTTGTATTCATGCAAGTCAGTTTTTGTTTTATATTAAAAAAATCTGTATTTATTTTTTGATTATTAAAAAAATATCTTTTATTGAATAAGATTTATTTATAATTTGCCCAGTAATATCGCTAAAGGAAGAGTTTCGATATTTTACTTTTTCTTTGAGAAATCCCACAATATCATAACAGTAGTTCCTAAATTTCAGCAAGAACCACACTTTTTCTTCTAACGTCTCTTTTTTTCTTTTTTCTTTTAACTTTTGATTTAATCTTCAGTATTGAGGAATGCTTTTAATTTGTCTTGTTCTCTGGTTTTTTTCTCCATTGTTGCAGAACCACGTCAAAAACAAGCTTCTGTTCCTTGGACAACAAGTTACAGTCGTATATTAGTGTTCCCAAACATATACAATCTCTTCATTCTGTAGAAAGGCTACTACAAAATGTCAAATAGATCTTTGAAGAACCCATCGAACCAGTAAGACTCTTAATCTCTTCCAATATTCGTGTTAATTTTATGTGAAATATTTATTAAACCTAATGTTAATCGTTTGTAGAAATTCAAAGTCACCAGATCTTGACCTCTATGTGAAAGGCGTCCATTTTCATCTTCACAAAGTAGGCTTTTGAATCCGATTTCGCTGAGATTTGTCTCTTTTTGTGGTTACTTCTGATTTCGAGGGTTTTGATTTTTGACGTTGGTGTTTATTTAGGAGACTTTAGCTAAGAGATCGGCGAAAGTGACGACATTACTCGAGTGTAACAAGCTCCATGAACTGCGTTGGATCCTCAGAGACATGGACATCAACCCGAGTATCTTCCACCTCGTGACTAGATTCTGCTATGGCTACAAAATCGATTTATCAGCTGACAACATCGTCTCTGTGCTATGCATTGCTTATTACCTAGATATGAGCGATGATCATAGCTCTAACAACTTGTTGAACAAGGCAGTAACTTTCTTGGAACAACGAGTTCTCATGAGCTGTAATGAAACCGTGAAAGCTCTTCGTATCTGCAGCGATAAGATTCTGGACAAACTAGCTGATGTTGGACTCATCGAAGTTTTCTTAGATTCTCTTGTCGAAAAGGCTCTCAACGATACTAGGTTGCTCCAAGATTTGATTACATTACCACTTCGGTTATATGAACCCTTGATTCTAGAGTTGAGTAAGCACAATGTCTCGATAGAAAAATTTGTAGCATCGGTCTGCAATTACGCAAAAAGATGGGTTTTCGAGAAAGATGACGGAAGCGTTTCAAGGAACAAGAGAGAAGTAATTGAAGCTGTTGAGAAGCTTTTGCCTCACGAAAGAGGAATAATCTCGTGTGGATTTCTGTTCAAATCTCTGAAAGAATCGATTTTTCTTGATGCTTGCTCTGATTGCCGAAAAGGGTTTGAAGTTAGGATCAGTAACCAGCTCGACATGGCTAGAGCAAAAGATCTCCTGATTCTATCACCAACAGAAGATGGATCTTATGACATCGAGCTCTTGAAAACCATTCTCAAGAGCTTCTATAGTAACTATAGTGTCTCGGATCTTTCGCGGTTTGTGAGTGTAGCGAGAATGTTGGAAGAGTTTCTGTTGGAGGCTGCTGCGAGTGATGCTGATTTAAGGGTAGGAACATTCAAGGAATTAGCAGAAATAGCGGTTGCTGCGTCTTGTGATGTGCTGAGTTACTCCGATGGAATATACAGAGCGATTGATGCTTTCTTGGAGAGGCATAGAGATTTGATTGAATCGGAGAAGATGGAAGCTTGTAGATTTCTTGAATGTAAGAAACTTTCGCCCGAGGCTTGTGAACATGCTTCAAAGAACGAGAAGCTTCCATTGCGGATTGTTATGCAAGTTTTATTTGTTTCTCAGATGCAGATTCGCGATAAGGTGGCTAGAGAAATGAAAGGTGTAGTAGAGGAGAAAACACAGGATCAGGTACATGAAGATGATGAAGTGGAGAGTATGAGTAAGAAGTTGTTAAAGCTCGAGATAGAACCTGACTATAGCAAGAAAAGAAAGATTGATAATCTTGAATGTGTTGTTTATTGCGAGAAGAAGAAGACAAGTGTGTGGAGAGAAGTAAAGAGGAAGTTTGGTTGTATGACTTCTTCTACCATGGATGCTTGCAATTGTCATTTCAAGAAGAGGAAGAAGACTTACCATCTCTACAAATAACAGATAATCACTATTTTGTTTTGTTAGAATTTGCTTTTGTTCCCTTTAAATCCTCTGTTTGTTCTGTTTTTCCTCTGTTTTGTTGAATCCTCTGTTGTTTCGTTAAAACACTCTGTTTCTGACTTTCTTGTTCGGTTTAATGTCTGGTCTTAAATTAAATTGCACTGGACTAGTCCTAAATCCTAGTGTCATCCGGAAATATACTGGTTTAAGAACATAAAACTTTGAAATCAAAAACAAACTAATATCAAAGTACAAACGATCTTCATATAAAATCCGAGAAGTAGACCAAATCTCAGAAAGATCAAATCTTTTGTTAAACTCAAATTCAATTATCACAAATCAAACAAGAGAAAAACTTCTGAACGAAAGATTTAGGAGACGAGTGACGAGTAGATCCTTTAGAAAGATCAACGATCTCATGCTCATCAAGGCCTCCTTCTTTAGCCTTCTTGGACTCACCATGGAATCTAGTGAAAGCTTCTTCTACGTACCGAGCCGCATCCAAAACCTTCATGTTATCCGCGAGCTTAAACGGGTAAATGTCTTTGATATGATCTCCGTTTAGTACAGCAGCTGCTTGAATCAATTCTATTTGAAAATCAGTGAGATCTTCGTCTTCTTCTTGTGTTTCAATGTCTATGTCTCTTGCCCTTGGAAGTTCCGGTAATGTAACTATGTAATAATCTAAAAAATCATTAATTGCGTTTAATATGGACTATATAACCAACTAGATAACCGATAGTTACCAGGGCAGTCTGTCCTTGGGCTGGTCCGGTTGATGACAGCGTCGAATGTTCCAGCCCATTCGTCACGCTTTGTAAGAAAGCTCTTAAGGTTGAATATTTTTTTCAGTGTTGCCGGAATTGATGAATGCTCAAACTGCGATGTTGGCTCTGGTCCGTTTGGCTCGTGTAACACTACAAGATCACGTCATGAACAGTAAATTATATGATAAGATCATCGAGCAATTGATACGAACCATCTACATACAAAAACAATTTTTATCGGCCAAATTGTTTACTATATGCGAGCCAGATGGACTAGAACCAAAAAACGAATCGACAGTATTACGACTAAGGAAGAATCAATAACCGGTTTCGACCAACGTGACACTTACCACACTAAACTAACACAACTCCTTCCAATTTAAAAACATACGTACCCGTTTTAGGTTCGATCCAAGGCGAGATTAGCAATGCAGGAACCCTAACACCAAGCCGGTCAAACTTAAAGTTATAGGGCTCGGGTCCAACAAGACCATCAGGATTTGGGACACCAGTGACTGGAGTAGGGACATGGTCATAGTAACCACCATGTTCATCATAAACAACAACGAAGAGAATCTGGTTCCACTGAGGACTAGCTCTTAAGGCTTCGTAGATCTCTTTGACTAGATTTTGGCCTTCAGCAACGTCGTTTTTGGGATGGTCATCATTTGCTGGAGCCGACAAAATGTTGAAGTATCTTGGTTCTATGACCACATAGTTTGGAAGCTTCCCTTCTTTGCAATGCCTCTTGAAGCTTAAGTGGTATTGATGGAAGTTGTCCACGTACTTCAATTTCCTCATGTTCCTGATTTAGAGTTAATTTAAATTTAAACGATTAATGAGTTTAAAACGCATTAAATGGACGTAAATTGTTCCGTATACAGTTTGGACACATGCGAAACCTAATTATGATTTATTTTTTTATTTATTTTTTTCAAAAATCGAATCTCTGAGTGATCCGATTAAGTAATCCCGTTGTTTTTTGATAATTCTTTAAGAAAATTTCTCTTTTTTTTTTTCTTCTTCTAAATCAATAATATGAGAAGCAACTCCACTTTCCATAAACTACAAATCGATAAAATTCCAACCATGTGGCGTTTTCTTAGTATTCAACAAAAATAAAAAAATAAAAATTCAATCACGGAGCAATCAACTAGATATTGCAATCCAGATGTCATTACGATTCTTTATATATATATATATATAAAGGTGTCATTACATATAATTCATCGGTTCATCATTAAGTAATCCATATGTTTTCTCTTATACTATATTACTATATACTCTTAGTCGATTTTTTCCAACATTAAATCATAATAATTCGTAGCTTTGAATTTTACTTTTATAATTTTCTTATCTAATTTTCAAAAGAACTAGAAGTACTACTTACCTGTAAAAGAGGCAATTAGGAAAAGATTGGTAATAAATCCCAAACGTGAAACCACTCTCTTCAAGTGATTCGAAGACTGTCCTCTGAGGAAACCCACGGACAAGCGTGTTAGTGTCATTACTAAACGCACCGTTTGATGTCGCTGCGTGGACGTAGAGTCGGTTAGGCTGCGTCGACGACGGCAACGACGAGAACCACCGATCGCAGACGGCGAATTCTTGAACTAGTTCCTTGAATACCGGAAGTTTCTCCGGCGGAAATCCTTGCATCACTACTTTCTCCGACATCCCTTTTGTTATCGCCTCTGCGTTTTGTACGAACCCGTTCATTTTCGGATACGGGTACGGACTCTCGTCGCTGAATGGTTTTCCAAACACTTGTTCGTAGATCGCCTGAAATTCAAAGATCGTAGATAAACCACTTCATCAATTTGACCGGTTAAGAAGAAATTTACGTTCACCAGACCGGTTAAGAAGTGTATACATATTTTCTATATTCGGTACGGTTATTGAAACGGATAAACCGGATGTGTACCTGAAAAGAGTGACCGGGATCAGGATCAATGTTCTGAGATTCTTTGCCGAAGAAGACTTGAGCAGAGTTCGGGTCAGATGTAGAAATTGGGTTGGATCTTGGTTCGGATTCGGATACTCCATCGATTTCCGGGTTTAGCTCCTTAAACCAACCTAACATGTGGTCGAACGACCTGTTCTCCTGAACCAACACGACGACGGTTTTGATAGGAGAAGAAGATGAGCCACCACCAGAGCTCGTTTCCTCCCCCATACTTCTCTTTATTTTTCTCTCTGTCTATCTCTCTTAATTAGCTGTGTCCCGTGTAAATGGTAGCCTTATTATACTGGTAAACGCCTTATTGTATGATTAGTAAATCACATAAATGGTATAGTTTCAAACTTTTACATGTAATACTTTTTATTTTATTTTTTTGTATTAAAGAGATCACTAGTAATCATATACATTTGAATCAACTCGGTGAATGGATATAATCGCATTTGTTTTTTCTCACGGTCGGTGAGGTGGCAGAAGAATTACTCGTTTTTTATTTAGTGCAGAGGAAAAACGTTTTCAAATTGACAGTTTATGTAAATACATGAGCTTCCCATAACTCTTTCTACCATTATCATTTATCAAAGGAAAATTAATAAGGTTATTGGCGATATACATTGAATATTATTACTTATTAGTCTCTTCTCTATCTATGAAAATAACAATGTAGTAGATGGAATTAGGTGTTGACCAATTATTATTGCTAAAACTATAGTCTATAGCACGTCTCCGTACGTGCCTTTTTATTAATACGAAAAATCAATTTGTAATTAGATGGAATATTAGTTAAATGGAATAATTAATAATATGTGTTATTAGTTCTAGGTTATTTCATACAAATTAAGAAAACAATTAAAGTGCTATTTTACCTCTAATTAATACATTGTTTTATTTGATATAAGTAATTAATAAGCTTAACTGTAACAATGAATGTATTCTTATTGATATGAAGAAAGATAGGGAGAGTAGTAAGTACATTTTACAAAAATATTAGTGAGCCATAAGATACTAGAGTCCCTAAATTGACAAAGCTCTATGAGAGCCATATTGCAGGAAAGACCAATCAATCAAACATCAAACATCAAACATGAAGTTTGAGAAGAGATAAAAACCAGAAACGAACAGGTTATTGATAGAATAGCTATTGATAAGTTTCAGAAGAGATAAAATCAAACATCCCAACAACACATAAACAAAACAAACCAAAAAAAGTAGACAACTATAATATGCAATAACACAACCATCCATTAATTTTAATTACTTAACACGAACTTCTCATCTGAATTCATACCATTGGGGAATGGAAGAAGCGAATCAAGCACGCTGCACAGAAAAACGCACAGATGTAGATTCGAGTTTAGTTTTCTTTTGATTTCGAACTTTAATAAATTTACAAACTAACAAAAACAAAAAACAATTCATACCCGACGTAGATCTTTCCATTTAGCATCCACCCTTTGCTTGACTTTTATTAAGGCGTGCATTTCTGTAGTATGAAGAAAATAAGTAATCACAAATGAAATTTGTTTTCTTCTTCTCAAAGTAATATACGGACAATCTCAACATTACCATAGACAAAGTTAATCACATATCCACTCAACATCCATGAGCTAAAAACCCGAATATTCTTCGCAGAAAAGCCCAAACTCTTAAAGCCCGTAGCCACGGCTTTCTCTTCTCCTGAAATAACACATCCAAAACACATCACGAAGATCCCTTGCGAAAAAATCGAGATGCGGGATCAGAGAACGTTACCGTTGCTGCCAGGCGGTGAACAGAATCCTCGAGCTTGAGGACGCCCAATGGATCTAGCACCGACGCGGCGGCAACACTGCGAGACGACGGATCCAAGATTCGGCGGCATGATCGGGAATTAGGTTTTTCGACGAAACAGGTCTCTCTGATTTCTTCAAAAGGGGTAAAGTAAAAGAAAACAGACACAAGAGGATTCTCATTCATTCGGTGGTCTTAATAAATTATATATGGGCCCTGACTAGAGAGAGTTGATGCTCTTTTTTTATCCGCCAGTTTTATGGGCTTTAAGCCCAAATACCAATATTTTTGTTTTGGGTTTAATCTCGTCGTTTTTGAGTTTTCGGCCACATACCACAGAAAACCAAACAACCTTCCGATTCATTTGAATTTTGAATAATAAACAACGTTATGTATTGTTGTTATTTATTACCAAGGGTGCATTTGGTTGCTTGGCTTGCAAGTGAACGACAGTTTTGATTGCTTCCTTGGAGATTTGTTCACGAAAAGGCTGGCTTCTTGGTCAATAGCATCCAGAAAAACATCCAGTAGTGATAAACGGCAAAAGCCTTCGAGTGACCGATGGCGTTTTGCGATTTTACAGGCCTGAGAGAACCAGTGCTTGGCTTGCTATTGTCCTCTCTGCTCGAATCGATACAGAGGATAAGGAGTTTTATCATCTCTTTCCGTCTTTGTCCACTGCGGTTTCGTTGAAATGAGATGTTCTCGGTTTTGAGGCATGGCATGCAAATCTGTTGCGCTAGATAGAGGTTATATAACCGGCCGGAATTTGTATTTTCTGGGTTTGTTTGTGTTCATGATTTTGGGAATGAGTATCATGATGGTGCAAGCCAAGTTTGAGAATGGTCTCACGTCCAAAAACGAAACAACACAAACATCTATATAGTTTTAAGGTGCAAGCGAAATCTGAAAAGATGGTCTCACATTCAAAAACAAAACAACACAAACATATCTAATATTGTTTTAAGGGAGGCCCAACATTGCAAAAACCATCCCTGATATTGTACGCAAAAGAAAATTCTCTCAAACCAGCTAGCGTGTTTACCTTCGGAGTCGAGCCATGTAATCTTGGAGGCGTGACAACTGCAGGTTCTCCTCAACCTTAGCCGTGACAGGGTTGCGCTGAAACAGAGAGTTAAAAATAGATCAAAAGTCTTTTATATATGGGGTTATGCTTGAAAATTCAATAACTGTACCTGATGAATCGGGATAAGGACGTGGTTGGAAAGAAACTGACGGAAACTGTGAAGCTGAAGGTTGATCTTTTCAACCTCTCTTTCTTTGTCTTCCTTGTTCAGTCTAACCTCTGTTGTAAGCTTCTCAACCTCTCTTTGGTTGTTTTCTTTGTTCACCGTAACCTCTCTTTTGAGCTTCTCAACCTCTATATGGTTGTTTTCTTTGTTCACCGTAAGTTCTGTTTTGAGAGATATGATATCACCTTTCATGCCCTTTACTGTTGGATAATTGAGGGAGATTGAAGAACAGAGTAAGAGATAATATCTCTTCTCTTTTGAAGAAGACAAGAACGAAATAGAAAACTTTTTATTAAACTGAAACTTGTTGTTTTATTACAACAACACTCATTCACTTATATACATGTCGTACGGTCGTAACCGTTCGTAACTTGTGGAAACCGACAACTTAATAACACAACTCATTAACACACACCCGTTAATACACATTCATACATATATTAATATATGTTAAATATGTGACCAAACTCAATTACCACTAACATTTACGTCTTGGACCACAGAATTTGTTTCCTCATTGTTCTCGTTAGTCAGAAATTGGAAGGACATTTTCGCTATTTGAGCGGAAGCAACACCCACACAGATAGAGAGTCCGCGAGCCACTTCTTCACGTGTTTGCTCTTCACTGAATACCTTCTTCTCAGCAACAATTGGTTGACCGGCGGACGTGTTAACAATTTTACCTCTGCCTCCGTAGATGAATGTGAGAGCTCGTGAACTTATTTCAAATAGCTTTGGAAATCTCTTGGCCATGCCGTCTACGGCTTGCCTAGACCTACTATCGACCACACCTTGAAACTCTTCCTTCATATCCTTTATTGGTTTGTGAGGAGGCTTACCGGAAAAGTATCGAGATCCACAGCGACGACGGTGATACTGTAAAACTCAGTTTTAGGTCAAATCGATTTTACAAAATATAATGGGAAAACGAAAAAGGAAACTAAATAAGGAAGATTCGTTATCACATTACATTACCTGCGCAACGACGAGAGATCCCACATTTCTCGGCGGCATCATCGGAATTAGGAGATTAGGTTTCCAAATTGATTGATCCGGTTTTTACTTCGCAAAGAAAAAAGGGAGAAATTGATTGATCCGGTTACGGTCTCTCTGATTTCTTCACAAATGAAAACACTTCTTTTATACACTCGAATGGGCCCTACCTAAACTTTCTATCCGCCTATGATATTGGGCTTTAGCCCAATTTGTTCAGAGTTTAATTGTTTCTTTCGTCAATAGGTTGGCTCCACTTACTGCTCAATTAAACAGATTATTACAAAATCTATATTATATACCCATATTAATTTTATTAGCCTTCAATATTTTATGTAAAATCGTCAAACACCAATTTTTTACTCAATTACCTCATACACACTTCTTTAATAAATTCAATCTTCTCATCTAAATTGCATGATTTCCTAGATCATATATAATTCCAATCGCGTGTTTACTTTTCCACCAAGAAACCTTTGTTTTCTTCACAAGTGATTCACTATGCCAAATTACATTATTTATAAAAAAAAAATTAGTTGATTTAATTTTATTTATTGTACACATTTAGAAAAACTCATTATACTTGCTGAAGACATCTTTGTCCAATGGTAGACCCACTTATATAATAATCTCTCTCAAATTCGACTTCAGTCTTCCCATTGTTCAACTCTATCAAACAACTCATACGAAAACCCCTAAATGTGTTTCCTAATAATCTATCAATCATAAAACACCAAAACTTCCACAGGTCATTCTTTTCAAATCTCATGGAACTTTATGGATGGGTTTTGCAGATAACATAGAGTAGCAACAATGGAACTACAAGACTGTAACCCGGAAAATGAACCACATTCCTCTCATAAGCTCTAGCTATATAGCCCAGCAATTCTGTCAAGAGAAACAAAAAATACTTCAGAAGCTAATGCAGAAAAAACAAAAACAGAGAACAGATGAACATGATTGCAGGTTTTTGCCAATGCAAGATGGAAATAAATGAATCATGAGTTAATATAGAAGCGGTACCTTGAAAGGCTTCCAATATAGAGCCAATGAAGCGAGCAAGAGCTATTTCCGAAACAGTCTTATGTTAGAGAATAACAGCGAGCGGCGTTGTGATCTCTTCTTCCTTCCCCGGTCATGGTCATCCTCATTCATACCAGAGACATCTCTCTTTGTAGATCTCTCTCTCAGCAACCAGACAACATACAACCAAGACACTGGGGATGACAACAAATACCATGTGTGGGATCAGCAGAACCATTACATCAGGTTGTCCAATGTACAGTATTCATGTTGCCTATCTGCGCCTGAGCTTGTCACCACCCAGCCAATAATAGTCATGTATGTTCTGTTTCCGGAATCAGTATACACTTCACCCGAGAACCAAGGAAAGAATATGAGATAGAACAAGTATGCCATGTAACCGAACCAAACCACAGGCATTCTGCAGAGGTATTGGAGAATCCACAGTACAAGTGTGATTGGTCTTTTCTTGGCAATGAACTTCTTGAGAGTGTACTGCTTCTTGAAAACGGTGATGATGCATTTGGGGATAAGAAAAACGAGAAAAAAACTATATAGAGGAAGCCAAAGAATCGGGTAATATATAATGTCGCCTATTGGCGGCCCATGACAAGGAACTCATTCCACGTCCATGAAACTTTAGAGCTTAGACCATTGATGGAATACGGTCACATTTCTGATAAAGTTAATCTGCCTTTAATGTCAGTGACTTCTATTTGCAGCTAAAATCTATCAGGTAAGGGGTCTTCAAAGGCCCTATAATTCCATGGAAGTGAAAAGAGTGTTGCCCCGGAAGAAGAAGAATCACCTCCATGTTTTCTTATTGGAGCTTCCATGACCAGATTGTCAATCCAGGGCTTGAGTCAAATGCAAATCACTCATTCACCAACCTAACTTAAAACAATCAATGATCTCAACCAAATGAATCAACTATAGACCAAGTTGGGAGAGCGTAACCGACCTCAACAGTTATGGTGTTAACATTTCCTTTCCTTTCCATCTGTCCATTGATGCTATACTTTGGGAAGAAATCAACAGATGAACCAACAGCCGGAACACCAAAAATGTCATGATTACCTCTAAGATCATAAAATATGCTCTTATTAAGCCCACTTGTTTTCACAACATCTTGCATCACATTCTCGTATTCTAACCACTCATCTTCATTTAGCTTCATTGTTAACATTGTCTTTGCTTTTTTCCATCTGATTAACCAAATTAAGAGAAAATCAACCAGTAGTAATCTTCACAAAACAAAATTATCTACAACAGATGAGAGTTTATAAGTAGAGTAGACGAAAGGCAAGGAGCCAAAGATATCAGATATAGCTATATCTAACCACATTGATCTTTGATTGAGGAAGTGGAATCTGCATTGATGTGCAAGAACATAACGTGGTTACGGATTCAAGTCTGTTAATCCTCGAAAATGTTGCAGCAACGGAGCATGTTTACTCTCCTGGTACAAGCGATCTTTCTGACCACCAGGTGTTCGACAGAATGACTATGAGAAGGCAAAAGTTTCAGCAAAAGAGCAGACAATAAAGAGTTTGGAAATTCAAATTCAAATATTTGAAAGAGGAAATAAATCAACAGAACAACCAAGTTCTATACTTGACAACTTTGGGTGGATGTAAGGTTGGTTGGCTAGAAGAGAAAAGGAATGCCAAAGTCCTCCTTTGCATATTAGACAAGTTATGTGGTTATTGTCAGAAGCACGACTATAATACATACTCATAAAATGAGCTCCTACATTTGGATACAAATCAACTTGATTAAGGTAAGTTATTGGGAGTTCAATGATGCTGGTAACAATGACATGTATTATTTGGAATGGAGATGAAATTCAAAGCAGGAAGGTATATGCAAACACTAGTAGCAGAAAGATTGGGATTATCTAAGAAGAAAAAGAAAGCAAAGATAGCGGCGCAGCAAGGAGATCAAAACCAAGAAAAAACCGATGAGCTCAAAAGCAATACAGTATGAGATATTAATATTCTTGGTACTAGGATATACTAACCCACGAAACACAAATCAACATAAGTATCATTTTGCGTGTTCGAAGCAAAGAAGATGATTTGGATAAAAACAAGTTTTAAGGTGCTTTTTTCTTGGCAGGATCCTGGACATGTTCTCATAAAAATTTGTTGGTGAAACTAAGGCAAAAGATATGACGACTGATTCCACTACTAGTTTTTGTTCTATCTCCCAATTAAAATTGTGAGGTTAAGAAATCATTTGAACAAAATGAAGAGTTGCCAAGGGATTATTTTCCTCTCGATCAATGATTAGTCCTGAAACATTTACTTGTCCACATTTCTATTTCTTCTCTCTCCTTACAAGAAGTAAAACTAATTCTATATGCAGCAAGCATAAGGTTCAACTCTTTGGGAGACTACTAAAACTTGTTATCAATGTATAAGGAAGTGAAATCATCATAGCATAAAGTTCTCCTCTTTGGGAGACTATTGTAATTTGTAACTTATTATGAATAAATATTTATATAAAGAAGTGAAATCATCATAGAGGAAGTGTTGTTACCCATAAGACAAGCTCCTTATTGATTACAATCAGAAAATTATGCGTCAGTCTACTTATTAATGTTAGCATTTGAAACAAAAGACTTTCCATACACATATAGTTTACATGCATTTTGAACAAAAGCAATTCCTTAATTTATGTCTGCCTTATTCCACAATGACCGAATACAAAGCTTCAAAACAATTAGAATTTTCGGTCAGACACCGAACCAGCTCGTGAATCAATTTGATCAAAGAGTTCCTCAGTCGCCCTCACATCCTAAAAACACAAAGACGGTGATGAGGATATAATGATACTCAATAATGTCATTCAAAGTGCTTTTTGATTCCGTTTTTACCTTCATCAGCTTCTCCTCAAATACCTGTGCACTATCGCCACGGCCCGGTAAAATAATACCTTAATACAACAACAACAACAACAACAACAATAACAATAAAAACAACAAAATAAATAATTCGGCTCGTCGAGGAAACAAAATCATTCTCTCTTTCTCCATACCTAAGCTATATCCCGTAGCCAGAGCTATACCTCGCAATATGAGCCCCTGCACGCCGACAGCCTCTCCTGCTCCGTATACTAAACACGTCACGACGATCCGGTAATAGAAAGCTTGCGAAAATATTCAGATGCGTAATCAGAGAACGTTACCGTTTCTACCAATCGATGAACATAATCCTCTAGCTTGACGATACCCGATTGATCTACCACCGACAAGGCGGCGATACTGCGAAACGATGGATCCAAGATTCACCGGCATGATCGGGAATTAGGTTTTCGACAGGTCTCTCGGATTTCTTCGAAAAGGGGTAAAGTAAAATATTATATTACGAATGGGCCCTAGCTAGAGTTTATGGTCTTTTTATTCGCCTATCATATTGGGCTTTAGCCCAATTTGTTTTGGGTTTATTTTGTCCACAATAAATAAACGAATTGTAATCTAATCTTGACTAAATTCTCACTAAATTTTATATTCTTGCGAACAAAGCAAAAAAAAAAAATTATTGAAAAAAGACGTTTGCCTTTTCGGTTCAGGAGCAGCATTTGATGCTTCTGAATGTGATTCTGTTGGTATCACATGATCATCATCATCATCACATCCTCTTTCTCTTGCCTTTCTAGACTCTTCTAGAAACTTTTCAAATGCATTTGTAACGTGTTTGGAAGCATCTGCAACACCAGTTTCTATGCATAGTTAGTGGTTTAATTCATCGTTTTTGTAGTCTCGTTTTAATCCCTCATCCATTACTACAAGCTCTTTTTGAAATTCGCTTAATTGTGCATTTTCTTTTGCCACCATCCCGCTTAGATTTGGCCTATTATTACATATTTGGCCTATTTTCTTATAAATATTAATCCCCCCAACATTTCTCAGCGACATCATCGGAAATTAGGTTTATGGGTAACTGGCTTGAATGAAGTTTATGGGTGTGAAATGGGGCTTTTATTCCGATTTTTCCGGTTTTACTAATTGGGTTTACCTGTTCGAGTACTTGGGCTAAAGGCGTGTGACTGTGAAGGCCCACTCGGCTTCCAGATACAAAACTCTGGGATCTTAAAAACAGTATAATAATAAACTACAAGAATAAGCCAATATTAATTGTAAATTACTTTCTTTTTTTTTGGTGTAACGAATTGTAATTTCATTTATGACACACAAATATCTGGCTTAATTGTTTATTTCGTCACTAGGTTGGCTCCACTTCCGCTCAATTAAACAGATTACAAAATCTATAACCCATATTAATTTTATTAGCCTTCAAACACTGATTTTACTGAATTACGTGAATGTAGAGTTACCATACACCTATTTGAGATATTAAATCGTCTAATCTAAATTGTTTGACGTTGCTGATTTTTTAGACCATATGGATAATTCCAATATTGTGTTAGTTGTGCACCAAGAAACGTTTGTTATCACAATTCACAAGTGATTCACTATGAGGCCCTTGGATTGGATTACCATTATATAATCCCAACCACGGAAACTTCATCGCTGGTCCACTTTCCGTTTCGAAATCAAAATCAGAATCCGAAGTTTTCGATTATTAATCTACTATGCTTCTCATCTAATCAAAATGCAGAGTTCTGTTTTATTTAGCGACAACATGTGGAGACGAGAAAAATTTGGGACCCATTATAGTTGCAGTTAGTGACTTTAGTGACACTTTACTCTGTAGGCTTTGATACAACCCAATCACCAATCCAATAATTAAAGTATATCTCATCTAACATATAATTTTTATATAAGAAGATGAAATCTGCAAATAATTGTGTAAGTTCTTATACAACGAAAAAAAAAATATACACAAGAGACCAGTATGGCCTTTTTTTGTCTTAAATAAATTCCACACACAAGTGAAGTGACTACAAATTATTCTTATAAATTTGTATACTCTTTCAATCATGGCGAACAAAGCAAGAGAATAACTTATTGAAAAAAGACGTTTGCGTTTTCGGTTGAGGAGCAGCATTTGATGCTTCTGAATGTGATTGTGGTGGTATCACAACATGATGATGATGATCATCATCGACGCAATAAATGATGTCGTTCTCATCACATCCTCTATCTTTTGCCTTTCTTGACTCTTCTAGAAACTTCTCAAACGCATTTGTAACATATTTGGAAGCATCTGCAACACAAGTTTCTTTACATAGCTTGTGGATTAATTCTTCGTTTTTGTAGTCTCCTTTTAATCCCGCAGCCATTATTACGAGCTCTTCTTGAAATTCGCTTAATTGTGCATTTTCTTTTGCCAATGTCCCTCTTAGTTTAACCGGAATTGATAATGTTTCTATTTAAAGAAAAACTGAAGTTTAGTCGATATTATCCTACCTAAATTGATAGATTTTAGTAGAAGATGAAAAAAATGTAATTACCAGGGCAATCTTGTCTTGGTGAGTCTCTCGCAATAACAGATTCAAAAGTACCAGCCCATGAATCTCTCTTTGTCAAGAAATCTTTGAGTTTGAAAATTTTCTTGACCGTTGCGGGAATTGACGAATGCTCATACTGTGACCTCGGGAACGGCCCATTTGGCCCATGAATAACTACACATTTTACCAAAATTGTCATTCACTTTGGTTTAAACATTAGTATCTTGATTAAAATATAAGGCCACTAACCTAAACTAATGTCTATGACTAGTAATTATTTTTTACCTGTCCCAGGCTCAATCCAAGGAGAGATGAAGAAAGTCGGAACCCTAACTCCGAGCCGGTTAAACTCAAAATTATACGGTGGAGGTCCCAAAATACCATCTGGATTAGGAACTCCGTCGACCGGAGTAGGTACATGGTCGTAAAATCCACCATGCTCGTCATACGTTATAACGAATAAAATCTCGTTCCATTGAGGACTCGATCTCAATGCCTCGTAGACCTCTTTCACGAGCTTTTGACCTTCGGAAACGTCGTGAGAGGGGTGATCGTCATTGGCCGGAATTGACAATAGATCAAACCAACGTTGTTCGATCACGACGTAGTTCGGTAGCTTCCCTTCTTTGCAATCTTTCTTGAATTGTATACCGTATTGGTGGAAATGTGTCAAATATTTCAGCTTTCTCAAATTCCTACAAAAGTAAAGTATTAATAGAATTATATATATACTTTTTTATGCTTATCCTTTTTATTAAAAGATTTATTAAACTGACACGTGTCTTACAGTTTGATTTAAATGATTTTGTTTATTAGATATCCAAAACAAAAGAATAACCTTGATTAAACACCCATAATTAAACCATAGAATAGAGGTTTTAGACGGAAGTGGCCAAAAAGAGACAAATTTTATACAATTCTTATAAAGCTACAGATAACTAAATTAATATCTGAATAAAAGATTTCAATAGGAAAAACGTATATATAGTTAATAAAAATACCTATAAAAGAGAGTAGAAGGAGGGAATTGGTAGTAAATGCCAAAGCTAAAACCAGCTTCATGGAGAGACTCGAATATCGTCTTCTGTGGAAACCCTTCGATTAGCAATTTCTTGTCGTTGCTCGTTGCTCCATGTGATGTTGCTGAGTGTACGTACAATCGATTTGGCTGCGTCGACGCTGGAACCGACGCAAACCACCTGCCGATAGAACCAAATTTTCTCTGAACCGGGACAACTAAATTTAAATTAAGGTCAGGATGAACCGAACCCGCTTACCTGTCACATATGGCGAAATTTTGAACCAACTCTTTGTAAACCGGCAAAGCGTTCGGTTTAAATCCGTTCATAACCGCAGAGGACATCCCTTTCTTGTTTCTCTCGGCGTTTTGAGCAAAACCGGACATGGTAGCTGGACCCGGGTTAGGATCCGGTTTACCTGAATCCCATGGCTTACCAAACACTTGTTCGTAGATATCCTGAATGGAGTGACCTGGATCCGGGTCAACGTACTGAGACTGGTCCCCGAAGACTACAGGAAGAGACTTTGGGTCGGAGGACGAAACCGTGTTGGATTTGGGATCAGATTTCGTGACGCCGTCGATTTCCCGGTTTAGTTCTTTAAACCAGCCTAGGGCATGGTCGAAAGAACGATTTTCTTGAACCAAAACGACGATGGTTTTGATCGGATACGATCCTGAGCCTTTCGTCGTCTCGCTCATTCTGTTTCTTTTCTTTTTCGAGTGTTAGACGTACGTTGTGAGTAGAAAGTATTCGTGGGGTTATAATTATATATGTAGTGATCATTGAAGATTAGAAGAAAGAGTTTTTAGACGAAGACGTAAACAGCAAATCATAAGTATGCAGGTCGTCATGGGTATAACGTCAACTATGCCAAAAAAAAGTTGGAGGGAAATAAAATCTTTACTAAATTTGTTAATTAGGATAGTAATTGATGCAACTACCAGCACCCATAAGCTGGAAATTTATAATTTGTGGCAAGGTTGATATTCGTACGACAACATTTTTTTTTAATTAATTTTGTTGAAATTGGTTTGTGTCAATAAATTCACTATTTTCTCACTTTTTTTTTAGTCCATGCTATGTAGTTCTTTCTAATTAGTTTGTATTTTGATTTTTATAATAAAATTTATATAGAATTTTGTCGTAGTGTTAGCTACTGTAAATGGTTGTTTTTTTAAGTGTCAATTTTCTCGCAGCTATATAATTTACAATGAGACTTTAGTTACTTGTAACTTTTAAACAGGCAGCGAACATGAGAAGAAAATTGTCAAGACAAACAAGAACACACGTTACGGCAAAGAATATAAACGAGAATATGCGTATAATTCTATATCAACCAAAGAATATGCGAATAATTGGAAAATTAATTAAAGACAACAATTATCGTTTTGATTTAATATTTCTATTAACAGTACATATTCCTTCCAAGTGATACTGATACCTTTTCATAAAATAAAATATTATTCGTGGTCGAGTGAAAAAAAGGAAAAAATGAAAAAACAAGAATTCGTATGATCTTCGATTCAAGGGGGGGGGGGGGGGTATTGATTAATTTTTAGTGTACAATTTGTATTTATGCTTGTGATTGTGACAGTCCACCAACCTATTTTTATTGTACCACGATAAATCTTTTTAAATGTCCTGAAACGGAGTTGGTCTAAAATAACAGTGTCCATTAATTACCGATCATTGTAGTGACGAAGGAGTAACTTGTAATCGATCAATTTTGTGACGTGCCATACAATAAGAATAGAAATACAAAGGCATTCCCTTTAGATCGTTTATGTTGGCAAGTCCAGTCACAATTTTACATACGGCTTACGTCAGCAGTTTTGTTTCTTTTGTTCTTTTTACGTCAGCAGTTAGGCTCAATAGAATAAAAATTGGATTCAATATGAGGCGGTTGGATAAACCTTACTAATACTTACTCCACACACGCAAAAAAAAAAAAAAAAAACTACAAGTTTTGTCTAATTAAATTTTTTTTTTATATATATACGCTTTAATCATGACAATCAGGTTTTTGGTTTATGAGTAACATGTAATGCCTTCGTTTGTGATGGTGGTGGTTTCACAACATCATGATCATCATCATCATCGATGCAATAAACAATGTCGTTCTCATCACATCCCCTTTCTCTTGCCTTTCGAGACTCTTCTATAAACTTATCAAACACGTTCGTAACGTATTTGGAAGCGTCTGCAACGCAAGTTTCTTTGCATAGCTTGTGCATCAATTCTTCGTTTTTGTAGTCTCCTTTTAATCCCGCAGCAACTATTACGAGTTCTTCTTGAAAGTCGCTCAATTCTGCATTTTCTTTTGCCACCGTCGTTCTCATTTTGACCGGATTTGATAAAGTTTCTATTTAAAAAAAAAAAAAAATGAAGCTTTTATTCAAAAAAAAATCATAAATTTTGATAGAATTTATTAGGAGATGAAAGATTGTACCAGGGCAATCTTGTCTTGGTGAGTCTCTCGTAATAACAGATTCAAAAGTGCCAGCCCATGAATCTCTCTTTGTCAAGAAGTTTCTGAGTTTGAAAATTTTCTTGACCGTTGCAGGAATTGATGAATGCTCGTATTGTGACATTGGGTACGGCCCACTTGGCCCATGAATAACTACACATTTTACCAAAATTGTCATTTAATTCAAACATTAGTATAAAACCACTAAAGATGTTAAAAAAAAGATAGTATGAGACCACTAAATCAAATTAATGTCCATGACTAATGATATTTACTTGTTCCAGGCTCAATCCAAGGGGAGATGAAGAAGGCCGGAACCCTAACGCCAAGCCGGTTAAACTCAAAATTATACGGTGGAGGTCCCAAGATACCATCCGGATTAGGAACTCCATCGACCGGAGTAGGTACATGGTCGTAAAACCCACCGTGTTCGTCATACGTTATAATGAATAAAATCTCATTCCATTGAGGACTCGATCTCAAGGCCTCGTAAACCTCTTTCACGAGCTTTTGGCCTTCGGAGACGTCATGTGATGGATGATCGTCGTTAGCGGGATTCGACAATAGATCATACCAGCGTTGTTCAACCACAACGTAGTTCGGTAGCTTCCCTTCTTTACAATCTTTCTTGAATTGTAGTCCGTAGTCGTGGAAACGTGTCAAATACTTGAGTTTTCTCAAATTCCTGAAAAACAAAACACAAAAAATACTAATAAATATAAATATAGCAAAAGTAAATTAAACGTAAATAATACTAAAAGAGAAAAATACCTATAAAAGAGAGTAGTAGGAAAACATTGGTAATAAATCCCAAAGGTAAAACCGGCTTCATCGAGTGACTCGAATATCGTCTTTTGTGGAAAACCTTCGATTAGTAATTTCCTCTCGTTGTTCGTTGTTCCATGTGATGTTGCTGAGTGGACAAACAATCGGTTTGGCTGTGTTGCACCAGGAACTGACGCAAACCACCTGTCCAATACATGGAATTTGCTATAAACGGGATTTAGTGAGACAACCAAATTTCCAATTCGGTTTTAGTTGGATGAACCGAACCGTCTAACATGTTAAATAAGTCAAAAAATTTAACCAGTTTACTGTAAACCGAATTAGACAGGTGAACCGGCTTACCTATCACATATGGCGAATTTTTGAACCAATTCCTTGTAAACCGGCAAAGCATCCGGTTTAAATCCGTTCATAACCGCAGATGACATCCCTTTCATCTTCCGTTCGGCGTTTTGGGCAAATCCGGACATTTTAGCTGGACCCGGGTTTGGATCCGGGTGAACCGAATCCCATGGCTTACCAAACACTTGTTCGTAAATATCCCGAATGGAGTGACCTGGATTCGGGTCAACGTACTGAGACTGGTCACCGAAGACGATATTGTGAGAATTTTGGTCGGAAGACAAAACCGGGTTGAATTTCAGGTCCGATTTGACGACTCCATCAATTTCCCGGTTTAGCTCTTTGAACCAGCCAAGTGTGTGGTCGAAAGAACGATTCTCTTGGACTAAAACGACGATGGTTTTGATCGGATACGATGATACTGAGCCTTTTTGCGTCTTCTCCATGATCTGTTTATGGGGCTTACGAATACACATTTATACACGAAATTGATAGATATGTAATATGTTTATAGTGCTTGAAAAAATGAAGAAATAGAGTTTTACAAGTAAAAAGCAAATCAGAAATACGCATCATGCATGCTTATTGTCCTTTGAAGTTTGAATTGGTATCACGTCAAGTAAGTACCCCATATAAAGTTTGAAGTAAATCAATATAAGCATATCGTGCTTATTAGTTATTGTTTTTTTTAGTCGTTTTGTTTACTTATTTTTGTTCTCTAGCTCACATTATGAGTCTATACAAAACTGGATCTCATGAATAATTGGAGAACATCTCATGGTCATCAAATCCGTGTAAAATAGCAAAATATTTTATTGATCTAAATAAACATTAAAACATTACATCATGACATGGCTGATCACATCTTATTCTCTAAAAATAAATAGTAATAATATATTACTATTTTTAGTACTTATTTTTGGATAACTCGACGTTCATTTCACTAAAGAGACATGCTAGTTTGATCGTGGTACGTAGGTAGAGTTTTCCGGGGAAATAAAGTGGGCCAACAATTATCAGAAAGACCATTAAGCGTTTTGCAACAAGTATGCCTTATGCCACCAAAATGGCCTTTGAATATGCCACCAATGGTTTCGAAACAACCTTCCACACTCTTGATCGAATTGATACATTCTTTGAGATGTAACCCTTGTGGATCTTCTTCTTTCATCGTCATCGCCTTGTTTTCTCTTTGTTGTTTGAATGAGATATCTGATTAGCCGATGAACCCATGATCATCAAGCCAAAGAAGATAATAGCTACAAGAATTGAGTTTTTAATTTGAGCCATCTTATAGGACAAAAAAATGTTTTTGAGTGTTTATAATGACTTTTGTGGACTTGTGTGTTACATTGATCTCAAGAAGGTTAATTTATAGCAGTCGTCGAGTAGAGAGTGAGGTATAAGTATAACGAACCCTTGATTTTAGGAGTATTAATATCGGCGAAAATTATGAACTTATATTTATTTTGAACTTTTTCTGCCTACATACAAATATCGGTTACATCTCATGATCTCATTCTCAGTAATCAAAAACTTGTTTTAGGCGCATAGATTAATCTCATACTTTACTTATTTCATTCTCTCGCATCATGAAGATATGGATCTCGTGAATAATTAGAGTGCATCTCATGGTCATCAAAACCGCATTGCATAATTTAAGGTTAATAATTATTATGGAGAAATTATGTCGTAAACTGCATGATGTCATTGTGGTGATATACCTAAACTTACCAAAACTGGTATTTTATAGGAAGTGGTAACACTAAAACGGAAAAATATTGTAGATTAAATTTGAAAGTAAAAAAACACCTAAGAATATATGGGCGGTAAATTCAAAACTCTTTGATTACTCTGTTTCTCAAATGGTTTGACAATGATTCTGATTAGAGGTGTCAAGCGGGCCGATAGCCCGCGGGCTTTGTCCAAGTAGCCTACGGTGGGGCGGGCTTGGACATTATTTTTTATGTCCATAAAATAGCGGGCCTCGCGGACAAGCCCAGACGGATTGCGGGTTTTTGCGGGTTTTGTCCGCGGATTTGCGGGTCGGCCCGCAGGCTACAAATATTTAATAAAAATAAATAATTAATATAAATAAATAAATATTTTTACATAATTATGAAAATATATATGTGAAATATATGAACATATAATGAAATTTAATGTATTAAAATTATATGATTTTAAAAAATTAATACTAAAAGTGTTCTTTTAATTAAAAAATTATTAATTTCAAATTTTAAAAATTAATTTTTTTTTAATTATTTTAAAAATATTAAAACTAAGCCCGCAGGCCGGCCCGCTAACCCGTTGGGCTTAGCGGGGCGGACCTGGACATATTATTTTTGCCTGCGATCCTAGCGGGCCATCCCGTCGCAGTCTCACAAACTTAAATGCTTATCGCGGGCCGGCCCAAATGGACGCGGGCCGGCCCGTCTGACACCTCTAATTCTGATTGGTATAATAAAGATTACCAAAACTAAATACATAAACTTTTTAAAAAGCCAATCAGCACTTTTTTGACACTTTGAAAAATAAATTCAAATTCCCTAAATATTATTCCTTTTCTTTTATTTTTCACTTATTTCGGTAAACGGTAATTTTTTGCCCTATCGTAACCAGATCTCTTCATCGCCGCCATTGAACTCCGAACCAGAAAATTCGAAATTCCGTTTGTTTGATTAGCCGCCGATCCTGACGGCGGAGGTGTCTTCTCTCCTTCCCCTTCTTCTACCCACCTAGAAGTTCCTACACCTGCTGATTCTTCTTCGTCTTCAATCTCCCTTAGTATATCAGCGATCGATACCACAGCGGCGCCTGAGTTTAACGTCGCCGATCTCCGAGTCACCTCCTCTTCTCCGTCTCTTAACTCCTGCATCTCCGGCGGTTTCGGCGTCGATCCGCCGTTAACCGTCTCATTTCGAGATCTGGAATTTTCCAGATCTAAGTTAATAACGACGGAATCATCTCCGATCGAAATCGAGTTGTTCTCTGTAGCGATCGGTTGATTAGTTACAGCGACGATCTCAACGGCGGAGGAAGTGACGTTAACTCCGGCGATGAAAGCACGGCAGAGAGGACAATTAGAGTGAGATTTCAACCAAGTATCAATACAAGGAACATGAAACGCGTGGTTGCATTTAGGTAACAATCTCAAGCTCTCGTTTTCTTGAAACTCGCTTAAACAAACAGAACAATCTGATGATTCAACAAATCCATCCATCTTTCTGTATTTGTAAACAGTAATCGATTTAATCAGAGATTCATCGAGTCCATCACCACCACCAATCGTCGGATTCGGATTCGTAGCTTCTTGCCATGTGTAATCTGATGAGATTCCATGATCTCGGTTTATAACTGCGGCGGAGGTGGAGGAGGAGGAGTTGTGGCGACGGCGGTGGCAGTATTTGGAGATGAGAGTGTAGTAGCTGACGAGGATGAAGGCACTAGCGAGGATTCCGATAAGAGCGATGAGGAGAGGAGAGAAATCAGAGGAGGAAGAGTCGTCTTCGTCGTCGAGGTAGAAGGAAGGAGGAGGAGGGAAGATGACGTAACACCATTGAGGGCAATAGACACTGCATACTCCTTGAGAACAGTCTCTGTATGAATCGTATGTACCCCATGGATTAGGGTTTCCTGTTGAACCCATTATTTGATTGTTGTTCGAGAGAGAGAGGAAGAAGAAGATGAAAGAATATGGAGGTGAAGTGTCTCTCTCCTTTTTCTCTGGGGTCTGCTTTGTCTGGTAAGTGTCTATTTTTTTTAGTTAATTTGTATTATTAGAGGAGATAATCAATAAAGATCTTTTGTATGATGGTGTTAATACAATAATACTAATTGAATGATATTTTAAGTTTGATGTTTATATAGTGAATGTTCCTCTTTCTTTATCAAATCTTTTAGTATGTAACTAAAGTTGTAGAATTTGCTTTATTCATTTTTTTTTATTCTGTAGCTTTCTCTTTATGCTTCCATTTTCTTTTTCTACTTTTCGAGATAAATTAATATTAGAAATGTTTAGTAAAATAAATGAAGTTCGTTTTTTTTTTTTTTAATTGGGGTTTCATTTGTTGTTTGTTTGATTTTATTATGAGTAATGAGAAAGTAACATAATACTGTAGTGTTTTAGTGTTGACAAAATAAAAGCGGGGAGGGGTTTAGTATATTTCAAGGCATAAAAAAATGGTTGGTGAAGTGTTGACGAAGGTGGAATACTATAACATGGGCCACGTGGATGACAAAATTACTCCTGCACGTATCTATAAAAGTTGTGGTCAGAAATACTGTACCATTTACCGACTACGTACGTATATCAAACATAGCAAGAAGAATATTTTCAATTCATTTCAACTATAAAATTCGCTCTATACGATTTTTCCATTTTTGTTTTCCATTGCTATGATTCAAATACATACAGTTTTACATTAGTTTTAAAATTTAATATATGAAAACTATAATAAAAAAATTAAATAGTTGTTCAAGGGACGATTGATGTGAACTCGCCAACCATTTGCTACGTACAAAATAACATATTTACATAGAATTTGAAAATAATAATAATGATCTTAAAAGTGTGATTAAAACAAACAATTATACAAATCATAACACTAGGCTACGAGTTCAAAAAAAAAAAAAAAAACAATAGGCTACGAGATCGTATATAACTGTAAAGTTGACATCCGGTCATTCTATGAACAACTACTAATCATAATCACTTGTTGAGCTGATTTGATGACACTCTCTTGTTGGTTTTAGATAACTGTAAAACCCAATTATATATGATTGCTCCATTACACATCTATTTGCACATGCTTAAAGTTGTTCCCCCTTTTTTTTTGTTATGCCAACTGGCTATACAGTTAGGTGTATTTTACTGTGTTATCTCATGTTTTGGAACATAACCCCTTTAGCTTGACAGTCTAACCAAATCTAATTATTTTCGTGATTGAAGTGTCTATTCCTTGCTATATTAAAATACGTAAATATTTTCTTAAATTTTTATAGAAATATTTGACATATAATTCTCTTAGATTTCCAGTTGCTTTTTTAATATTTGTGCTCTCTCAAGGTATAAACCCTTAACTTTTCTGTCACAAATTCAAATTACACCCGAAGACGGAAAAACTAATGAGATTAGTACCAAGTCGCTTTTATAACTATTTTTGCAACCCTTTGTAAACTTTTAAAAATTACCTCGTATTTGTTCATTTTGTAGAATCGACATCATAAGAGAAAGTAAAGAGCAATGAATATTAAATATTTATTATTTAAGAAAAGATAAAAAGAAATGAAAGAAGATTCCGAGGCTTTTAGCTTCAGGACAGAGTGAATTTTACAGTCAATTTCAATAAGATTTCTTTTTGTTGTTCAGAAAAACAAAGATCCTAAACGACAAAAATAATAATAATACAAAAACTATAGCGATAACAATTATTACTCAATTATAAAAATAGAAATATTTTATTAAACTTAATTTTGAAGGACTCGAGGATGGATCTGTTGTGCAGTCACCACTAACTTTAAACTCGTCCTTTTCTGCGTTCGTCCAGTGCCTGCCTCATGATATAGGATTGTTAAGAAACTATAAAACTAATTTATATTTTATAGGTTAGTAGTTTCAGTAATTCTCAAAACATACCTTGCTTTGAAGCATTCTCATCGTCAAGACTAGCGTATCACGCATACTGGTAAAAAACCAGAAAAATCATGATTTTAGGTATGAGTTTGTAAGATAAAAAAAGCCATGAAACCGAAACATAATTACTGTATTTGCAGATAGAGGTGCATATATGTACCGGACATTGAGTGTGCTTATAGGATGTGAAGATCCATCATAACTTATCAGAACAAACTGTGTTGAGAATCCACACGGTACTTTTATCTGCAATTTGTTTTGGTGAAACATGTAAACAAACAAGTTTTTACATTATGACCAGGCAAATGAGGGAAGCTTAAATACAATGTCAAGAATCTTTTTACCTGGAGTTCCTTTGAGTATTTCTCTGAGATCACTTCTGTGGTGTTCGTTTTAATCTGGTAACTAGATCTCTTCAAAATAACCGTTGCGGTTTCCCAACTCTCTGATGAATCCATCTTTCGAAATAAAAAAAACAGCGAAATAACGGTTGTTAAATCCATAATTGGATTAAACTCGAGATAGTGGGTGATTCAAACTCTGACCTTAAAACTTACCAGAAGCTGCACATTAAAGCTTGCTTGACCTCTGGATATATAAGTGTCGATTTCTGCTTGCATCTCTGTATCTGTATAAGCAAAAAACATTCTCAGTAAAGAAGAGACAGTAAAAGACCTCTTCGCTATCTACAAAAGACGGGGTTTAGATTCAGATGAATAATTACCACATCTAATCTTGTTTTGATCATTAGCAAACAATCTCACTAATTCTCCCTGCATAATTAAAAGAAGTTTTTTTTTAAGACAACTAATTCATAAACGCTATATGTACCCGAGATATCCCGGTATTTTACCTGACGACCTTGATCATCCATTGGAATACACTCAACAGCAATCAGTTTATCTACATCATCCGCAGTTACAACATACTCTGGGTGGGTGGCTCCTGCATATGTTTAAAACATAGTCCAGTTTTTAAATAGCTGACAAAAGCCAGTAAGGCAAATAAATCAAATCTTACCCTCGATGTATTGTCTTGTGCCATCTTCAAGATGCCGAACCCACTTTTCAAGAAGAAAAAACAAATCGGGAAATTTCTTATTTTTTCATCTGCTTAAGTAGTCCAAATTTTTCAAAGACTCTTACTACCAAAAGATTGACAAAGATTCTACCTGAAACATACAGAGAGTGGTTCCTCGCACTGGAAAACCACAACCAAGAACTTTTTCTCCAGGTATTGCATCACCAATAATCTGAAATCCATCAATTCCTGGTCCCTCTGTTTAAGACTTTAGTGTCAGATCAAGATTTATAACGTATAGCCACTAGGCTATAAGAAAAAGAAGAAAAAATTTCCAACCTTCATAAACATGAGAAGCAAACTCTTCATTCCCGTTATAAGCATCAAACATGGAAGAACTCTCAGCTTTTTCTTCTCTTTCTCGAATCATTTCCTTCCCCGCCACACTACTTAGAGGATATCCAAAATTTTCCCTACAAGTGAGCATAATGAAGCAGGCATTCATAACTGTGAAAGAACTTCATCGGTTAAAACTGAAATCAATGAAAAGTTTTAGAGGATTGAGAAATGATACCGTACCTTTTCGGCTGCTGGAAAATTCCTTGAGATCCACCGCCTATCTGATTATTAAATCTTAAACCTTCAGTGTCTTGCATAACGTTATGATACGGGTTTCTCGTAACATTTTCCATTGGTGGCAAAAGTTGTTCATTGGTCTGATAATCATTACCACGATCCTGCATCAAGGGTAGTATATGAACACAGAAAGTAAGATTTCTTCTGAAAAGATGTCACACATTTTGTAAAAGGTCTTTAAGAGCAAATGATAATTAATTTAGCAAATTACTTGCTGAGACTACCGTGGATCCATAAGAAGCTTGACTTTTCGAATTTCTAGGATCATGGTTGTCTTTACTAATAAAGTCTGTTCCCGGTTGGTTTTCCACAATAGATGATAATTCTCTAATCCTATCCTGTGATTTAAAAATTTCGTCACAACATGTTCGAAAGGAATCCATGAAGAGTATTCACATTCCCGCAGAGTTCTAGTAAGCCAAAGGACATATGCAGACAACAATACTCTAAGGAAATGTGTGTAAATACACTAAAATTGAGAATTTATAGCGGTTGTTCGATTGGAAAACTACAGGATAGAGAGCTTACATTGCAAGCTTTAGTCTTCCATTGCAACTGATCATGCAAGTGCTGCATACAAAGAAATATGATATATATATGTTGAGATTGTCTAGTGTATAAATTTGAAGAGGGATGTAGTGAAAGCAAATACCTTTATGCCGCTGGATATAGCGGTAGCATTTGCAACACGAGGCCAAACACCATACTCAGCTAATAAACCAAGTAAGGACGTCATGAATATATACCTCTCGTCTTCTGTAACCTAAACATAGAAAGTGAGATAAGCAAAGACAGAAGCGTAAAAGGCAATGAGGTTACTACATAATTTTGAGGCAAGACAATTACCTTTAAATCATGTGCCAACTTCGAATTTTCTTCCAGATCACCTTTTCTACGAGCCAACTCATTCAACGCAGATGTAACAGATTCATTTTGTTTCTCATCAATTGCCTAAGGAAATAAGAAACTGTTAGTCAAACAAACCCAGAAGCCAAAGATGAAGAGTGAAGACTTTCAATTCCATGAATTAATCTTGATAGAAAAGCAAAAGACAAACCACTCGAAGATCAGCACATTTTCTCTCTAATCCATACTTCTCATTGAGAAGCTGCATATCCTGTAACCAAAAGATGCAATTTCACTTTCAAGTTGCTTAGAAAGAGTCATATGAATGAGCATGATGTTCTTATAGTAGTATATACCTTCAAACAAGCAGCAGCAATTCGTTCCTGGAGACTATGAATTTCCTCTTCTTGTGATCTCACTTTTGCATAAAGTGCCTGAATTTTCAAAAGCTAATTTAAAGTTTGATTCCAGAAGTAGAAATTATAAGATTATGGGGTCAGTATCAGTACCATTTCCTCAGGATCTTGAATTAACTTAGCATTACTATCTTCTAGCTTCCTCGAAGCAATAGTATCTTTCTCAATCTCATGCCTATAGAGAGACAGATCGAAGAACAACAAACCACTAAATATATATATATATATGAACAAAAACACTGCTTCAAAATCAAAACTTTGTGTGTGGGTTTAAGAAAAAACAGTAATAATACCTTTTGATTGATTCAGAACTCCGATTGTCATCCATCGTGTTTAAGCCGTAAAACCAAGCTCGACTTTAAGGTCATCGGATTTGCAAAGTCTCTGGTTTTTTTTTTTTTTTTTTTTGTTTCATCTATTGAGAAACTTTAATCAACAGCCAGTCCCAATTTTCATCTCCACGAAACGAAGTGAATATTTCTATAAAGCCCCTAAAATAACTATTATTTTCATGATTGCCCCTGAACTACGAAATTCACAAACTAGTCCTTCCATCTAACTAACGAAGTGTAATTAACAATAATATAAACCTCGAAGTTAACAAATAAAATTGGATTGTTGACTTTGATCCAAAGGGGACTTTATATTTCAGGTTTTGCCGAACCTTAAATTTGAAGTTTAGGGTTATGTTTTTCAAAAAAAAATCTTAAATTTAACTTCAAAAAATTTATATTTTACATAATAGTCTTTACTATTGATTATAGTTAAATAAAATCATAAAATTTTCATAAATAACAATAAAACATACATTAAAAATATTACAAGCAATATTAATTAATAAGATATTATATTATAAAATAAAATTATACAAAATAATAATAAAAACACACAAACGAAATTATAAACTAAAACTAAATTAAATTATAAACAAAGGAGATGTGCCTTTAGTCAAGTGGTTAAGTCCATTTGACTCCGCCTTCCCCACCGGAGTTCGACTCCACTAAGTCGCGTTACCCCGCGTAGTAGGGATTGGCTATGGATCGGGCCTTGTCGATCCAAAGATATAAAAAAAAAAAAAAAAAAACTAAAACTAAATTTAAATTCTATACCATTCATTAGATCTTACTCCTCATCAACCGTTGGATTCAAATTTATCAAAACTATAACTTATCCTAGATATAGAAAAAAAATCATGCGAATTTCATCAACGCCATTCATTAGATCTCACTCTTCATCAACCGTTGGATTCAAATTTTATCCAAACTATTACTTATCCTAGATATAGATAAAAAAAAGTCATGCGAATTCATCAACACCATTCATTAGATGTCACTCCTCATCAACCGTTGGATTCAAATTTTATCTAAACTATAACTTATCCTAGATATAGATTAAAAACAAATCATGCGAATTTCATCAACACCATTCATTAGATCTCACCCGTCAGGCCGTCACCAACCATTGGGTTGAAATCCTATCCAAAATTTTAGATAAGAAAATCTACGAAATTGGTTTGTGGTCATTCTTTTGAACTAGGGTTTTCCATTCATTGTGTATATATAATAGATTTTCAAGGAATGATAATATCACAATTCGACTAACTCTTCTTGTGACTAAAAAATATGGAAAAAAGTAGAGGCTCATCATTCAATCGAAATGAAAATGAGTTGTTATATTGTATTTATCTAGAAATATCACAAGATCTAATTGGTAGCAATAACCAATCTGTGGGAAACTTTTGGGAAAGAATAAGGAAAAGCTAGCACGAAAAAACCCTGAGGACTTGGAAATTAGAAACATAAGATCTTTATAGCATATAATGAATAGCATTACATATGCTATTAGGAATCTCAAGAACTGCATCACCCAAGTGGAGAATATGCATCCAAGTGGTGCGTCCGAATTTGATATCATAAGTATGTTTGTTTTCTAATTAACTTATATATATATATATATTTTACGTAATTAACAAATTCTATTTTTTAATATTCTGTAGATAGAAAAAGCCGAAAAGCTCTACATACAAGATCCAAAACAAAAAAATGGTTTAAAATTTGACCGCGTTTGAAATTTGATGAAGGATATATGAGTGAGTATTAGTATTGTTGTAGTAATTTAATTTGTGTAATATTTATGTGTTCATGTAATTTTCACTGTGTTACTATATTTTTAGTGTGAAAACTACACCAAATATAATGTTATTTTGATACCAAAATGGTGTTATGGTTGAAGATGCCCTAAGTATTTCCGTAATGGTCTCATATATGATCGAAGAGCTATATTAAAAAATAAAATTTATATTTATAAGACATAAAAATAACATGATAAAATAATAAATTAGTAAAATTATTTATAAAATATAAATAAATGTGAGGACAAAAATGCAAAAAAAAAGATAAAACCTCAAATTTGAGGTATTGAGATTGCTTTTGGAGATGCTCTGAATAATACAAAAATTATTTATAAAACTGAGAATAATTTCGACCAAAAATTTATAGGCCTAATCATAAAATGCACCAAAAAAAATTTAGATGTTTTTTTGGTTATTTATTTCAGCCGAATGTTCCCCCAGATTAAAAAAAAAAAAACAAACCAAAATCGATTAGACAAATTTCGTTGGTAAACCGCTCGGTACAATAGTCATCCAAAAGTCGGATTCGCCGATCTAGACGACGACGACGACCAAACACTCCGATCAACGGTCCTCCGATTCCCTCTCTCTCTCTCTCTGAAGAGTGACCGCTTTCGTCTTGACCTGAGAAATGTCGCAGCAAATCAGCGGTAATAATATCCCGCTGAGTGAAGTTTACTGGTCTCTTGTTAACAAAGCCGATAAGAAATTCTCCAAGATCAGAGACTTGCCCTTCTATGAACGCACCAGGTACTCTTCCCATTCCCCTGAGATAACCGGTGAATTTCGATTTTGTCAATTTTTCCTGGAGACTATCAATTTTGTTTAGGCTGAAGGAAAACGTACATAGAATTGTTGATTTGAGAGTTGCTAGATATTGATTTTGGTAGGAAACTATAATCGGATTAAGAATGAATCCGATTGTTGGTTCATGGAATTGTTAATTCTGTTTATAGGTATGAAAACTATTTCTTCAAGGTATTCAAAGTATACACACAGTTATGGAAGTTTCAGCAAGAAAATCGGCAGAAGCTTGTTGAAGCTGGACTTAAGAGATGGGAGATTGGAGAGATCGCATCTCGAATTGCACAGCTTTACTATGGACATTATATGCGGACAAGTGATGCCGGTTACTTATCCGAGTCTTATGTATTCTACGAAGCAATACTCACTAGAGAGTACTTCAAAGAAGGATTGTTTCAGGATCTTAATATTGCAAACAAACAGCTACGGTTTCTTGCAAGGTTTCTTATGGTGTGTTTGGTCCTTGGCCGCCGTGAGATGGTGCATCAACTTGTTGATCAGTTTAAACGGTTGATAGATGAATGCAAGAGGACATTCCAGGTTTTTTTCTGATAACCTATTCTCTCCATCTTGATTACTTTCTTTCCCCGAGCCATAGACTGTTTGTAGGTGTAGTTCTTTGAATGGAGAATGATATCAATTTGGTTGCCTTACCAGAGATCGTGTCTCTATCTTTTGTTTTCTGGTATATGTATATCTGAGATTGCTGATTTTATTTTCTTCTGTTTTCTATTGTCTATTACATAAACCCCTTTTCATGTTTTCAGGAAACCGATTTTAAAGAATGGAAGGTGGTGGCGCAGGAAATAGTTAGATTTCTGAAATCTGACACTGCATTTATGAATATCAGACCTCTAAGATATAGTCTTGTACTGGATCCTAATCTGGATGCTGGTACACCGCGTGCAAGTAGATCTTTAAGGTTGACGGATGCAATCTTGAGCAGCTACTATTATAACGAGGTAATGTTTTTACTTATTTATGTTTAGTATGAACGCCTATTTAATATTCTTACCCTCTAAAATTTGCAATCTTGCTGTATGATTTCCACCAGGTCAAGTATTCGGAGCTCACGCTCGATTCTTTTAGGATGCTTCAATGCTTAGAGTGGGAACCGAGTGGTTCACTATATCAATCAACTGGTGCAAAAATGGGTCTGAATGCTCCCGTTGGAGTTTCTCGTATTAACTCCCAGAGCATGAATGATCCTACTTTGCCACCTAACCCTCGCAAAGCTGTCCTTTATCGTCCATCCATAACACATTTTTTGGCTGTAAGTTGATTTTTGTTTTTTTACTTGTCTAACTGGAATTATGGGCTCTATGGAACATCATTCTGTTAACCCTGTTTTTATTTGGTAGGTTTTGGCCACTATTTGTGAGGAGCTTCCTTCTCATGGCATTCTTTTATTATATCTGTCTGCTTCTGGTAATGTGTGTAGTTTTAGTCTGGTATTATGCTTGTTCTCTTTGGAATATTGAGTTCCTTCCTTTCTAACATTTCCATTTTCATTCAGGCAAGAATGGACAGATTTCATCATCTCCTTTGAGTGCTAGAAGTGCAACCAATGTTGAGGAGAATATCTTGAGAGACTTTGAATCTCACACAATCAAACAAGAGACAGACCCATCACTTCAAATTACCCCATCTGGTCAGTCTTTGAGGCAAATCAGTGAGGACGCAGTCAGTACCCCATGTGGTCTGTCTTTTGGCAGTCATGGGCTCACAGGTATCCACTCCATAATTCTTGAAACTTTTATGTAACCATCCATTAGGCGATATGCATGTAGAGCTAGGATCCATGTATATCTTCTAGAGGGCAGAAGGAGGATACTTGTAAGAGAAAAATCTTTGATAAAATTGGACCTTTGAGATAATTCCAATTAAATATGTTTCACATCTGAAAAAAACAACACCGAAATTTCCAGACATTCATAAACAACTAATGGCAACATATAATTCTGTCATTCTAGTTTATTTAAAATTTTGCTATTTCCTGAAGTCTCTGTGAACTTTATCTGATAATTGAACTGTCTTTCCCCCAGGATCAAGCTACATCTATCCCTCTGATTTAGTTCCATTTACAAGGAAACCTCTTTTCATTATCATTGACAGTGATAGCAGCACAGTTTTTAAGGTAAGTACACCCAACTCCATCTTTCCTATGTTAAGATTTATTTGATACTTATTCTTAGTAGATTGAGAACATATGAATATTTCTTTCCTTAAAACTGTGAAGAATATTTGTGGAGCGGAGAAAGGAGAACCAGCTGCATTGCTTCTGTCTCCATCACATACTCCTCCGCTTATCTCTGCTGATTTCTCTCGTCAACCTAGTGGTAGCCTTTTCACCATTTTTCTCACGTCACCAGTCCAAGCGTTTTGCTTGTTAAGTGGGATTTCCGCCTCTGATATGGAAACGGTAGGTAGAGATAAAGCTTCATTCCTTGCTTGATACTTATTTCTCTTCACTTCTTTTGTTTGTGTGCTTACTACTGTCATGTGTCAGGATATCTTAACTAAGGCCGAGAAGCTTCTTTCTTCGTTTATGAACGAATGGGCTTCGACATTGGCGACATCAGATACCCTTCACCCAGTTTGGTCACAGATACTAAAAGATCCCTTCTTGAGACGACTACTCCTAAGGTAAATGTTTCTCTTCCAAGTTCTTAGACACCTTCAGGATCTCCTAAAACGGTAGTATCAGTTAAAAGAAAAAACTTGATCTAATGGAACATTACAAGATTGGAGGTTCACTTTTGGACATAGATCGTGTAGGAACTAGGAACCAGAAATATTGTTGGTTTTGTCTATCAAAGATTCTCGAACTCTCTGAACTTTTTTGTCTTATATATCTGCGGTTTTGGACTTTGTCTCCCTTATCTGCAGATTCATATTCTGCCGGGCTGTCTTGGCACTGTACACTCCAGTCTTCAATAACAAACAAAATCAGCCAGAGTGCTTTCCTTCTCTCCCGGAATCGTTAGTACCAACTGCTCCTGCTGTTCAATCCGCTGTGCTTCTGATGGCCAATGTATTTGGTGCTACAAGTAAATTTACTCTACCTCAAGATATCACAATGCTCGAAAGCTTCTAAGAAGCTACCTCTGCGACGATAAGAGCTTCGGTCTGAAAATATTCTTTTGCAAATTGGGAATCTCGATTTGGTTTCCCCTTAGGGTAAACTATGGTTTTAGATTTGGAGAATGCTTCTTCCATGTCATTGGAGCATTATGACCGAACATCTTTTGAGATTTATGGTTCGAGAACATTTTGGTGTGCGAAATTAACAAAGTGTTTGATGCAGAACATGTGATTGAGAAATGTTTTTTTTTTTTTTGGTGTATATTGATTCAACTTTTACAGTCTAATGGAAATTCAACATCTACTGTAATTCGGTCAAGAGAATAAGAGGTTCACCATCTGAACACTGTTGATTGCGTTGTCGGTATGAGAATTAATTGCGTAGATTTTCCAAGACACAGTTTAATGATGCCAGCAATTCATAATTTTGGATGACCATAAATCACTTTTCGATTCTCGTAAGAATTCTCAGAGCATTATTGAGGCCATGGAAAATTTCCAGAGCTTGTTCAAGATCTTTCCTAATTGTTCTGTTCTTCTACTGCTTTCCTTGTGCTTTTTCAGTCAAATTTTCGCAAACCATGCTTTGAGTTACATCAAAGAAACTATTCACCACCGATCTTTGCAGCTACAAATGCCATCTTTAAAGAGATGGAATCGATTAGCATCCCGCACTAATATCTCACGTCCCACGATCTTCGATATCAACTTTGTGACTTCATGACAATCACTACAAACACGAAGGTTCTTCATCACCTGCAATGGAGTCCCTGGTTCTGTGTTCAACAGTCCAAACGCAATAGCTAGTCTCTCGCTGTGCCCACAGATCAAACGTCTCTTCTCTTCTTCTTCCTCTAGATTCTGTGACACTTCCCTTGAATCGGGAATGTACCCTTCTTTAGCCATCAGACTGTAAAGTATCTCTAGTGACTTGTGAATGGCTTCCGACTGAGGAGCTGAATCATCTCCTGAGCAGAACACGTGAACTTTTTTACCGATTTCAATCCAACTATATCCAGGATTCTTCTTGATGTGTTTATCTCTCACGGATTTGCGGATTAGACTTACTTTGTCCCATTTTCTCAAGGCTGCATATGCGTTTGATGCTAGAATCGAGTAACCTGGATCATCCGGATTCAGTTCAATGATCCTCCTAGATACTCTTTCTGCGGTCTCCATGTCCCCACTTGTTCTACAAGCTCTTAGCACAGATGCCCATATGCTTGCATCAGGTTCTATTGGCATTGCTTGGATAAATTCTTCGGCTTTTGAAATCTTCTGTGACCGGGACAGCAAATCGACCACACACGCATAGTGTTCAATCATCGGGTCAATTTTGTAGTGAGTTTTCATCTTCTCGAAGCAAGCCAAGCCTTTTTCTACCAGACCAGAGTGGCTGCAAGCATAGATGAGGGCAATGAAGACAACACTATCGGGAACAATACCGGATTTTTCCATATCAACAAAAGATTCAAGAGCTTTCTCACCTTCACCATACATTCCATATGCATAGATCATCCCCGTCCATGTCACAACATCTCTTCTACTCATACGTTCAAAGACTCTAAACGAACTCTCCAAACAACCACATTTTGAATACATTTCAATTAGTGCATTCCCTATTTGCAACTCCGATTCATATCCAAACCTTAAAAGACAACAATGGATCTCCTTGCCTAGTCGTTTTGCAGCAAGTGAAGCACACATAGGCAATGTAACTAAGAAAGTAGCCATATCAGGCACCACTTTGTTCTTTCTCATTTGAGTAGTTACCTGCAAACCGGTTGCGAAATCCCCAAAACGAACACATGCTGAAATAACCGTGTTCCATGTTACCGTATCCAGAGTTCCCATACTATTGAATATCTTCAGAGAATCTCCTACTTCCCCGCACTTTGCATACATATCAATCAAAGCATTACTAACAGAAAGATCGATATAAATTCCAGATTTTATCCCATTCGAGTGTAGCCCTTTCCCAAATTTCAAGTCTGCTAGACGCGTGGAGAGAGATATAAGCATCAAATAAGTGATGTGATCAGCCTGCTCTTCCATGATCATCATCATCTTGAAGAGTTTCATGGCTTCCATAAGATCTCCGCTTTGTATATATCCACTGATTATCGAGTTCCAGGAAACAGTATCCTTGCATTCCATGCTGTTGAAAACATCTCTTGCAGTGATCATGTCACCACACTTTGCATACACATCAATTAGAATGTTTTTAACAGTAGATTCAAGAACAAATCCCGCTCTCAGCATATAGTTGTAAATGTACTTTGCCAAGCTCAAGTCCCGTAAGTGTCCGCAGGCACAGAGAACAGAAGTAACAGTTAAGATATCTGGCTTGAACTGATCTAAGTTTTCCAAAAACATCTTCACAGATTCTTCAACCATCTCTAGCTTGAGATATCCGCAGATCATAGTATTGTAAGTAACAGAATCTCGAACGACCATCTCATCAAAAACTCGTCTTGCATCTGTTGGTCTGCTAAATTTCAAGTACATTGCAAGTAGTCCATTGTTAACCACCGAAACAGAATTAACACCTGACTTCAGAGTAAAACCATGAAGTCCCTGTCCTTGTTTGACAACCAGCAAATTCGCAAAGGCAGGCAAAACACTTGAAACCGTGAAGGAATCTGGTACAATCCAAGAATTCCTCAACTCATGATAAATTTCCAAAGCTTCCTCATAGTAACCATGGGAACTATACCCAGAAATTAAACTGTTCCAGGACACGAGATCTCTCACAGGCATTTCGTCGAACACTTGTCGTGCTCTACTTAACAATCCCATTCTCGAATACATATCTACAAGTGCATTGCCTACATATAAATCCGATTCAAAACCCATTTCCAATATCTGCTTATAAACCAAATCTCCCATCTCCGCATCGAACAATCCCGCACAGGCTTTGATAACCGAAGGAAACGTGTACTTATCAGGCGAAACCTTGGATTCCCGGAGTTTCCCGTAAAACTCGAGGGCTTTAGGGAACCAACCATTCTTAGAAAACGCTCTGATGATGGAATTCCAAATATAAACATTTTTGGCCGGAGAAACTCGTCGGAAAACAGAGAGGGAAGAGGCGGGAGCACGAAAGTGAGAGTACTTGTCGATAAGCTTGCCGGAGAAGAAGTCGGAGCCGTCAAGACCAAGAGAGATCACAAGGGCGTGAATTCGACGAAGCTCATTGAGGTTAGATGACGATGAAAGAGCTCTAGAGATGAAAGCCGATGACACTCTAGTCTGCATTTCGCCATTGTAGAGTTCGTGTTCCGGAAACAAATTACAGCGATTCAAACCGGAAATAACCGATTTAAACCGGAAAATTTTGTTTTGGGAATATGAAAAAAATAGTTGGTTAACAACAAAAGATCAACAGAGTCCGTAGTTTTTTACTTTTTTTTTTTTTTTTTTTTTTTTTTTTTTTTTTCACAAAGTCATAGTTTTACTTATGTTGTTACTTTATATTCAGTTGATTATCTATTCGGCCCATACCATAAATGCAGTCAAAATCATGAATGATGAGTATTTTTACATAAACCCAAATACAACAGACCTTTTCTTTACTACAAGCCAACATATATGTATGCAAATGCATCACAAATCTTTTTTTTTTTGGTAAACGATGCATCACACATCATTTTATCAGGCAGAACATCATCGTTTAACTCAAATCTTGGTAATGTCTGCTTCACATGCATACAATTTGGGTTTAATCTTCAATACGTGAGGGTACATCCTTAACGGCTTTTTATGGTATTCTCTGTGACTTCGACAACGATTCCAATTTCTGCAAAAATCAACAATTGTCACATATTAAGAAAAAAAAAATCAGAGAGACAAGAAATCAATTGGTTGGCTAGCTACTACTACTATGGCTGTAAGAAGGTGAACTAGGAATGTAAAAAAGTGATGTGGGATTACTGTAGGAGGGTGAAATAGGAGTGTAGAAAGGTGACCTAGACTACTGTAGGAGGGTGAAATAGGAGTGTAGGAAGGTGATCTGGGACTATTGTAGGAGGATGAAATATGAGTATAGGAAGGTGATGCGGGACCGTAAGAGAGTGAAGCTTAGCTGTAGGAAGGTGATGCGGGACTGTAATCTTGGATGTACGAAAATGATTTAGGATAGTAGGAGGGTGAACTCGGGTTGTGTCTTGAAAATCTGTGGTGGTAAATTGGTAACATAGCCATGTAGGATGGGGACATTAGGGTGTAACTCGGGGAGATGGGGAAATAAATACTTGCATGGCTTGGCGACAATGTGTTGCTCGAGGAGGTGGGAGAATAAGAAGGGATTTGGCTAGGTAAACAGGGACTATCCCTATGCAAGGTAGGACTGTCCCCTCTACCTAGAGACATATTCTTTAGCGAGCCATATTCTTCACCATCACTGATTGAGTAAATTATGTACGTTTTTAAAAATTCTAATCACAACATATGCGACAAAATCTAGTTTTTTATTTATTATATGAACTATGTATTGATTCAAATGTTTTTAAAACATGATCAAGACAAAGATGAAAGGTGATTTTTTAATAAAATATTTAAAATATCTCTAAATTAATTATTATGTCAAGTTTGGAACAAACAACTAGTATGATGTTTATAATCGCTTAGGAACGACTTGCTTGATTTGCTTCATCACCATATTCCTTTACCTATGTTCTTCAATTGCACAGCATCGGCGACCAATGAGATCTCTTTCAAAGTCCTTGTAAGATCTATTTTCATCTTTGTGATGATGATTTCATTCAACAACAAATCCTTTTACATAGTTTTGATGTTGATAATCAAATTGGGTTTTCGTTTTTATCACTCATCTCTTCCTTGGTGTTAAGTCAAGAACTTAAAACCATATGTATCTTGTTTATACATATGCAATAACAAGCCACTAGCTAGATAAAAATTACCGAAAGACAACAATTCTCGATAGATATCAAGAAAGAATGCATCATTTTTTAACCTAACTTGCAATATTAAAATTGATTTGTTGATTTGATTGATAATCCATGCAATATTTGGAAATTCTTACGATTTGAAAATCGAAAAAATGTATTTAATTTCAAAATAACAAGGTTTGCTGTATTTGAGCATTTGTATTTTCAATTTTTAAACACTACTTTCAAATATGTTAAGATTCAATAGGAAAATTAGATCATTTTAAAATCCAATAAAAGAAATTTATTGAATAACACTAAATTTAAACTAGTATTTGTAGAACACTAAAGCAATAATACAAGATTTTGACAGAAAATTTAAATGAATGATTTAATAACATACTGAAGAGTGAAGACTCTAATATTCAAACCGGAATTAACCGGTTTTTTTTAGATCAGAATCAACCGGTAAAACCGGAAAACTTATTTTAACCACGAAAAATATGCTATAAGAGTCTCAGATTACGAAGAAGTGTGACACAAACCCTAGATGATGAGCGAGTCCGAGGAAAAGACATGCAACGACGATTCAAAGCAGCCAACACTTGTCTTAGACCTGATTATATCGATCTTGCAACGCTTGAGTTTTTCTTATTTTCATAGAGCCAGATGCGTTTCTACAGAATGGTATTACGCTTCGAAATCATGCATAGTAACCAGGGCCGGTCCGGTAAAATCCGAAGCCGAATACGAAAAAAAATTTTGAGGCCTTTTTAATAAGTAAAAACTGCTAAAAAAAATTTTTTTTGTTAATTATGGGGAATTTATAATTTTTATTTAACATTTTTTCTTAATTTTTTAACATTGTTTGCTAATTGTAAGATTTTTACTAATTATGAGGCCTTCTTACTAATTATGGGGTTTTTTTTGTTAATTTTGAGGTCTATTTTACTAATTTTGAGGGCTTAAAAAAAAAAAAAAAAAAAACCTCATAAAATGGGTTTTGGAAATTTGAGATCCAATACAAATGTTTTGTTAAAATCTGTACAGGGCCGAGCCTGATAGTAACAACTCCATGGATCATCATGTTTCCATACGAAGATCCGAAAAACAGAAACAATGATTCATCATGTAAGTTTTTCGATCCTCGTGACAATAGTTCTTACACATTAAGAGATCTCGGGATTAATATGGCTACGAGTCGTTGTTTGACGAGTTCCGGTAGCTGGTTCCTTATGTTAGACGATAAACTAGATTTTCACCTTTTGAATCTGTTTACTCGAGAGATGATTCCTCTTCCGCCTCTCGAATCAATCGATGGATTTCCGATGGAACTTTTCAGAATGGTTGATTCTAAAGCTTGGGTGACTCTCAGTTACAAAAACAAAGCTAATAGTTGTCTGGAACTTGGATGACGTTTTTGCATATCACAAGAAAGGAGATGATGACAACAATAGCTGGAAAGTGCTTGAACCTTTGAAGAAACAACAATACGTAGATATGGTGTGTAAAGAAAGCAAGCTTTACGTGCTTAGTGATACTCGAGTCACTGTTCTTGATTTCTCCCGTGATGATTCTCCTCCAATAAAATGTGCAAGTTTCAAATCTCTGGATTATCCTTATTCGTCTCACGACAAGAATCTTGTTGTGACTTTGTCTGTACAAGTTTTGATCGTTACAAGCGAAAGGTTTTCATATTCCGACCGACGCTTCTTTGACGTCTACAAGATGGACCCTAAATCACTAGAATGGAGCGTAATCAATTCTATAGGAGACGAAGCATTGCTTTTTGATCTAGGAATAACTTTTGCAGCTAAAGATGGAGCTATGGAAAATTGCATATATTTTTATACCTACCAGCTTTGTGAATACCATATTGAAACCAAGAAAGTGGTCCAAGTGTGTCCTCCTCGTAGTGCTACGTCTCCAATGTCTTTCAACTCTGCTCGTTGGTTCTTAAATGGTTGCTTTTAAACCTAAACCAAGTTTTGTCTTTTGGTAAGGGTGGATTATTTTATTTTATATTGTGGAATAAGAGAGTGTTGCAAGTTTATAGTCTAGTGTTTGTCAAAAGTGTTTGAAAACAGGCTTTGATTTCAAGTTTTCAACAAAATTACAAGGTGCACCGTATTCAAACATGTATATTGGAAATAAAGAAATAAGAAATTGTGGTGAATAATAGCTTGGTGACGAAACTTCCATTTTTTTTTAAGAAATCAATATAATTGTTTTTTTTTAAGATCATATACTTTTAGACAATGAAAACAAGAAACGAAAAGGAAAGGCGTTATTTGGCAAATAATCCCAAGTAAACCAAGAAAGTTGTCCAAGTGTATGCTTCGTCTCCAATATCTTTCAAGTCTGCTCATTGGTTCTTAAATGGTTGCTTTTAAAGCTAAACCAAGTTTTCTTTTTATATTCAACAAATGTTTGAAAACAGCCTTCAATATAATTACAAGGTGCACCGTATTCAAACATGTACTGTACATTGGAAATAAAGAAATAGGAAATTGTGGTGAATAATTTTGGTGATGAAACTTCCATTTATTTTAAGAACTTAACCAAAATCAATATCTTTAAAAAAAAAAAAAAAAAAAAATCATATACTTAATTTTAGACAAAAACAATAAACGAAAAGGAAAAGCGTTATTTGGCAAATAATCCCTTTAATATAAAGCCCTAGCTCTAATATAATTGCCGGATTCTCCATCCTGATCATCGGAATAGCTAGTGTTTAACTTCTATTTTCCGATTCGAATCGAAAGGGAAGTGTGATTAGGGTTTTGTATACTTGGCCTTTGACACCGAAGGAACATAAAAAGGTTTGGCCTTCCTCTACAATTTCTCTGATCGTATTTGCTTTGTGAGCACAACTTGATTTGATTATACATGGTTTTCTTTTCTCGTCTTCTTTCCAACTAGAGAGGTGTTTTCCTCTGTGATCTCTATTTCTCTCCAGGCAAACTGATCTCTACGTTGAATTGTAACTAAATAACCTTTTTTTTTGTGATGTTTCAGTGTGCAGTCTTCAATATGAGAAACATAAGCGATTTGCCTGACGAATTATTGCTGAAGATTTTGTCATTCCTCCCGACAAAAGAGATCGTGGCGGCGAGTGTTTTGTCAAAATCATGGTGCTGTCTTTGGAAACATTGGAGAGATCATGATGTTGATTATGTGGATATTTGTCTTGAATGCTCTCTAATCTGGCTGTCTAATCTAGTTAAATTCTCATATCCACTTACCGCCTCTGGAAAAAATTTCGACGTGGAACCTGAAGATCCTACGCTGGAGAAATTTGATTCACTGCTGTCGAGTCTCAAAGATGAATCGTGTATTGAGTGCAAACGAAGGATTCATGAACCCAAAAAAACAACTATTTTCAAATTAGATTTTGGACCCCCAAAGCTACAACAAGCTATTATATGGACCAAGTCGGAAGAGAAGCAGTGTAATGACCTGAATATTTGAACAGGGGCACAATCTAATATTTGTAAAGCAATTAACATAGAACAAGTATCAAAAATCAACAATACCGAAACGATGATTGAAGAACGGAGATTGACGGTGGTAAACAGAGTCGAGAACTTTGATGATCTCTCTCCTTAACTCAAAAATCGCCTCGTAGTGTGCCGGTTTGATGACAATTAGAGTCCCATGATAAAACTGTTTCTTCTTTTGATTGCAACACTCAAATCAAAAGCTGAACGAACACTAGCCTTGTGTTGTACTCTCAGACTAGAACTAGAAAAGAGAAGGAGAGGAAGGAGATTGTGTTGTGTTTTTAACCTCCTTCAAATGAGGTGAAGAAACTTTGCTTATAAAGCCAAAGCCTTCAATGACGTAATCAAGAGGAGAATCTCACGTTAATGACAATTTGATGAGAATTGATATTCAACATTAATTGTGATTCATTGAGATTGTGTCGTTACAAAAATCAACTTTTAAAGTAGATATTTGTTGAATTAGTCAAACAAATGACTTACACAAATTTGAGCAACTATGGATAGTTATTTGGGTTGTAAGCCCATTACTCAAATCTCAAATCTCAATTCCCAAATCCGGTCTAGTTCGGTACGACACGGTTCGACACAATAACATGTGCGGTTTGGGTTTCTTCTCTTAATTTCCAAAGTGCGATATTTGACCCTTAGTCAAATTCCAAGCTAGCCACTTTAGACCACCATTTCTCATTCAAACGAACTCCGTTTTTGACATTCTAATACACCACCACGTAGTGCTCGCAGCAACGATTCCATCGTGCCCAAGAACCGGTCATTCCGATGAACGTCTTCACCGGAAACTCCCCCGTAACAATGGTCAAAACCATTTTTGTCAAAAACAAGTTCCAACAAGCAGCATATGCAGCTTGAGATAGTGTTTATGCGCAAGACTACCTTAAATTATTGTCTTTCGTTTATCTGAGTTAGTTTTGTGGTTTGATAGTTAGTATCAACTCTAGTTTCTTTCTTCTCCATCTATTAAGTTTGCGAATTTTCATTCGCTCTATAGCTTGGCTGTTAACTCTATTGAAATTCTCATTCCCACGTACCGCCTCGGGGGACCTTTTCGACGTGGAACCTATGGATCCTAACGCTCCGCTGGAGAAATTTGATTCTCTGCTGTCGAGTCTCAAAGATAAATCGTGTATAAATTTGCCATTCTAGTAAATTTGCCAAGGCTAGTAAGATAATAATGTCATTCAACATCAAACCCCTTTTACATGGTTTTGCTGTTGATAGTCAATTTCGCTTTTATCACTCATCTCTTCCTTGGTTTTATGTCAAGAGCTTAATTAAAAACCGATATATATCATGTTTATACAGATACAAACAAGCAACGAGCTAGATAAATTACCGAAAGACAATTCTCGAAAGCAATCACGAAAGAATGCATCATTTTATAACCTAACTTGCAATATTAAAATTGATTTATTGATTGATAATCCGTTTACGATTTGGAAATTCTTACTGATTTGAAAGTCGAACAAATATATATAATTTCAAAATAACAAGGTTTGCTGTATTTGAGCCTTTGTATGTTTAGTTTTAAACACTTTCAAATTTTTTTTTCTGACATCAATTTTAAACAATTTCAAATATCTTAAAATTCAATAGGAAAATTAGATCATTTTTAAATCTAATAAAGAAATATACTGAATAACACTAAATTTAAACTAGTATTTGTATTACAGCAATAATACAAGATTTTGACAGAAAAATTAAATGAATGATTTAATAACATAAGATTCTTGTTAGATTTTTAAATAAATTTTAAATCCACTAATTAATAAACTTCCAAAAATTCGTTGGTCAATATAGATGTTTTTCTTCAAACTAGATTTGGGTTTAAATTGAAATGATAAGATGCTAATTTGATAATAAAGTTAATCGTTGATAAAAAAGAGAATATAAATTCGATAATCCTTAAAGTCTTGGGATAATTAGTCGAAATTAGGGTTTTGAGCGAAACAGAGGAGCTTACTTGGCGTTTCCTTGACATATAAGGAAAGGAACAAAGAAGATTTTGGCTTTCCTTCTTCTTCTTCTGCGATGGAAAATATCAACACCAAACATGAAGGAATGAAAAATATCATTGATTTGCCTGACGATTTACTGGTGAAGATTTTGTCACCCCTTCCGGTCAAAGAGGTTGTGGCTACAAGTGTTTTGTCAAAACAATGGCGTCGTGTTTGGAAACTGGCTTTAAAGCTTGAGCTCTGATTGCGTTTGTGTATATCATCAGATTTCAATTCACAATCAAAGATGTAAACATATCCTATAATCTATGAAGAAATTTTTGTGTATATCTGCAAAAGTTACTCTGTTCTTGTGCCTTAATGGATTCAAACCTTTCTTCTTCTTTAACAGATTGATATATGCTAGGAATATTGTAAAGTTTCATTCAATATAAGCTTGTGATTTGAATTGTCTAATTACTCTTTTTCATCGACTCTGTGTTTTGCCAAAGTTTGCAAATCTTTCGAGCCTACTTAAAAACTTGGCTCGAGCAGCGGCATGCGTATTAGATTTAAGATTAACCCATCCCAGAACAGAAACACAGAGAGTTTAGAGCTTATGCCAAAATATTTCTTCATTAGTCAAAGTGTCAAACCATGTTTGGGAAGAGGAAGGAAAAAAGTGGAAAGATCTTGACAACATTAACAAGATAAGATCACTCAGAAAGAGCTTACTCAAAAACCAAATCAGGAGTTTCCAAACTAAGCTAGTTATTGGTCAAGCAGTCTTCACAAAGTGCGGGGACAAGAGTTTTGAAATCTCTAGAAACCCAACTTTGTCTTTCCCTTCAAAGATTAGCTTCAGTGTCTCATCGCAGAAAATCTCCCTCTTGTCAGCTGGGTTCTGCAACCAAAAACCAACACATATGACATCAAAATTAAGAAAGTAAATAGTATTCCCTAACTTGATACTACTAGAACGTCTCAGTCTAATTGCACTTTATCATGATAGAGATTGGTATCTCTGGTTACTTTCTATGTTCTTAAAGCCAAAAGAGAACGGGTTTTGGAGACTTGAAACCATATCATCACAATGGAGAACAAAGCAGATAAAATGTAAAACTCTAAGCAAAGCAACTTCTTTTGGATTATTTAGAGAAGAGAGTAAGTAAAACTACAGTAACCAGAACAACAAGCCACACAACCAAAGACAAAGCTAACATCTTTTGGATTAGACAATTGAAGAAGAATGAAAAATATCACAAATCTGAAATCTGAAAAGCAAAGGTGAGCTTTTTGCTTTGTTTTCACTACTAACAAGACTTGTTTTTTCATCGTATCTGAGCTTTGTCAAGATCCAAACCATAAACCACTCTCCATAGCAACAGTTCAGAGTCATACCACAGAATTGTTGTTAGAAACATTGCCAGCATACAGATTCACAAAAAAAATTGTTTTTTTCGGTGACATGAACGATTTGAAAAAAAACAAAACCTCAGAATAAGACTCTCAATTGTATCTAAAAACACCAACCTTTCAGATTGAAGAAATCTTAACTTCATTCTCAGCTGGCTAATATAATAAACAAGAAATATTTTTGTCTGCAAGTTAATAAGACTCCAGAGACCAGGAACAATATAGCAAAGTACCACCAACACAAAAAAAACTTAATTTTTCTGGCAAATCTCGTCTACATGCAAGACCTATACCATCAGAAAGTGGAGAATCTAGCTACCAATTCAGACTATGATGCTATGCTCAAAATTTACAACAAATTCAAAGAGATTATGAACCTGAAGATCGTGGGATTTGATGTAGGTCCAAATCCCCTTGATGGCGTCGGTACGTGTAGTTTCACCGGTACCAAGGAACTGAGCGAGAACTGGAGACACAGGAGTCACCTTAAAGAGTCCGGTAGACCTCGGTGTCTTCTTTGCCGGAGACTCTGATTTCGCCTTTGGCTTAGGCTTAGCCTTGGCCTTGGCCTTTGTTTTCGCCGCCGTTTTCTTAGTGGATCCAGCTGTGACAGTGCTTATACTTCTAGAAGTTGAAACCAAAGAAGAGGTGGCTCGAGAAGCAGGAGCTAGAAGCGATCTAGCTCCCCTGAAAACCATAGCTGCAACGGAAGACATTTTTCGCTAATCTAGTTTTTCTTCTCCTTCTCCGAGAGTGTGATTTTGGAGAATTTAGGAAAGTAAGTTTTTGGGAGAAAAAGGTTTGACCTTTGACTCTGCCACGTGGCGACGTTTGAGATTTGAAACTTGTCTTTTTGATACCAAAGCTTTCAACTTTCAAGGATTAACAGTCATGGAATCTTTTTCATATCCTTTGTAGTAGCTTATAGACAGAATCCATGGCTGCTTTTTTTAACTCAGTACTTTTGAAAACAGAACATTAACAAGGAGGAGTCAAAGATTTCAGATAGGATCGTCATCTGTAGAGAAGGAGATCGACATCTCTGAAGCTATCTAGGTGAGGAAAGGTCCGAGAAATGTGATCGTAGTGGTCTCTGCAGCATCAAGCTGGTTGTTTTGAGAGATTATCAAATGTAATGAGAAAATTGGAGAGACAGTAATACCAATATCCTATGTTGACATGGGGAACTAGACATGGAGCTTTGTGGAGGTTATTAGTGTTAAGGCTGGCTCAGAGACAAAGAAGGGGTTATGATATGACTGAAGAAATCCGAGGTAAGGCATGGTTGACATAAGTAAATCGTAACGATAACAAAAGCTAGCAATTGTTAGTTCTCAAACAAAGCCGGTTTGTTCCATCAAAAATCTCTGTAGCATGTACAGAGAATCACTTAACTTCTTAAAATGTCAAGTACTTTCCAAAGTTCCAAGAGCTTTACCAGTGGACTTACATCGTCCCAGAGGATGATAGATGGAAATTAACATAAAGACAGTCTCTGTAGCATGTGCAGTGGATCCGTTAACCACCGGCCACCGCAGACTAAGCTAAACCAAACACTAAGATTAGCAACCAACTATGCAAAGGATAATCAAACTTACGAGAGATATGACCAGAGATCTCCCAAAAAAATCAGGAACATGACAAAAATGAATCTCTCGACTAAAAGTCTAAAATATAGTAAAAACCATAAAATTGCCTCAAGAGACATTCAAAGGTATACCAAGCAGCTAATCCCCTAACCTGAACAGTAATGTGTCATTCCAAAACCTGAGCAGTAACCAATTCCATTTACATTGTCTAAGCATTTCCAACAATGCACACCAAAAAGACAAGGCATTTACCGAGTTGTAAAACCCTAGAACTCAACAATCTTACACAGGTAAATATCCATCAGAGAAACAAAATCATCCATGTGTAAAAAAACACTCAGAATTTCAAAGTCGAAGAAACCACAATTCTGAAGAACAATTATTCCAGACTCAGAAAAACAACTATAAAGTTTCATACTTTTGTTGCAAATATCAAATCAAGCAGCTAAATCCTTCATCATATCTTCTTTGCTCCCATCTTTGATCCCCAACTTCATCTGTTCTGCCACAAAGCACTTGGTGATCACATTACAGAACAAATACACAAACTTGACCGAATCACGAGCTGGCACAGGATACGTAATCTTCTCAAAGAACTCCAATGGAACATTCGGATCCACAATTGCAACAACCGGAATCTGAAGCTTCGAGGCCTCAAGTATCACAGAACTCTTCCTCTCAGTATCAAACACAACGACACAATCAGGCATAGTAGTAGGACCAAAGCAAAGCTTTTTGTGCCTAGATCGAAACTTCTTAGGACTGTAACTGTTAGTCAAAAACCCACCCATCTTCCATAGATTCATCGCACGGTTGTGATTATACGAATCGCCTTGGATCCGACGAGAAGTGAGCTCAATGATTTCGTCGAAGAGAGGGTTTGTGTTAACGAAGAAGATGTTACCTCTCATGTGGGCGAGGTTAGCGACGAAATGAGCGGCGCTACGGAGGCAAATTAGGGTTTTGTCGGAGTCGATAATGGTCATTCCGTTACGCGTCCCGTAAGCGTATTGCTTGAAATGGTGCTCGGCGGCGCGACGGCCAAGATGTGCTCCGGTGTTCAGAAGCTTCTGGATTACTGCAGCGTGAATCGTCATTGTTCGAAGTCGGAAAAACCACCGGACGGCAGCGAGAGGGTTAGGGTTTAAGATAAATTCGCAGACTGAATTAGATCTGATGAAGAAGCTGAAACATGGATGAATCAGGAGCCGTCGGGTCGGGTCGACCCATTTCGGTAGATTTCAAATGTCTAAACCAAAAAGTGTAAACCGGATACCAACCCGGGTCGTAGATTTAACCTGCGAACACGTCGTTGACCAACAAAAGAAAAATAAAAATTAATTAAATTTATAGTAACGTATGGTAAGAGATATTAATCGAAATAAATAAAATTTCTGGAAATTTGGCGGCGACAGTTTCCTTTGGATTTCAGATTTCGTGAGCTTATTCTTACCTTTCTCTCGAAGGAAGCTCTCATCTTTTCACTCAGATCACGTTCCCTGTAAGAGAATCGATCAAACCCAATTCGAGATTTTTCTTATAATGTATCTGAGATTCCAAAGTTTTGGATTTGGTGATGTTTTTCTTGTGAAGTTTTCTGATTAGGGATTACAAAAAGTCGAATCTGAGATTTGGGGGATTTTAAGCGATCCTGTTTGTGTTGAGTCTCTTTGCTTGTCTCCCAATTAGGGTTTGTGGTGGAGCTCTGTTTGATGTTCTGAATTTTTTATAAACGACGATTCAATGGTTGGTGACTTAGCGCAGATGCATCGGTTTGTAATTTGCTAGGTTGAAAAATTCTATCTTATTTTGATTCCCGTTGAAGCTTGTAGGGTTCTTTTTCTCTTATCGATCTGTGTTTGCATGGATCTGTTCTGTGATCTTCTGTGGAATTAGGGTCTAGTATGCAAAAATTAGAAGACTGAACAAATGAAAGGCTTTAAATTCTAATATTATGGCTGCATTATGATTACTGGCAAGACACAGTCTCAAAGTTTCAGTTTTTTTTGTTTGTTTGTTTAATCTTATTTCTGGTATAATGCAGGGGCTTATTCGCTTGTATCTGTTGATATACAAGATGGCATCTGCGACTCTGAGAAGGCGGCTTCATCACGGGGATGTAGATGGGAGGAAGTATGAACGTTATGATGCAACAGACTCTGAAACTTTAAGCGAACCTTTGTTAGGAAGTAGTAGTACTGATAATAGTAGAGATGAGTACAATGAGGTTAGTGGTTCAGTGTGTGTGTTTTAATAGAGATGAGAAGAACCCTTTTATGTATCATTATCTATGGTGTGTCTCTTAGGAGCGTACTCTGGAGGATATTTGGGAAGAAGAACGGAAGAGACAGCAAGTTCACTGGACGTTGATCTTTTCTCAGTTGATTGCACAATGGGCTCAGTGGATAGGTTTGGTTTTTATTTTCTTGTTACCTTGATTGTTTAAAAGCGGGATTATCTTATTACAACTTGTTTCTTGGTTTTGCAGCCAAAATTGTCTTTGGATCTGGCTCACTTTTTGGGAGGTTTCTTCTTCCTACATTTGGTCAAATAGGTACTGGTGGGAGGCTATTGCCACCGCCTCTTAGTATGTTGCAGGTAATTAAAAGGATCTACCTTATCTTTTGAACATTAGATACCAAAGGATACGTTTAAGAGGAGTATAATTTTATCAGCCTATACCATATCTCTTTGAAGGTCACATTTTCGCATTAGGTTCTTGGTCTTAGCATTGTTGAGGTACCTTTAGGAGTTTGAGTAAGACTACTGGTTTAACTGTATTTGCACTGTCTCGTTTGTAGAAGTTTGCAAGACTGCAAAATACTTTTTATTGGCTTGTGTTTGGAAGAATAATAATAACTCTGGAAGAAAAATAGTCAATAGATGTAAAAAATTAGAAAAGTTATCAGAGTGTGTTTCTGCTTGGTGCCTCTAAGTCTCTTACTTTTGTATGTGGTTTATTAGGAAGCATACTTAGTAAAGTGATGACTTTCTCTTATGGTCTCAATTGCTTGTTTTTGTTGTTCTTAAAATTTTACTATTTTGTTTTGTTTCCAATTATCCATGGTCAATTTGACCACTGGCACCGTCAATTTGATCTCTGTTCTGTATTTCTTACCTCTTATTAGGAAGAAAGGCTGAGAAACATTAAGCGAAGAATAGAAATCCCATTTGATGGATCTCGAATGGAGCATCAAGTAAGTGTTCTCATAGACTCTCTGTTTGCTTGATTCTCCATATTATACTACACCTGCAATGTTTTGTCGAAATTTATGTAAGCTCGCGAATCGCGATTCACAGGATGCTCTTAGACAACTATGGAGACTAGCTTATCCACAGAGGGAACTACCACCTCTTAAATCTGAACTCTGGAAGGAAATGGGTTGGCAAGGAACAGACCCTTCAACAGATTTTCGGTACACGATATTAGCTTTGGTCATGCAAATCTTCTTATCTCTAGTCATTTTACTGATGATTGGTTTCATAAATTGGTTTTGTAGAGGTGGAGGATATATATCACTGGAGAATCTAATCTTCTTTGCGAAGACCTATCCGGTCTGTGATGCATCTCTAATCCACATCTACATCTTTGATTTATATCATGCCCCTTAATAAAGGAACCATTTGTTTTAGAGAACGTATGGCTTTATACAATTCTAAGTATAGGGATTATCTCTGAGTCGCTATGATCCTAACAAGATTTGTGATTTCATTATGACAGGAATCTTTCCAGAGACTGTTACATAAACAAGATGGAACAAGGGCCGAATGGGAATATCCTTTCGCGGTGGCTGGCATCAATATCTCATTCATGTTGGCACAAATGTTAGATCTTCAATCAGGTAAAAACATGCTCAAGAAACCAGTTAAAAACTGATCAAGCTTCATTTCCTTTTCCCTTCTTTACCTGTGAAACCGACCAATTGTTCAAACCGTTGAGTGTGTTTGTGTTTCTATTCAGGTAAACCATCAACAATAGCCGGAATAAGGTTCTTGGGATTTCTGGAAGAAGACGAAATGGCATTCGATAATCTCTACTGTATAGCTTTCCAAATGATGGATGCACAATGGCTTGCTAAACGAGCTTCTTACATGGAATTCAATGTAAATGTCTTTGAACCAAGCCTTGTTACATTTTGGAATTTCTGATTCGGTTATGAATTCTTCTTCTCGGTTATGTGTTAACCGGTTTTTAATTATGGCCAGGACGTCCTGAAATCGACGAGAGCACAATTGGAACGTGAACTGGCACTGGATGATGTTTCAAGCATCAGAGACTTGCCTGCTTTCAATCTTTTGTACAAATAATTAATATAAATATTTCAATCTTTCAATTTTCCTATAATTTCTATCTGTATTTAAATAATAATCTGAGAGATTCAGTCAGTGTAACAAATAATCAGTTTTTGCTGAAATTGCTCGGCAAATATTTATTTTTCTACTCTAGAGAAAAAAAAAACAATGTCAGCAGCAAAAATAAAATAAAAAAATCAATTAAAGTGGATTTCCACGCGTCGTCTACATGTCCATGGCACCAATAACATCAGTCGGAACGTTAGAGAAAAGGTAAATTTGAACCGAACAGTAACTTTGTTTTTTTTTCTTTTCTTTTCTTTTTATCAACCGAACGGTAACTTTTCTAACCGTTGTGAATTATTTAATTCGAAACTCCCATAATTAGCGAACGGTAACTTTTATTTTTATATAATATTTTACTTGAACGGTAACTTATTCGACCGTTAAAAGTAATCTCTATATATATATACACCTCCGTCTTCCATCGTTCAGACATAAAAAAATCTTCTTACTTACTATGAAACTCATTTGTTCACATGTCCAAATACTCTCTGTTTTAATTCTTTTGATCTGTTCTACTACACTCAAGCTTCTCTCCTATGTTTTCAGTCCACAAGCTACTCAAAGACATTACCCTACAAGCCTACAAGGTAACGCTTCTTGGTCTGATTCTTTTGATTACTTTTGCTTAAACTACAATGTTTCCGACATCTTGCATATCTTTTTTATGAAGTTTTAAGAAAAAAATTTTGAGATAGGTCACAAAATACTGATAAGATGGGGATTAAAATTGTTGTTGTTTTCAATAATTTGCATGTGATGGTAAAGAAGTTAATAAAATGAAATCTGAAACTGAGGCTCTGTTTTTTGAAGTTTTAGATCTCTCGTCGTTCGTTGATTTGGTAGATTACTCATAAAATTTTGTTTTGAAAATTAAGTAAAGTAAACAATCATTGATTTTATTTGTCGTGTTCAATATTCGTTTTTGTCATACTCTGTCTCGTTCTAAGAAAAGAAAAACATGGGTTAAAAAGTATCATTCAAAACGATTTTCTTAAAATGTACATAGAAAAAAAATTAACATTCTTTGTTCTGTTATCTTAATATGCATGTCTTAAATGTGTTTACTTAGTTTCGGGATAAATGCTTTTGAACTTTTTGGTTAAGTACGGAACTTGCATGATGTTTCAGAAATGGATTGTAACGGATCATTAATCTGATTTTGCAGATGTTTATGAAGAACACAAAATCAAATGGAGTTAACGTAAAGGCTTAAAAAGGGAAAATGATCTGATCCGTCACATTCATATCCTTTGATCTTTGAAGGTGCTAGACGGAGTAATGATGATGGAGTCACGGAGGGAGAATGTTACGGAACAGAGAAATCTAAATTTGAAGTTGCTAGACGGGGTAATAATGATTTGTATAGGGGATATGTGATGAATGCTTGTAAGATGTGTGTATGTGTAACGTATGCTTGTATAGATGAGATAAATGTGTGGGATGTGGATGGTGCATGTAGATGAATGTGTAGGAAGTGGATGGTGTAGATGAATGTGTAGGATGTGGATGGTGAAGATGAATGTGTAGGATGTAGATGGTGTATGTAATGTGTAGGATGTATATAGGAAGATGGTGTAGCAAGTGGATGGTGTAGTAGATAAAAAGGTGTAGGATGTGATGGATGAATGTGTAGGAAGTGGATGGTGTAGATGAATGTGTAGGATGTATAGAAATGTGAATATGTGATGAATGTGTAAGATGAATTTAGTATTGAATTGTAGGATAAGTGATCATAGTGACAAAAAATTCCCTAAGGGTAGTGATCAATTGAAAAGATTAGAAATTTTTAATTGAAAAGATTAGAGAACCAAGTAAAATTACGAAAAAAGAAGGAAACAATCGTAACACAATCATTTTATCTTATCATGTAGATAATTTCTTGTCAAGATTAATAACCGAAAAAGTGAAAAGATTCTTCAAGAGATTCGGGTCCCAGAAGTGCAGTAATTAAGTGAAGTAACACATAAAGTTCAAATCGAATAACTTTCAAGCACGGTAGAAAATAATCTAAGATGATAAATAAGAAGATAAATTAATCCATGGTCCGAAACCCCCTTGCAATATTCAAGCCTGTAGATTTAAAACCACACAATTCACATATATATAATACTCAAAACCAAACAGTTCTTTTAGATTAAAATCAAGCTTAATTAGTGATCATAGATACGAGAGAGTATATTAACAACAATGTATAACATCGAAACAGTTCACTTGCTCTCACTTTCTTCTCTTATTATGGGATTCGACTCTTCATTAAATGGCTTCAGGCTCCACACTTTCATACGTTCACTTGTCCTTTTAACCTATATAAAATATTTTTTCATACGTTAGTAACAAATTCATTGTTTCAAGGAAGAACAACAAATTCCAATTTGCTTACCTCTAATTCCCAGTCAGTTTTGTAAATGATATAACACAATATCATTGTTTGGATAGCAATTCCGGCCAACATTCCAGACCATAGTCCCTGTACGTAATTTTAAACAATGGATGTCATTAGTTATCGATTCTTAAAAAATGCCAAGTTGCCAACAAATTAGTTACATGTAAAAAAAAGTAGTAGTTAGTAGTACCTTAACACCAAGATGGAAAACAAGAGTAAGGATGAGACCCAAAGGAATGCCAATTGCATAATAAGAGGCTAAGTTCACAACTGCCACTATACTCTGCATCCCTGCTCCAACTGCTACACCTGTTTTATTCATTTTCAACTATTTAAAATTACTAGAATTTATCTCATCTATTGCTAAACCAAAACAAGATTCACTTCTAAACAAATTAATACCAACAGTTATATGGTTCACATAGATAAGAAGAGGGTATAGAGATGTGTAACCTGAGAGTATAGGTTGTATGCTGTTGAGTAAGATTGAAATGGCAAGGATTACCGACAAATCATCCACTGCCTCTGAAACCTCAACGCTATTCGAAAACAAATACGAAATCTGACCACAGAAAGCTAAGCATAGAGCTGAGAACATCACTCCCATAAATGTTGATACTGTGAGTATCACTTTTATTGAAAACCTCACTGCATCTGCATCTCCTTTCCCCAGCTCGTTAGCCACCCGGACACTACGATTACATTTGCATAGAATAAACACTAGTTTGTTACTTAATCTATGCATGGATATTTTTCAAGATTGACATGTTTATAAATATGAGAGAGCATTACCAAGCCGCACCCAAGAAGCCAAGGCATATGTTGAGTTCCCATGTATATATGTATTGGCTGCAGATTTTCAAGATGATTGAATTTATTTATTTTTCTAGATTGAAATTTAGGCTGGCTGTAATATATGCAATGTCTAGGAAGGTTTTGACTTTTACCATATCGAGAAAGCAGAGATTGCAATTTTCGCATCTTTTGTATACCCAGCCATTAAGACAAGGATGCTCATGTACCAATACTCTAAGCTGAACGAAAATTGTAAGGGAAAAGATTATTAGAGAACAAAACTATAACATTGTAACATAACATAACTTTATGCTAGAAAGATAATAGTATTATTCCTTAAATTTTTGGCTTAGTGGTAGTGTATCCACAAGTTACAATAGGTCACGTTTTGGAATTATAATATTCATGTTGTTAAAGAAAAAATAGCAAAATTAGGTAATTACCAGATCATGAAGCCTGAAGAAATGGAGAGCTTGAGCATAGGAATTAGGTCAACAAAAGCAGCAATACTAAATCCGGTCCAAGTAAACGGACACCATCCACCAAAAATGTACACAAACTCGGCTAATACCATTGCCCACGAGCCCACATTAAGTCCGAGGAGCGCACCACCAATGCCCATTCCCATAACACTCACGCACCACCACGTGACCACGAGGTCGAGAGCCAAGGACAATGTCGAAAGAACGCCTACAATGGCGTTCCTCATCTGTGCTTGGAGATACATTTGTATGGTCATAGTGAAAATTAAGCTATAGACATAAGGAATCATCCACAGATATATCTCATCAACGGTCTTTGTGATCTCAACGTTTTGGCCTAATAGGCGGAGAATGGGACCCGCAAGTACAATAAACGGTAGGAACAGAGAGGTCACGACCATGTCCACGATCCATGAACGTTGTAGATATATCCCCATTGTGTGGTATTGTTCTGCACCGTATGCTTGCCCGCATAATGTCTCCGTTGCACTTGACATACCGCCCTATATATTAACACCACAAAAGAGTACTAAAAAACTAATTCCTCATTAATTAACGGACTTAATGTTCCCATGACTAATTGAGATTTGTAGCTTTTTATACCATTAAACCATAGAGGAAGCGGATGAATGTGCTTTGGAGGAGCGCGTAAGCGGCTAGACCCAACTCAGAGGAGTGACCGATGAAGGCTTGAGCCACAATGATGCTCCCAAACGAAGTCATTCGGAACAAAGACGAAGGTAATGCTATTCTCCACATTTTACTTACTTCACTCCAAACCTTGGTTCTCAAATAGATACTCTCCCTATGATTGCTCTGACCCTCAGCATTTGAGCCTACACGTAACAGCCTCTCCTCCATTTCTCCTTGAGTACTCATTTCAAATTGATCTTTTCTTCTTCCGTTCTTTAACTCCAATCTGAATTTTTTCAATATCAAAAAAAAAAAAAAAAAGATACTTACAAGCTTTCAAAACTGTTTAAAGTAGTTAATCAATGGAATTTTCTACGAATCATCGTAATTCATAAATTCGCACACATATACTGCAGTAAGGCTTCAAAGACTTTCATAGGAAAAAAATGCAAAACATAAATAAATATGTATTTCAATTTCCACGAGTTTTAAATTCAACGTATTTTTCTATTTTTAAGGCATCGAAGGATAGAAATTGATTATGTCAGCCAGGAGAAATTTAAAGATCAAGAGACGAGCTAGTGATTGTTTCTTTAAACTCATTTTGTGCTCAAAGATTTATCAAAACATAATATATACACAGACACACACAGGCACTTTGGTTGTATATATCTACTGAATCTAAGAAGTATAGAGTGATTTGTTACCTTAATTCAAGCTGAAAGACTCAAAGCGAAGAAGACCAAGAGAGACAGAGGTTGGCGAAATCAACAACAGAAAATAAAATTAATTTGTAAAACTGAAGCTACTACCTGGTTTCCTCTGTTTAGGAAAAAATGTCAGAGTAAAACCGAAACGTGTTGATTATCTATAGTAAGGGATATTAACGTATTATGTACAATTATACACGTGTGTATATTCGTATGGGGAAAGGAGTTAAACCTACAAAGAAAAAAATTGAATTTGAAGTTCTCTCTAATACATTAGATAGCCACAAAATTAATGCCAAAAAAGGATATACAAAAACTTATTACAACACTACTATTTTCTTGTTCATAAAATACATTATGCTACATATGGACCAAATCTCTAACCCTCAGAAAAAATTATTTGTTCATTAATATCAAAATTCATACTGTTCGTTTCTCTTCTTTTTGGAAATCAGATTATTTCTCAACCAGTTTTTGAAAATTAAAATTTTCTCCCTAATTTTGTGGTCCAACCATCTCCGTTCAAATCATTAGATGTTTTCCTAGCTAACACCGTACGATCGTTACCTTAATTATTTTGCTCTTGAGTGTGAAAACAGATAGAAAACGTGAAAATGGAACCTTTTTTTGTTCTTGTTTGTCGACTAGTCAGTCTAGTCTAGTAGTTTTCTAACCACATCTGATCCAATCCACTTGGGGGTTCGAACATGCTCAATAAATGTATTGTTCCACGTTACATACGATCTTAAAAGAAAACTACGTCCTGTTTACTGATAATAAATATGGACTGCATGCTGGTTTTCGACAATACTTTCTATCTACGCCACAAAGGTGGGACCTATAAATCCGCCACGTTAAAGCAGACACGCAGTAAGTAAGATTGCACGTGTACACTGTTCCATCCAGTATCTTCCATGTGTAAAAATCTTGTCTTTTCTCTACCAATTCTTTCTTACATTTATGACTCATTTCCTCTCCATCTATACATATTTTTGGGATCGTATTAAATTGTGCATTCATGTATATTTAGTTGGGCTTTTATGCATATGCGAATATTCTACTTGAGAAATAGACGTCAAATGCGCAAAAGCCCACAAGTCCTCACCTCTTAACTCTTAAGATTCGACTTCTTATTTTTATCCAATTTCCTTTTTCAATTTCAAACTCATTGTTGTATCTTTCCGATTGCTTTCTTTTAACTTTTAAACAAATCCAAAGAAAACAATAAAACCATATATCTTTTGTTATCATCGAAGGCAAAAAGTTTTGAATTCTAACTACCATATAATGTACAAACATGCTTGCTCGGTGAGTTTTTCCAATCTTGGAGATCTCGATTCAAATCAATTTTAGGTGTTTAGGTGACCAATCCCTGACATATGAGTGAGAACAAGAAGAGTCGGTTAACAGGTCTATGATCTTATATACATTCACAAAATCTCAGGAAAAAACTGTTTGAGCTCGAGACATGTTTAACTCTCAGGTCTCGTGTCAGCTCTAACCTCGCGGTATTCTCAAAACCTGTAAAGGAGTTGGTTTGTAAGATTACCGCAGCAAGGACTTGGAACTTTTTTGAGTAAGAAGAAAAGAAACAAAACCTCGATTTTTACCTCTCTTTTCGGTACTGCAGAGAGATTTGTTGTTTACACTCTCCCCAAGGACCAAACTTGGACGGTTTTCTAATGGCTGTTACTAATATCTCATCTCTTGGACCTCTCTGTGGATGGAACTAAACAAAGCCGTTGTGATATACCGCTCGCCATGGCTCGGAAACAGAGCCTGTTTTACGAATTCTATTAGAGCTCTAAAAACCACTAACTGTTATTACTAGAAAATAAATCTGTTTTTTTTCCTCACCGTGATAAGTTTTCCGGCATTCTCTGCTCTTTTAGCCAAGCTAATTGCTGCTACTGCAGCGGCTCCAGATGAAATCCCAACCTAATGTGTATAGATTCCACACAACTTCAAACCCAATGTTATGTATAGGAAAGACGCTAGAACATAAGAGGAGGTTAATATATATACCAGCAATCCTTCCTCTAAAGCTAATCTCCTCGCCATCTCAATCGCTTCCCCGTTGCTAACCTATTGTTTTTCGACATGATCTTCTTTTATTTTATCTTTAATAGATGTGTCGTTTAAAATGTTGATTATGATGTGAAAATATTGCTAACCTTAAACACTTCATCAAGTAATTTAACATCCAAGATTCCCGGTAAGTAACCTGAAAAAACCGTTTAGCAGTGTTTCGTAAGGAGGATTCTAAAGCAAGAAAAACACAATTTGAAAGGATCGATTAGGAAGAAAATGAAGCCTCAATGCTCCTTACCAGGATTGTCTCCAGAAATCACACTTCTTTCTGATGGTTCAACGCCGACTACCTATGTTTTAAGGATCTTTCGGATTAAGGAAATCACAAGGTTAAACCAGAAATTTGAAAACAAGAGAAAAAGAAAGACCTTAATATCCTTGTTCATCATTTTCAAGAAACCTCCAGTACCAGTTACAGTACCACCAGTTCCAATTCCAGCAACGAATATATCGACATTACCCATTGTATCTTCCCAGATTTCTGGTCCTGTAGTTTCAAAGTGGATCTTACCAAACAAACCAAAAAAAAAAAACATCTTATTAGGCCACACACCCCGAATTCTCAAATAAAAGAGTAAAATCTTGATAACTTCTTACCTTTGTATTTGCCGTATTGTCGAATTGCTGAAACATATATGCGTTCTTTGTCTTGAGAACAATCTCTTTGGCTTTATCCACTGCTCCTCTGAGACCCTTCTCTGGATTCGTTAGCACAATCTCTGCTCCTAGTGCACGTAAAAGCATCCTCCTTTCAACATTGATAGAAGCTGGCATTGTCACTATAAGCTTGTAGCCTTTAGCAGCAGCCACAAAAGCAATCCCGAGGCCAGTGTTTCCGGTTGTTGGTTCTACTAACACAGTCTGATTTGATGATACTATTAAATTAGCAATCTACAATGCCGCACACAGAACATCAAAATATCGAAAGGCAAGAAATGCAAATAACCTTCCTGGAACTTATAGCTCCGCTGTCTTCTGCCTCATTGATCATGCTCAGACCGATCCTGCAGAAAGGGAAAACTGTTATGAATCAAGTATAAGTCAAATTTTAATCTTGACAAATTCAAGAATGTTAAATCCACAAGATTGAAGTTAGAGAGGACGAAGAATCAATCTGACCTATCCTTGACGCTTCTACAGGGCTCCATTGATTCGAGCTTGGCAGCAATGTCAGCCAAACATCCATCAGTGACTCTATTGAGATACACCATTGGTGTGCTTCCAATCAACTATACAAACAAAATTCGAATCCTAAATTATCAAACTTTATCACAAAATCTAGTCTTTAATAAGAAAAAACGTATCTTTACTCATGAGCTTAGTAACATTTGAATCCTTTGAACTCACTTGAGTGACATCTTCGGCAATGTTGACTGTTTCTGACTCGGCAATGTCTTGCTCTTCAGCCACAGTAGTAACTGGCGGAGGAGGAGGTGGTTTCCGTTTGGCTTTGGATTTCGCTTTCGTCCCGGTAGAGGATTTTCCGGAGATAGCGCCGACGACGAAGGAAGAAGATACCGGAGTTCTGAGAATGAAAGACGATGAAGATTCATGGTTAAAGGAGAAGAGTGAGGGTTTCGCATCACTGAAACGGTGTCGTTTTGATGCTATTAGACGGAACGGAGACTGAGGAAGAAGACGGAGCGAAGGAGACGAGAATGCCATTTTCCGTCGCCAGTGAGGTTTAAGGGATTAGGTTTCTGTTTTATCGCAAGAAAAAAATAAATAAATGAAAAAACATAAAGATGGTGACGTGTCGGATAAAAAAGCTTTTTAAGATAATTTTTGTTTAATTTTTAAATGAAGGTAAAAATACAGAATGACATGTGATAAATATTTCATGTCGGTCCAACTAACTGATATAAACATCTATATATTTTGAAATTTAGATATAAATTAATCCATTTAAAAGGTAAATTAACTTTTTCAAATAAAATATCTGTAAGTAGTTTTTCAAAAATGGAAATTCTAAATATCATCATTGATCAGTTGTTATTAATTCTTATTTCTTACCTTAACGTTGTTTCTTCTACAACCACCATCGTCGACAAGGCTAAGCTATCGAAATTAAATGTTAAATATCAAAGATAATTTAATTTAACACACACGTCGCTCTCACCTTGCTTTAATCTTCGAGACGAAGTATTCGAATCCCAAAATCAATAAATCTTCTTTGTGATTGATCTCTCTCCTCCACCCTTATAAATAATGGAACACGACAACCACGTTAAGCATAAAATACTAGCTGAAAAATGGCACTCAAAGCGATTCTCTTTCTGGGTTTATTTCTCGCCGTTATTACTTCTCCGATCACCGTCGATGGTGGGTCAGTGTGTCCGCAGAGTTCCACGTTTGGTCGAGGAAGCTTTCCTGATGGTTTCTTGTTCGGTGCTGCTACTTCTGCTTTCCAGGTATATCGAATTTGGGATTCATAAGTCAAAACATTGTTGAATCTCCGTTGACGGGATTTTTTTTCCGGCGATTTTTAGTCTTTCGTTGCCGGATTTACTCTATAATCAGCTCTAGCAGCTTCCTAAGTACGATTAACAAAGTCTTTAATCCTAAATCCAGTTTAAAGAAATCAAATTTGGCATCTTTAGTCAAAACCAATAAGCTTGAAAGGGAAAAGTTGAAAGCTTTATCCAATTAAAAGCAGTCATTGGTCATTTTCAAGTCTCTAGTTTTAATGCCTAAGATAGTTTCTTTTGAATTCTGTTGATGATGCTTCAGTTTCATGATTGACTTATTGATAGTCCTCTTCTACTGCCAAACGTTTCTAATTGGTTATTTTGTTTGTATAGCATGAAGGTGCACCAGAAGAAGGAGGCCGAGGTTCCAGCATTTGGGACTCATTCACTCTTAAACATTCAGGTCAGAAGATTATAAAACTGAGCCACTGTTATGAGTTTAGAATTCGATCTGGTCCTGAGATTATTAACCCATGAGCATGTTATTGAAATCTGCAGAAAGCAACAATAATCTTGATGGCAGGCTTGGAGTTGATTTCTATCATCAGTACAAGGTATATGTTCTTCTACGAGCAAACTTTCTCGCTGAAGATGTGTTTTAAGTGTGTAATTATTAGCAAGGGCTTTTTCATCTAATCTAACTTTTTGAAATGTTGCAGGAAGATGTTCAACTATTGAAAAAACTGAACATGGATGCCTTTAAGTTCTCTATATCTTGGTCAAGAATATTTCCCCGTAAGACAAATATCTATTTCTTTGGTTAATGATTCTTTTGGAATTTATTATGAGAAGCACTTTCTAATAAACTTCTTGTTGTTGAAATGAAAAAAAAATCAGATGGGAAAAAAGACAAGGGAGTGAGTGAAACAGGAGTTAAATTCTACAATGATCTTATCAACGAGCTCATTGCAAATGGTTATTACACCTTCTGACAGATCTTCAATTCATATGAAATCTCTTTTTTTCCTTTAACCTTCTGGCTAAAATCGCACTCTTGATTGAGTTTTGCAGGTGTAACGCCTTTGGTTACATTGTTTCAATGGGATGTACCTCAGGCTCTTGAAGATGAATACGGTGGTTTCTTGAGTGACCGTATTTTGTAAGTCCTCTCAGCCAAATATTGATCTGTGTCTGTGTGATACACTTCTGTCTCCTATCTTCTGTGGTTACTTAATATCTTCTGAAACTCGTATATAGGGAGGATTTCCGGGATTTTGCACAGTTTGCCTTCAATGAATATGGTGATAGAGTGAAGCATTGGGTTACTATAAACGAGCCTTATGAATTTAGTCATGGTGGATACGAGACTGGAGAGAAAGCACCAGGGAGATGTTCTAAATATGTCAATGAGAAATGTGTTGCAGGCAAGAGTGGTCATGAAGTGTACACTGTTAGTCACAACTTGCTGTTGGCTCATGCCGAAGCTGTGGAAGAATTCAGGAAATGCGGAAAGGTAAGAATTTTAGGATAGTTACAACACATTTGGACTCAAATTTCATTTGAGCTAATCCATTGATTCAAAACAAACAGTGCAAAGGTGGAAAGATCGGAATTGTTCAAAGTCCAATGTGGTTTGAGCCTTATGATAAGAAATCCAGCTCAAGTCCTTCAGAGGAGATAGTGAAGAGAGCTATGGATTTCACTCTAGGCTGGTGAGTAGTCTTTAAGAAATATTGTTTAAGCGAGTTTCTTAGCTTAGTGTTTTGAGTGTGGATGCTTGCTGTTTACAGGCATATGGAACCAATAACACATGGAGATTACCCTCAGACCATGAAAGATGTTGTTGGTGGTCGATTACCATCTTTTACCCCTGAGCAGAAGGAGAAACTGAAGGGTTCTTATGATTTTGTCGGTATCAATTACTTCACTTCTACATTTGTTTCTCATTTAGACAATGTTAATCCAGAGAAACCGAGTTGGGAAGCTGATTCTCGCGTGCAATTACATTGTATGCTCTTACTCCTAACCATAACAGTGCTTGCTTATTTCTGTGATAATTACTGATCTTCCTCTCTAATCTTTTTTTCAATTTGCTTGCAGCTAATAACGTTGATGGGTTCAAGATTGGTTCTCAGGTATGTATATATTTGTCATCGATACGAAATTTCTAGTTGCTTTACACCATTTTTAGCCTTTTCTAAGTCTCTTTCTTATATAAATGCTTCAGCCGGCTACTGCGAAGTATCCAGTTTGCGCAGACGGGTTAAGAAAAGTTTTGAAATACATCAAAGAGAACTATAACGACCCAGAAATCATAGTCACTGGAAATGGTAAGCCATTGGCTTTGTTGCTCTTTGCTTAAAAACTCACTCAGCTATCCTTAGCAAGAAATTAAAAATTCATTGTATTTGCAGGGTACAAGGAGAAACTTGAAGAGAAAGATGTGCTTCCCGATGCCCTCAGCGATAGTAACAGGAAGTATTATCATATGAGACATCTCATGGCATTACATGGAGCAGTCTGGTAAGTTACTTTTCACAGTTCCAAAAAAACTCTGTTTCTTCATCTCTAGTTGATGGATTTGTTGATAAAAACACTGTTTCTGCTTCATATGTATAACTTTTTTGGTTTTCGCAGCGAGGACAAGGTTAATGTTAAAGGGTACTTTGTGTGGTCGCTTATGGATGGCCTAGAGTGGGAAGATGAATACAAGACAAGGTCTGGACTGTACTATGTAGACTATGGACACAATTTGGGACGGCATGAGAAACAATCTGCCAAGTGGCTCTCCAAGCTCCTTGAGAAAGTCCCGGACACGATTCAGTCGAATGTAGATTCGGATTCAAGGAAAGAGTTATAAACGATCAGAGATCCTCTTCGCAACTCTGTTTTACCGATCATATGATGTAATGTGTGTTTTTATCTTAAAAGAGTGTAAGCCACGATATATGTAGTTTATATATATAATAAATGAAGAAGTAACTTATGTCACACGTAACCATTGTGCATCGTCTAGATCAAGTAACCTCTTTGTTCACATGGCTGACTATAATAAACATTCACATAGTTGAATTGAAAACTATATATTCATTACATTTCTAACTGAATCATATTTTCCCAAAATGTCACTAAAACCCCTAAAAAGGCTTTGTGTACCTTTGAAACCTATGAACCTTCATCTTCACCAAAGGAGCTTTCCTCGCAACAGCTTCCCAAATCATCTGAACTGCATAATCTCCTTCGTCATCCTTCGTCGGAAAACGCAAATCGAAATACCTCTCCACTTCTTTCAACCGCAGCCACATCTTATTATACTCGTCTCTCCCAATACTCTTCACAAGACCCATCAGAAACCCTTTCTTTAAAGCGTCTGATGATCGGACAAAGAGACAGAACTCGTTGTAGTTGAGGACATCCTCATATGGTAACTCGATGTCATCGCTAATGATCACTGGAATACAGTGACTAGCTATGGCGTCGAAGAGGCGATTCGAGGACGGAGTATCCCCGGCTATGTTGAGGCAGAACTTAGACGATCTCATTCCTTCTCATTCCTTCTCCGGCTTTAGTTATGCCGTGGTTCCTTACGCTGCCAAAAGAGAAGTGGACATCTTTATATAGCTCTTGTCTCACAAATCCACCCTACGACAAGATTGTTTATGAATCGAAATCAAGTTAGTTAAAATTTTTGAGAATATTGCCTAGATAATAGGCTATGTCACATAAGCAAGCAAAGTACTCACAGCTTTAGGCTATGTCACATAAGCAAGCAAAGTACTCACAGCTTTGCGGTAGATGGCTCCTTGGAAGTAGAGCAAGATCGGACGGCCATCAAAGCCCGATGTGTCATTAGCGTAGGATGGAACAAGGTGTTTGTATGGAGCAACAATGTCTTTATCAATATTGGCAACATGTGGTGAGTATCTACCAAAGTCAGCGACCACAAACATCGCCGGATATAGCTTATGCCTTGCCGTCGACATACTATTAGGATGATGCGCCATTATCACATGATCCTTCCCTCCTGAGATCTTCCACTCTTTTTGAGACGTTACGTATTTCACCACATTGTCCTATCATTAAATTATAAGATTCATCATGTCGAGTTATTTGAAGAAGATTATTATGACACTCTTGAGTTTATTTCTTTTTGTTGCGTTACGAATGCATTTTTTTTTGTCATTTGAGTTTGTGATTACGTTATATGTTAGAAAAATGTGTATTATACTAAAACCTTTGCAATATAGTATATTTTCAACGTTTACGCAATCAGTAGGAAAATGTTAAAAAAGAAACTTGTAAGGAAAAATAACAAAATGTGTAAATATTTGGATTTAGTTACCTGCAACTCTTTGTCTTGGCTCTTCTTCTGCTTTTGGTTAACCTTAGAGAATCGGTTATAGCTCAATGAAGAGAAGAACGGCACGAACACTACATCCGCTTCACTCGAGTTCTTTACACGTACCGCGGCCCGAGAGCTTCTAGAATCTTCTGGAAGCTCAGAGAACAAAAGATCTAATGTTAGCCAGTACTCAACACTATGCTGCAAGTTAAGACCACCTGGATGGTGAGGAACAATGACCCTGATATCAGGCCAAACGACGTCGTTTCTATCTGGTTTCCAACCCAATAACCCAAAGTGAAACTCTGGACTCATATCATACATGTAGACTTTCAATGGCCTTCGAGAAGGAGAAACCTTCTGGATACACCGGAGGGTTTTGACTCTGTTTTGATTCATGGATGACTCTGTTTTTGTTCCTCCTCTGTTTTCATTATCAGGTCCCTCTGTTTGTGCTCCTTCTCTGTTTTGGGGATTTGGTGATATGGCGTTGTTTTGAGGAGAAGTGTTTGAGTTCTTGATGATGATGAGAGGTACATCTGTGGATTCTGATACTGAGATGTAATCGAGAACGCGGTTAGGGTTTGTGGAAGAAAAGATTAAGAACCAAGAAAGGACGGTGAGGATCGATATCGACAAGAAAATTATAGATTTTCGAGTGATGATTACTCCGAGATAACGTGAGTTTGATCTCTCACCCATCTCTGAGAAGAAACTAAGAGAAGAGATTGGAGAAAAGGAATCATATATCAAGAATCTGAAATTACGATGAACAGATTCATAGAAGAAGCTAAGAAGGTAAGAGGAAAGAAAGATCGTGTAGATCCAAAACCCCAGGAAAGAAAATCTGTGAAAAGAAAAGATCTGGAAACCAGGGAAATTTTTCCGAGAAATTAACGAAGTGAGATTTTTATTAGAGTGATAAGAAAAGTTTGAGGTAGATGAGAAACGATGAAAACGCCGAAGAGAGAAGAAACATCACAACACGCTCTTTGCTCTATCTCTCTCGCTTGTGAAGGAAGAAACTGAGTCGTCGTCGTTGATCTTTAGACGCGGGGCAATCAAAACGATATTAGGATTTATTTCTATCATTAACCAAAAAAAAAGTTTTATTTTTATTGTCATAAAGCAAAATCAAGAAAGGGTAAATTATGATCAATATTACTTATTCCTATAGTTTTGATTTAGCATAAAAACAATATCAAGAAAAAGGGTAAAATATGTATCAAAATTACTTATTCCTATTGTTTTGATTTAGTAAAAATGTTTAATATTTCTGGTAAAACAATATATTTAAAATAGTAAAAAGTTTGCGTAGATTAATGGTAGTCAAAATTTTAGTAAATGGTCAAAACGTTATGATTAACTAAAGAGAATTTATAAGATCTGACAGAGTTTAATGTTCATATAAATTCTTTTACTAGGTTACAAAATATTTTCCTACTAGTGCACAAGCTCTTGTGGTTCACCGTGATTCCCCAACGGGTTACCGGCGACAGCACAAGGAATCCGTGCTTTGAACCCAAATGTCCACATCGAAGCTGCACGCTGCTCAAAAAAATGCATTTTTAGGTGATTACATTTAAGAACTACAAATAATGTGTAATTATCTTCTAATTATTTTATAGCATTTGATAGTATTAAAAAATTCTTAAGTGACTCCTTGATTATTCATTGATATAACGTCTGTAGTTACTTATGAATAATTAATCCTTTTGTAAATATTTAATTTAATTAACAAAAAAAAAAACATTTTCTGGATGAAAAGTACATATAATTCTGTAAATTAAATGTGCAACTCACATCGTCGGTTGGTCTGTCAACGTTTACATGGGATGAAACCTGACAACTCTTTTGAATATTAATTTTAACAATGTTGCTTGTCAACTAATTCAAATGGATGTTGATTTCAAAACTGAAGTTACTAAGAAAACAATTCTCCGATAGCACAAGTTTTTAAGATCCGAAGACTTGGGAGTTGTGGAAATTCTTCATCCAACACTTGCAGAGTAAAACAAATCAAAATTTTATGTGTTTTGTCCAGATATGTAAAATTTGTGTTTTTTTAGTAGTCCGAAAATTCGATATGTTAGTTTCTAAAATGAGAACTACTCAAAACACAAATTTGAACGTCTAAGGTTGACTCGACTCATGTTGAAGAACAAAATAGCTTTTGAGTCACATGATGTGGTGCGAGATTGATGAACGCAGACTTTTTTCTTTTCTCAGTAGTAAAGAACTCAATCCCTTAGAGCATGAGCAGTGGTAGAGATTCATATACTCTCTAAAAAAATATTACTTTAATATTTTTAATATAATTTATTTGTTATTTTAAATTAATAATTAAAAAGAAAAAGCAAAACCAATCAAATCTTGCCAGGTGTGAAAGGCGTCTCTAGAGAAGTTCTCATATGTTTTCATGTGTTCTCATGTGAGAATCGATTCTCTTTTCTCACTCTTCTTTTTTACTATTTTTCTTTTTTAATATGGTAAAAAACTTCGGTTTATTCTCTTAAAGTCATAAATTAACCAAAAAAAATCAGAAAAAGCCTGTGGTCAAATTTGGGCTAGCCCAATTGGGTTGTGGGTTTACGTTACTTTGGGCTGGGCCAACAGAAAAAAAGCCTGTGGCCATATGGGCATATTTGATCAAGTGATTGTAACTTTCGTTAGCCGTGTAGTTTTTTTCATGGGCTGGTTACATACATTTTAATCACTGCTGGATTTTATCCTTAGAGAACAGTTTCGGTTAACTACATGGATTCTATAAAATATTTTTAACTTTGCTGTCAAAAAAAAATAAAAGTTAACACACACATATATTCTTATGGTAGACAAGAAACAGAAACATGAGAGAGAAAATATAAATTAGAAACATAAATTAGTCAACAAATCATGCATAAACAAACGAAATCAGAAATCAGAAATCGGAGTGCACATAGAATGTGGGATACAGACGCTAAAAAAGTTGGGTGTCTCCTAAGTACAAAATAACACAGTAATCAACCAAAAATATTTCGGAAATATTAAAGTGTACAGTATTAATTATCCACATGGAGCCAATAGGAAAATGTGGGGAGTGAGTTTGAAAATATCCATATGGTAAGTCTCAATATATATGCTTTCTTCTTTCAGTTCGGAAATCAAGAATTAACCAAACATGCGTCTCCTAGTCACTGGTTATAGTGGTCGGTGTTGTCTCCTACGCCTAGTAACTTTATTTGATTGCTTAGTACGAATTTTAGTATCTAAATCATCTTTTTCTCTAAGGATTGGCAATACATGCATGTTCAGCTCACATTCTTTAATTTTATAGTACTGTTTTCTAACATTGTTTATTGTATCGATCTCTTCTACCCAAATTTAGTCCAACTGAGATTGATAATACTATATAGAATAAGGAATTCGTGCAAAAATTTGATTTATGAGATCCAATTGCAGCACTTTTAAGTAAATAAAAATATATATTCAAACCAAAGATAATATATGTTTGTTAATAAATATAAATATACACAAATGTTGAATATAGCTTTTGCTCCGTGGCACCCTATTTTATTACGGAGAATGATGAAAGATTTTATAAAAATTACCTTGGATTTGTATATGCATGATTTCGAATACAAATTTTGTCCTTCAGACTCATTAAGTCAACATTCATATTGTAACCTTTCACTTGATGTTTACAATGTTAGATCTAATGGGCAGAATTTAGCTTTACAAGTAAGTCTTAACTATCCGATTAAGATCTTGCTTCGAGTTGTTAATTAAGGTTTGTGTTTCGGAGAGCAGGAATCGACAAGAATACAAAATCTGGTGAACCCAGCTGTCTTATGCTCTTTTTTTTCTTATATATATACTCATCAAAACTAATATAATCCAAACTATATCTACTGATTAGCTAATATTGAATTCGGTTTAAAATCAGATTACTAAGCGTTTCACTAATTACTTTATGAACAAGCTAATCTTATACTAATTTTACATAGCCGACCTTCATTAAACATTACTATCGTTTTATATATCTTTGATATGCATTTGAGCTAATTAATTTTTTTTTTCTTTTCTAAAGTGTGCTTTCATAATAAAAATGTGAGTGAATATTACGATGTTAAAAACATTATTTTGGGAATTCTTCTCGCTTTTGGATTTGTATCATCCGAGTACTTTGAGAAACTAAAAGGACATTACGAAGGTTTTGACCGCTCTAAGGATTCATTTATCATATAACTAATAAACTAAATTTAAAATGGGTCATTATTCTCACATATAAAATATTTTTCATAGTTAAGCAGCTAATTTTAACATGGACCATTATTCTTATGAATTCTAGATTTTCATTTCATTAAGATGCGCAACGTTAATACCTTCTTACCAAAAAGGTTATGGCCAATTTGGAGAAGTTTATCATTTGACTTGATGTTGCCTATAGAGCTCCAAGCATCTCAGTAACTCTTTCACATTGATCACTTGAAGTTTTATTTATAAAAAGATTGTCAACTGTAAAAAGAACCCAGGTAATTCCCGCACCTTGGGTTCGAGTAGTATTGGTCACCGAGGTTCGAGCAATTTAACATGGTTTCCTCAGACCCCAAAATTAGTCTTTGGGCCTAGAAAGCCTTTATGATCACCTGAGTTATAAAAAAAAAAAAAAATAGTGGTGGATATACAGTCCAATTTTTAAAAAATTTGAACTCCAAACAATCCTTATTTTATACTTCCGCCGTTTCACAGAAAGTGTCGTTTTAAGGTTTTAATTTTGTTTAACAAAGAGTGTCGTTTTATGTTTTTAATACTAATTCTCTTTTTTATCTCTACTATTTCAGCTTATTAATTAGAGAAAAGGTATATTATCTAGTGTATTAATACGGGGTATAAATAAAATTTGTTTAGTTTTCTGAATTTATGTGAAAAATGGTAGAATGATACTCTTTGTGAAACATAGGGAGTAAGTGAGATTAACTATCAATTTTTAAATTTAATAAGCGGATCCCAATAATTTGAAAAATGATCTCATGTGACAGTTTATTATTCTACAATAGGTGTTCAAAAGTATCGAGGCCTTCCATAAATGTCTACTTTTTCCTTCCACTAATCATACAAGTCTATTGATTTGGCACTTTGGGATTAGTCTTTTTTTGTGTAATTAAAAAATTTTAAGTTGATTTTTATCCTAGTCTTTAAGTAATCGGATTATGACTGGCGACTTCCACCTAAATAATTTCACATCATACTAGTACACTACCATGTTGATCTATCTGACAGGTCTCGATTCTCTTTTTTTTTTTTATGATAAGAAACTTGGAGATCCCTAAACAGAGATTTTATTGCCAATCAGTTATACATATTTTACATCTAATTAACAAAATTGATACAAACTAGATCTCTTCGTCTTACGAGAGCTTTTGACTTTATCTTCAAAAAAAAAAAAAAAAAAAAAAAAAAAACTTAATTTGATTACACGATAGACTCAAAAAGAAAAGAAAAAATGGATTGACCGTTGCAATAAAGTCCAAGGTAGAAAAACATGGCATCTGTTGCATCACCACACATAAGACTAAAGCCAGTTCATATCTGTCTTGGAACCTGTCGATAACAAAACGAAAAAGAACAAATAACAAAAGAAAATCTTTTATACTACTATACAAAGGAAAAAAAAAAGGAAAAAAAAAAAGAACGATCTAAAAGATATCTGTTGATAGGATCCCATTAAAGAGAGAGAGGAAACCCTAATGCCGAATTTGACACTCATCAAATTTATTAGAGATGTATGTGATCAAGAGCAGAAAAAAAAAAAAAAAAAAAAAAAAAAAAAAAAAAAAAAAGAGCAGAAAAACAAAAGATAGAGAATACATTTTCCCAATGTTTCGTTTGCCAAGGAAAGGAATAACTATTTCACCCCACGACTATATAATATTACTATTTACCAAAAAAAAAAATCCTTTCAAAAGAAAGCAAAAAATGACACACACACACACACACACTCATAAACATGTGATCTCCCATGCATAAATTATGTAAAGTTACTGTTACGGGTATCTTCGATAGAAGTATAGTAAACATAATATTCACATTAGACCATGAATGATGAAAAAGAAATAAAAATAGCTATTTTAGAAGATAATTGTACAAACTAGTATTTGACTTTTTATTTTATTTTTTTATCAAAACAGTAATTTGTATATTGTATATTGTTTTCCAAAAGTGCCATTTTTGATTATTGCTTTTGGCATAATGTTTTCAGCATTTATTTATCAGTTTGAACAAATACATTCTAAAATATTCCTATTATTAATAGAACTAAGGTTAACAGGAAAAAAAATGAATGAATTTAATAATACTTTAATATATTATTTGAAATACATAGATGTGTTAATTTTTTAAGAACATGAACAAAAAAACTTTATGTTTGATTCAAATGTGAGAAACGTCTTCAAATCACAAAACTTCAGTTACAGTAACTAAGTCTAAAAAATCCTACCAAAAAAAAAAAGTAACTAAGTCTAAAAAAATCATGTTCATTTACTGCACAAACCGACACTCATCAATTAGATTTATATTCTCTTTTTCTTACGAAAGACTTTCTATTACTATTAAATTATTATGATGATTCAAATATACTGTAGCAGCCAATTTAAGACTATACCCCAATTGGGTTCCATCTCATTTCCTATTTTCAACACCAAAGTGAGGATCGAGAGAGAGAGAAAAAGAGAGACAGAACCACAGAAAAAGAGAGACAATATAACATATATCTTCACGAGGAATTCGATCAGCAATAAAACTAATAATACCAAAAAATAAAATCTATTTTGAGTTTGGATTATTACCAGGAAATAAGCTTCACCATGTTGTAAGCTATGCATCAAAAAACCAAACTCATCAGTAGGAAGAGGAACACCTGAGGAATGCACCAAAACCAAATCTTCTCCAAACGTTGCTTTTATGTCTATTCCTCCTCTCGTCACTTCTGTCGGAACTCCGTTGATAAACACCGTTATAGCCCCTGATTTTCAAAATTATTCTCAAGTACAAAATTGGACGCAATTATATTAACTAAGTCGCCAAATAAAAAAAATCGGTTCTTTGGTTGAAACCCACCCACACTTGGATTTTTTTTTCTACCCTCAAAACAACTTTTACAATTAAAAAATTGTTACTTTTAGAGACTTTTTGGGGAAAGAAAGAGGGTTTAGAGGACAAAAGCACTTGGAGTTTACAAAGAAAAAAGAGTCATGCAAATTCTGTTTATTTATTTATTTATTTACCTTGTTGGTAGTGAAAATTGGAGTTTTGATCAGATGGGCACAAAATCGATGCGACATTTGAGCTATGATTTTGGTAATGATGATGATTAACTTCATGATAACTCATTTGGCCTGACATTGTTAAGAGATTCTCCATGCCACTATTGCTTTGATTATCACATCCACCACCATAAGAAGAGGAAGAGCTAGCTGAAGAAGAAGTGGAAGAAGAGCTTGAACAAGGAGGAGAAGAAGAGAGACCAAGAAAATAGGAAGGAACTTGAGATGACCCACCAAATAAGTAATTAGAAGAAGTGCTACACCCTCCCAACCCCAAATCACTCCCACTATGATGTGGTAAGCTGTTGCTCACCATCATGGTCTGGTCACAAGTGTTGGTGGTTGCGGCCGCGGCTGCAGCTGCGGCCTGGAGCTGTCGCTGTCTCCGACGGGATCTTGACCGCCGGTTTTGAAACCAATAAAAGACATTTGCATCTCCCACCGCGCCAAATTTCTCGAGCATCTTTCTTATTCTTACCGTCTCTTCTTTGGGAGGGTTAACCATACCACTGTGGAAGATCGACTCAAGTATGAGTATTTGTTCCGGTTTAGGTGACCATCGTGACCGAACCGGTTCTGCTGAGGTGGAACCGGAGGCCGAGGATGAGGGTGAACGACTATGGCCGGTTGGGCTCTGTGGGGTTTGTTCTTGGTCCATTGCTTTGAAGAATGTTGATTTTCTATTTGGGTTGTATTTTTTCTGGTAATGGAGAATATATAAAAAGAAGACACAAATTGTTTTTGAGTTTGTGAGAGGTGGTGAGTTGAGGTAGTGAATTTATAGGAGAATGATTACTTAAATAGTATATTTTTCCTTGTTTATTAAGTTACATGTAGTTTATCTTTATCTTTTAGTGGGTTCATTATAATATACTTGAATGATATAAGCATATATTATATTTTGTTACATATAGTATATAGTAGTGTATTCTTAACTCGGAGATACACAAACGAGTGGAAGTTGATTGGCATTTGAAGGTATAGCAACTAAGCAAACCCTCTTTGACCATTGGAACTAGGATAGTCCAAAAAGTCAACAGTATCTCTTATCCGCTTTGATTTGCATGGGTGATCAAATTATGTAATATGTATTTGCCAAGCTTAAAACATAAATTTGCGGTAACGGGTACAACAAGAAAAAATAGCTATACATTACTTTTTTTTATCCGTAACATACATGCTTTAAATTGAATCTCATTTTCATTGTATTCAAATCTCCAACGTTGCTCAAAAATTTATCCAACAAAAAATTCTAAACCCACAACTACACTTGCAATTGCAAACAATATGTTCAATCTAGTTATTTAAAAGCATTCGAGTGTCAGACGGGTTAGCCTAGTTCTGCTCAACCGGAGTCCGGTCCAATTTGAATTGAATTTTATTACTCGTTGAAGGCCAGACACCATATAAATCAGAAATCAATAGTCATGAACACATAAGCATTGGAAGTATAAATCAGACACCATATTTTGACCTATAAGTGATGATAAGGTTGAGGTAAATAAAAATTAGTGCTAAGACCATTTCTAATGTAAATATTTATTTTTTCACTTTAAAATAAGGCATGATTTTTTCTAATATATCACTTTATATCTTACTCTAAAATAGAGTTATTGTAAAAAAATAAAATTGTTCTACATATAATCTATTTTAGAGTAAAATATAGAGTATAGCTGGAGAAAATGTTATACTACAGAATAAATCAAGTACTATTGCAAATAACGGTTTGAAATAAATAAGTAAAAATGTATAATATTATTGAGGACAAAAGTTAATATGAAATTGGTGAGGCGCATATTGTACCGTCCACCTGAAAAAAATAATTACAGTATATGAATAAGTCTCGGTTATGATTGTCCCTCTTTCTGCTCTATAAATCATCAAAGATAAATAAATACTATTAAACTAATATTTTTCCTTTTCAAAAGCAATAACTTGTATAGCCTAATGATCAGGTTTTTTTTTCGTTAAGAATAATGATCAGGTTTTGTGGACGAAAGTTCACATTATCTCGACATATATATGTGTGCAATGGTTTTATACTGCAGTGAACAAAATATACCAGCAAATCAAAAGAAAAACTTATATGTAACATTAGTTATACATTTTATAAAAGTTAAACGATTTCTTAGTAAACAGATCTGATTCACCAGAACATCCGATAACAACAACTGCAAGTGAAAAACCAAATGAATACAAAATCATGTAAATTTGCAATTAACAAATCGTTAGAATAAAATCTAATTAATTTTGTTTCTATCAATAACAATAACACAAACAGTACTATACATTCATGGTTTAATATCAATTACTATACTATTTATCGTCTGTAAAAATATTAAATCAGGGCGGTCAAACTTTTATCTAATTATATTACTCTATCGAATTTTTTTAAAAACTATATATTACCCTATCATAAATTTAAATTCAACCTAAATTCTGAATAAAAAAAAAAAGATAAAACTAAATTCTTAATAACTATCAAATAATGTGTCCTGTTAAAATTGAGAATTTATTAAATGTGTTAACATACTTTGTATATTTCCCCACATCCAATCAACGTCTTAACGTGACCTAGTTTGTATTTTCTTCAGCAAAATAGACTAATTTTGGCATCATGCGACAGAGGCGCCTAAAAAGATTTTTTTTGTCACTTGCGTGAAAGAAAACAAAATGTTTTTCTTTATCACTAAGTTTTGAACACTTATGAAAATGAGGAAAACCATTGTAGGGGTAGTTTCGTAAGAAATTTTTGAAAGGATATTAATTTATAAGTTGTAAAATCAATATATGTTTGACCATGTCCAAGTTATTATCACATATTTTGGCATATTAAGCAATTTAAAATTCCGAATAATATTTGTTCTAAAAAAAGTAATCAAGATGTAATCAAGAAGAAAAAAAGAGCAATAAAGAAGGACGATCCAAACCGAAGCTGAAGAAGAACCGTGCAATTATTTATTACCTATGACGTTAAGCAAACATGGCTTACACAGTTAGTAGCCACTCGATTTTTATTTAGTTCGTGCATACTTTCTCCGTTCTTTTATAAGTGATGATTTAAATTTCGAATTTTGTTCTTAAATAGATGATATTTTTAATTTTTAATACAAAATTAATTACATTTTTATTGGTACTTTTGACGATTTATATTATGTAGATTATTTTTTATTGGTTGATTAGATAATAAATGATGTTTTAGTTTAGAAATAAACAAAAATTAAATAATTTCTTAATCTATGTGCATTCTCCTAAAACATTATTTATAAACGAACGGAGAGAGTATTATACAATATTAATTTGGCAGTTAAAATTTAATTGTGCCTTAACTTAACAGTTAAGATTTAATTGTGAGCTACCTAAAAAAAAATTGTGCGCTACCTGTAATTTTTTTTTTTTTTGTAATTTTATTTTCTATAATCTTTTTTTTGTTTTGTTCCTATGGGAACCCTATTTTTAGTTTTATTTTTGGTTTATATCTTAGCCTGATTTTTGGTATAAAAATAACTTTGGTCAAGACTCCAAAAACGATTATATATATATAATAGTTTTCTGATCATAGTTTATCGGAGAGGTGTTGTACAATAATACTAAAATGATGATGGGAAATAGATAGTTTGTTTTTTAAGGGTATTTTGGTTATTGAGTCTAGATCTCTGATCAAGCATCTTAATATTTCAAAAACTAAAAAAAACTTTTATTAATAAGTTATTTCTTCTTTACACTGTTCCACTGATAAGAGTGGTCACCTTAATTAAAACAACTAAATGGAAGCAAATATTTTATGGTGTATTGGATCTTTTGAGTTTATTAATTACCACTCAAGTGAATGTCTTATACACCGGTTATACTCTATCCATTTTTTCTATTTGATGTTTAAGAGTTCCGTATATCGATTAAGAAATTATTTAGTTTTGTTTATTTCTAAATTAAAATATTATCTATTATCTATATAAATACGATTCAAATAGTAGTAAAATAATGTTGTAAAATAAAACTTGCCAAAATCAATGAAAACAAATAATTTGGTATTGAAAATTAAAAATATTAACTAATTTAAAACAAATTTTGTCTTTTAAAACATCAAATAATGGAAAATTGAGAGAATACAACCCATTGCTCATAAATACGTTGATCTTTCCCGATTAGTAATTATGTCATACCATAACGATTACGAGAGTAGAGTTACACATATTCATGCATGTTGTTAAATGTAAATGTGATATTCTTTTTCTTAAAAAAGTACAGATGTGTTTTGCGCTAGAAAAAAAAAAAAGGCACAAATGTGAATTGGTGTATATTCAGTGTACAAATGATGTTTGGGAATGGGGTGTATATTCAGTGTACAATGATGTATGACGGATGGATCAAAATAATTTCATTTTTGTTAGGGAGAATGAATTTAACTTTAAATCTCCATAATAAAATAGTCCGTACATAGGTCAGTGTGCGAATACGTATGCAAAAAGTAGAGTGTAGAAAGACACAGTAGGAGACAACTTGCTTCTTCAGATGCCCTCTGTTTTTGCCTGTCTCTGTATAATTGTATAGCTGTTTTGGTATTTTTCTCTCCTTTTGATATTTTTAATATAAAGCTACTCATTAACTACGTCGAATAAGAAATTGTTTCTATTTGTTTTCTCTTATGTGTTTGGTGTTGTTTCAAGAAATGATTACTCAGTTGATTCGCATACAAATATGGATAGCTCTACGTAAATATTCATAGGTATGGGCTCGGCTATCTGCATCCGAGCCAATTTGTTGTAAATACTTTTATATTAAAGTTAATATTACAGTATATAACTTATTTTTTTAGTCTCCTATACAAATTTCTGAAATTTAGATAGAAACAAATCAAAATCAAAATCAAAAATAAAATCATTAATACCCCCTCCGTTCTTTTATAAGTGATGTTTTATGAGAATGCATATCGATTAAGAAATTATTTAATTTTTGTTTATTTCTAAACTAAAACATCATTTATTATCTAATCAACCAATAAAAAAATAATCTATATAATATAAATCGTCAAAACCAATAAAAAAGTTAATAATTTTGCATTGAAAACTGAAAACATCATCTATTTAAGATAAAAACAAAAAGTTTAACACATCACTTATTAAAGAACAGAAGGAGTACATATTACTTCCTCAGTTTCGATTTATAATAAATTTTATGTAAGAAGGTGAAGACTAATTAATTGACGTAAATTTATTATTTAAATATAGTTAGTTCAATTAAATATATTAAAATTGGTAACCAAATCAATATAATTAGTTTAACGTGGTAAAATGAGGAGATTTATTTATTTAACATACTAGAATGTTATATATATATATATAACTCTGGAACTGAAATCTGTGTATGTAAAATAATAGATCTGTCAGGAAGTCATACGTAAAAAAAAAAATTAATAATTTTAAAAAGGACACTGAAGACAACACCTAGTTGTATATCAAATCAATCAGATCAGTGAGAGAAACACTTTAAGATTTCCAGAAACTCTACTTCTTAATTCAGTTAAATAATTTTTGAAAACATAAACTAATAAAAATTATCGAATAATACCTCTTTTGATCTGATAAACCCCGCCCGTAATGATTCAGAAAATTATTTCAGTTATCTCTATATACAATAAGATGTTTAAGGTTATAAGGTGGTATATTTATAGCTACGTTCACCAATAAAACACATTAGCGTACGTTCAAAAATAACATAACATAAAATGGAATTTCAGGGAAAAAAAAAAAATCAGAAAATAATAGAAATGTGCATGTAAATTTTCATCGGGATCTCCTTTTTATTAAAAAAAACAATAGTAATCAACAGAGAAAATGACATCAGATATACGCCCACAGTAACAGTCCTATAAAAAAAAACAAATTTCTGTTTATTATATATAGAGGCTAATTGGCATTTTCTATCAAGTTGATATTAAAAATATATTGTAGTTTTTTCCCTAAAGATTTTATTTTTGAGGAAAAGGTTTCCTACAAGCTTATATTATATGAATATATCGTATTTCAGGGGGACACCGACCAACATGTGGTTATGCTTTTAGGGCACAAGTGTGAGTCTCTTTTGTTTGTTTACCAACGTGTGAATAATAATTTTATGTGTTTCACCCGCCCACATCAAATCCACTTTTTTTGGTTAATGTCCACGCACAACAAAACCTTTGTACTAAAGTGAAAAATTGTCTATAGATACTTAATCTTTTGGAAACATGCAATTATTACAGCTGCTGGATGATTAAAACTATACTTTTAATTAATAAGTTTAATTATTTCTCAGAATATTTTACTACTCGTTTATCTGTTGTGGTATCCAGTTTCATTGGATATCTACGGGAGACAGTAATTGCTTTTTGTTTTCCGTTTAAGAGAGAGCGAGAGTAATTCCCCTACTGATATCGTTTGAATTCAATTGTAACAGTTAGATACACTCATCTATTACGTGAAAACAGATATATAATGTGTCAATTATTTTATATCTTTTCCATCTAACATATTTTATTTTTTCTAACGAGTTATTAGATATGCGACTGGAATCTGTATTAAAGTTATCAAATCATTTCTTTTGAGATTTTCACATGATTATTAAAAATATCGGGGTATGTTACGACGATAAATTGAACACTTGGTGGTAGTAGAAAAATTGGTTAGATACGTTGCTATTAGATATACCATAACACTATATAATTAATGTACACTGAAAACCTGGAAATTAAAACAGTACTTATTTAACATTATGTACGGTAAAAAATTTAATCAGTTAAGAATATAATAGAGTCTAGCTAGGCTCAGTCTCTAATTCAGAGAAAAAAAGAGTCTAGGATTTGGACTAAAAAATTGCACGAGGCTTCACAAAAAGAGGACCCTAGTTTAGCATATAATCGATATCTGTGGTCCTGAAATGATCGAATCTTGTTAGACTCCTAGACTTTGTTTCGTCCAAAAATCAAGATATGTGGAATGTGGTCCTGCTATGTGACATGTACGGACTATATATATACTCACGACTAAATAATCACATGATACATAACCACTATACATAATGGGTCTTTGTGTTAGATAGCTTCAGATGATCATGACGTAATTAATAAGATCACTATATTTTCATCGGTTTTTGGGGGTTATAACCTTAATATTTATGTGATGTCAAAAGAAACAAAAAAAAACTTAACACTTATGTATTCTCTAGGTCAGGAAGAAAATACTGTACGGCCATATCTAATCTGATCTATGTATGCGTATAGATATGAAGAGTATTATTTTCTTTCTAAAAACTTCCATTTTGTGTTGTTGCTGTTCAGTTATACTATTGTAGTTCGGTTTCATAACTGTTTAAAGACTATTTTTAAATCCCATATTTAAAATGTGAATATCAATGCCTTGATAAAAATTTTGTACTATTATTTCCTAGATTTTAATAAAAAGGAACAATATAAAAATAACCATGGATTTGAAAAGAATTGAGAAAGTAACCATGGTATCAGAATACACACTCTCTCCTCAATTACAATTACTTTTATACTCATTTATTTGTAACATGTTATTTTTTAAAATCCCACAAACACTCACATGATTCAGTGGTGAAGAACTTCTGACTACTATGACACCGCATTCATCTCCTTCTCGTGATGGAAGAACGACGACCACAACAAAATTATTGTTAATAATTTAATCTACCATTATGATCATCATCCACAACATTCTTCTCCTTCTCGCGACGGAAGAAAGATGACCACAAAAAAATCACTGTTACTATTTGCGACTACGACACCACCATCCCCACTCGCGACGAACACCACCACCGCTTCTTCCAAAACCATCATCACCTCCGCCGTAACCACCTTCCTTACGGCGACCACTAACACTGTATACATCAAATCTGTCAAAGATCACTCATTTTCTTTATTTTAGCTATGGTTGCGAGAATGAATAGATTTTGTAAAATTTCACGTTTTTTTTATATTAATCTATATTTTTTTGTTTGACACGCTATTATAATATATTTCATGTTTTTATTTTGTTTTGCATGGTTCCTTTTCAAATGAAACGATATTTATTGATATAACATGCTATTTTTGCAAAATGTATGTTATAAAATGCCATTTTTTTTGATAAATATCGTGCTATTTTAATAAGTTTAACGCGATTTGTTGAAATTTCTCAAATCTATTACTTTTTCTCCGCATAAACTTGCTCATGGTTCAATTTTTCAAATGAAATGATATTTGTTCATATAACATGCTATTTTGAACAATTGTACGTTATAAAATGTCATTGTTTTTATAAATATCATGTTATTTTAATAGGTTTCAGGCAATTTGTTGAAATTTCTTAAATCTATTTTTTTTCCCGCATAAGCTTGCTCATGGTTTAACTTGCAGGGACATTTTTGTCTTTTAATGTGCCGTCATATGGTTATTTACCTATAAAAAAACTGACAATGGTTAGTTTCTTAATTTTGACTCGAAATTTGGTTACTTTGTAATATTACCCTTTTTTATAGATATAAAAAACATTATGCGCCCAGATATTGTGATAAATTACAAATATACAACATTTTTAAAAAAAAATTACATTCAATTCTCAACTTTATAAAATCACAATTCATCATAATATATAGTATTAATGACATAATGTAAAGTAAATCGTTTGCCCAAAATAAAATTTCCTTAAAACAAATAATCATAACAAAAAAAAAAAATCAATTTTTTTTTAATATGAAAATATTATATGATCCTTTAATAGATCTCGACGAGATTCTTTTTTTTTTTTTTTTTTTTTTTTTTTTTTTTTGAACAAAGATCTCGACGAGATTCATGATACATTTTTACGATAGCCCTGCATTCGATATACATTGTATCGTTCAAGACTTGAGTTTTTTACCGACGGAGCTGACATAAAAAGTTGAGTTTTGTGGATTTGTCCACTGAACTTGCAGAGCACTTATGAGATATTAAAAAAAAACCAGGAAAAAGACAAGACTAAAAAGGCGGAAAGAACCAAAAAACTACAACATACTACATTAATTATTTATTAATAATATATATGCAGCATGCATGAATCCTGACAAGAACCTACAATCATCGCTCTCTCTTTCCTTATTTTAAATAAAACAAACAAAAACTCCCTCATCCTTAATTCTTTGACAAGATAAATTTGTTTGAAGGATTCACAGTCGTTTAGACTATCTTCTAAACAGATAAGAGAATATGCAGTAAATAGTCAAATTATATTATTTGACGACAAAAAAAAAAATAGTCAAATTATATTATTTACTATATTTGCAACAAAAAAAAAATGGATAGTAAAATCATAAGTAACTTGGTTTAGTTCTCGTGTAAGTTTTTGTTTCAAAATAACATGGATTTAAACTCATACGTACGTGATTCTAAAAAATATCATGGTATCTTAGTATATTAAATATCATGGTATGTTAGTATATTACACGCTAATACGCTATATGCTTATATGTTAACATATATATGAAAACTATACAACTTTTTACGGTTTTGCCATAATGTTCTCTGCCAACTTTGCTTTAAAAATTGTCTCTCTAGCAGATAAACCCAAACAAATATCTTATCAATCTCACATGTTCATAGACTTATCTCATATCGAGTGCAGTTTTTGAGAATATTTAAGATTAATCTAAAATATTTGCCACCAAGAAATTTTCATGAATTTTTCTTTCCCGTGCCCTATCATCAATAAGATAAAGTTGCTATATTATTAGCTGAAAATACCAATTAACATAGTTGAGACAACGTCGACATATATACTTTCCATTAATAACGACAGTATATGGGTTTGGTACAAAACACTTAAACACATACCAAAGATACGGCGCAAGTGAATTTTAAATAAAAAGTAAGTAGATCTTTCGAAAAAAAAATCCTTTTAAGTTGTTTCAAGTGACATTGGTGTGTCTCGCACTTGAATGCTTTGCCATCACAAAAAGAGCCAAAAGGCTAAAGCTCTAAGCTTTTTTATATACTACTAAAACTATGTAATGATCAAATAATAGCTAGGCAGATTCATGCATTTATTATAATTTATATATGTTCACTTCATTTGAAATTTTAATTACGTGCTAAAGTTATAATTAATCATCATTAGCCGGCACTATGTTTGGCTTTTGTTCACACAAATGGCAATGTTGTTGTGAAAAGGACATGTGAACTAAACAAAGACAATATCTTTCCTAATGTCACACACGAACACAAAACATCACTATCCATTTTTAATTATTACTATTATTATGACTATTATAAATAAACTCTACTTAGTTATGCCCATTTTTTTCTACTTCTGTACGCGTGTGTAAGTGTCTATTAAAGGAATATTAAAGATGCCTATAATTTCTCTAATTTTTAACTAATGTCCATGACTTATTTGTCCGATCGAAACTTTTTTTTTTAATAGACTATATTAAAAAGTGCCCTCTCTAAAAAGTACTACAACCTTATTATAAAATACCTTGTAATTGTAATATATAGTAAAGTTTTTATAATACATAAATAATGCTCTGGGTTATTATTAGGATAAAGAAGGCATATGCATATTTGATCTTTTGACATTGGCGCTTTTCATACTTCAAGAAAAATGTCATTTTTGGGATCCATATGAGATTCGATCAATTTATCAAGTCCTATATCGATTCGATGTTTAGTTTTTTTTTTTTTTCCTTTTAACATTGTTTTAATCTGTAATTTATTATGTTACACTTCGCTGAACATTAATACTTTAATAGTATGAATTCCTTGACATCAATTAAGACGGTACACTCGGCACTGATGAGCTCTACACTGAAAAAAGAAAAGTTAACTATGTAAGACTATGAGTTTATACACTTCTAGTGATAACGTTCATATTTACTTTTGGGTGCGTTCCAAAAATATGTAATCATATTAGATTTTACGTGTATAATAACTAATAAGTAGTGTATACTGTATACTATGAATATTGACTTGTTGTAATAAGGCCGATTAGTGAAGGCAAAAACAAAGTAACGAGGCCCATTTAGGCTGTGTTAGTGTTGTTGTAGGCTTGTAGCGTAAACTTTTGGGGGTATTGGGGCACTTTTTTAGGCCTGCAATACGTATGTGAGCTACAAGAATACAACAACACTAACATTTATCATTTACAGTATGTAATTCAACGATAACACAAAAAGTTTTTTTCTATCACCAAACTATGGCAGAGGCTCAATTTTTTCCAGAGTTACTGAGTCACCGGACTGAACCGATTGGATTACTTGAATATACGTATATTTTCAATTTGAATGAAGTCAATAACTTCGGGTTTGTAAATATATATATTTTATAAAAATATATATATATATATATATATATAATTGACATCAAAATTATTTATCAAGAAATTAAATTTCAAATATTTCATTACAAAGACAATTAAAATAGCAACTCAAACACATCACGAGCCCATCCAAATCTGACCAACATAACATATAGTTATTGACAGTAATCGGGAAAAAAACACACACACACACACACAGAGTCACACACACGAACAAACAGTCAAGAATCAGATTATATGGAAAAAAGGAAATTTAATTATCGTTGAATTCCCAACAATTTGTTCTGATCTCACCGTCTTCACCGGTGTAGACATTAACGGCTCCCAATTTCACCATCGCAATCGCAAACTGGCGTTTGAATAAGTCGTTGTCAGCTGCGTATTGAGCCACCACACTAGAAGTTGCTTCGTCGGTTGCGAGCCGCTGGTCAAGTTGCAAAACTCCTCTCCTCGCTCGGATTTGCCCAAAGAATGCGTTATCAAAAGTCAACGGTGTTGACCTGTCCAGTCCAGTTGTTTACTGGTTAAACTGTATACATAAAGCTTTCAAATATTAACTCTTACGTTCGTTTACTAATTAATGCATCGCTTATATCTTTCTCTCGTTGATAGGGTAGTTAATTAGCAATGATTCAACTGCCTAATGGACTTACTATGAATCAAAAGAAAAAATATCAAAAACGAAAAAGACTTTTGATTTAGTTTTAAGTAATTTTAATTTTTGCTATCTGAGGAAACAAAACCAAATCTGAATTCAAACCGACTCAAAAAGAAAATCAAAACCAAAATTTAAATTCTTGTGAAATTAAAAATAGATTTGACTACAATCTGAATTCAAAACAAAGGGACCAAAAACTGATATCGTACTAAACCGATCCATACTAGATTTCATTATAGCTACTAATATTCTAAAACCAACAATATAAAGTTAAAAACGACAAAAGTTAGTCCCGTGAAGTATAAACTTAAAACTGAATTTCGGACTTGAAAATGATTTATAATTATGCTTGTCTTGCTTACTTGGCAACCAAATCCGGGTCCATGGATGGGTCAGGAAGTCCGGTTCCGTTGAAATTTGTGAGCCGGTTCCTGAATAGACCACAAGATCCTACACCAACCGTGTGTGCACCCAACAGAGCCACTGCATCCAACGTGGTCATCGTTTTGTCCCCAAAGAAACTGAGAAAGGCAGCCACGGAGGCGGTTGGTCCAACAAGTCAAACACGCCGCTCGCATTAGTTTTCAACCCATCACGTCGTCCCGTGGTGATGTTGTAGTTCGGCCCTCCGGCTAATGCCACAGAGTCACGTGTGGCAAGTGCCATTATGTCAGCGCACGAGACGTTTGATGGACACTGAGCCTCAAGCTCGGTCTTGATCTCGTCGATTAGCTCAAAGCCTCTCACGCTCAAGTTTGGACCGACGAATCTTTCTGAATCAGTCGAGTTTAATAGGATAGAACCGTCGCAGCCTTATAGGATATATGTAAAGTGTTTTAACCAAAATTAATCAATCGATCCAAAAGTTTTTTAAAACACAATGTTTAAACAATATTTAATTTCTATTCTAAGCACAAACCAATTAAAACCTAAAATTCTCATTTTATGTATTTGAGGTTTCACACTCCGACACTCGAATTGAAATTAGTCTCAACATATCAAAATGTCAATACAATTTTTGGAATAATGTTCGATGAGACTCATACCCCAACAAAACAGTCGTGAAAATTCATCCGAAGCAAAGCGGCTGCAATCGTAGGGTCACTCTCGAACTCATCGCTAACGAGATTCCGAACGATAGTTTCTGCACTAGGGCATGAGTTGTTATAAAATCCGACTCTCAATTGAGCAAACGTGACCGGAATAATGGAAAGAATTGAGAGTAGAGTAAACAATTTTCAATCTTCATCTTGTTTTGTATAAAGGTTTATATACAGTTAAGTGTTATTTGTCGTATATGTGTTATGAGAAATTTGAGATCCACCATAAATTACTATATATACACAAAAATCTACCGTGGATAATATATTTTTATAGAGGGAAATTACATACGTGTAAGTCAAATTTATTTAAACTATAAACGCAAAGGGAAACATTCCGGTGCCTTAAGTAGATAATAATATTTATGAACAAAAGTAGATATCGACAGAATCTTTAATCTTTTATTGTCGGTAAGATGTATGTTTCAACTCGTATTTTATTTGGTCAAAATAATCTCTTTTATCGTATATATTCACTGTAAAATTTATGTGAAAAACTATAAATTTCGGAAAATGTCAGCTGCTTGCTGCTAAATATTGAACATATCTATAGTGCATTTTATTTGGCTTCTATATTGAAGAAATAAAAATTTAAGATTAATTGCAAATTATGAGAACTGTTACATAGACGATTCTACAACTGACAATTTCTACCGATCCTTAGTAGATCCACGACAGACTACACTTCCTTCTTCATGATTTTGATGAATACCTTCAATGATCCACGACCTAGCGACACTTCCTTCTCTGCGTAGAATCCTGGCGCACGGCTATAATTGTACATCGCTGGAGATCTCCTGCACACTTGCCTCCATTAATCTGCAAATTTGTTAATAAATCGCAATATCTGGGACTCGAACCCCAGACCTCTTAGTGTAGAAGCATTAATCAACCTTTGGTCAACCAATGGGCCAAAGGGGCTTCCACAATTTGGCTTCTATATTGAAGAAATAAAAATTTAAGAAATAAAATAAGTATTTTATATTAGTAAGCTAATTAAATTGGACATTGACACTATATAATTTGTTTACTCTACATCTAATTCTATAATTTTGATTTTTTCTTTTGGATATTTCTTTTGTAAGACTTCCGCATGATTCCGAAAGTTAGATGAGTTCAATTATTGGACAATCTTATATCTTATGTTTTGTTTCCTTCATATTTTACTCAATTATAAATCAAAACTTAAATACAGGAGACATCCCTAACAAAAAATTGTTTACTGATATATTCTCTCTGTCCCACAAAGATGAATTTTTTAGAAAAAAAATTTGTCTCACAAAGATAGAAGTTTTGTGTTTTCAATGTCAAATTTAAAACAGTTTACCTATTTTACTCTTATTAAACAATAATAAATAATATACTCTTTAAGATATTAAAAAGTTAAAATTGTTATAATACATTATTTCTTAAAAAATGTGAAATTTCTAAAAAATCTATCTTTATGGGACGGATGGAGAATTTGAGTTCTTTAATTAGAATATCCAGATATAAACTTTGTGTTATCTTTTCAATAACAACGTGAGGTAAAATTATGCGTTATTTATTTTGAATTTTAAATATATATCAATGTTTAGTGTTATAGAATCAAAAATGTTTTACAAATGATCTTATTAAAAAACAAAAAAGATACTAAAAGATAAAATTTAGGGCACATGCAGTCCAAAAAAATCGAGATCCATATAAAAGTTTATAGTTTTAACTTTAAATTCAATATATAACACCCTTTTAAGCGTTAAGAAAAGAATAAAAGATCCACAATCGTATTACATACCAAGATGGGGTTAATTTAATGCAATGCAATGAGCCAATGACTTACTCCTTTAATTAGTTTCCTGAAAAGACCCACACTCAAAAAAAAAAAAAAAAACATTGACATTTTTTTTTGTTTGTTACATTATTCTTGACGTTGGTTAAAAAACAAAAAAAATTGTGATGTCTAATGGTTGGTGATGTCATTTTATGATGCTTTCAATATATATGATCTAGAATAAAAATTGTCAAAGATTAAAGTACTTTTTATTAAGCAAATGAGCTAGGGTTGACTTTTTCTGGCTCATATGAACATATTCGTACTCTAAGACGAGTTTTGAAGTCGTGAATTCTAGCTAAATTCAATAAGATAACAAAAAGTACGACTTTTTCTTTTCAGAAAACCACATATACGACTTTCCTGGTTATGCTACATTATAATCACAAATTCACAATATGTGGCTGATTTTTAATTTGGTTATGTGTATACAGGAAATGGTTTTTTATTTTTCTGTTACTTCTCGCACAAGTTAACCATTTCTTCAGTTTTTTATATTTTAATTCCATGTGTTGCGTCCGATTCAATTTGGAATCCGGTCAAATAAAAAGGATTTAATTTCTCAATCTTTCTATAATTCAAATTAATTGGATAGAGCCGGAAAATAAATTACGTATCCAAGTGCTTGAGCATGAAAAAGATACAACTCTGAAGTTAGTTTTTGGAGTCAGATAAACTAAAATACATCACAATTCACTCAAATCTCGTACCAACATAACATATTGTTGTTATCAGATCGATTCACCAAACATTATTTTAAAGATATACGTACATACATATAATTATATAGGCAAACAATCACCATTCACAATTCATCATCATAAGCGAAAAGAAAAGAAAAAAATCAATAATCAGGTTTAGAAACAGGTTATCAAGCTTTAGTTGAATGCTCTACAATTCGTCCTGATCTCACCAGCTGAACCGGTAAGCACGTCAAGGGCTCCCATCTTCACCATCGCGATTGCGAACTGACGTTTGAATAGTTCATTGTTGGCCGCGTACTGAAACACAACACCAGAAGTGGCCGGGTCGGTCGCGATTAGTTGGTCGATTAACAAAATTCCTTTCCTCTCTCTGATCTGACCAAAGAACAAGTTGTCGAATGAGACCGGCCTTACTGGCATCGACTGGTCCAGTGCCGCGAAGCCGCCTGGAACCGCACATGTGTCCCTTAGCCTATATGAGAGATATTAACTATATAACACATATCTATAGTAGTTAATCACGTAAACACGGCTAAACTCGATTTCAATTACCTGCCAGCCAAAAAGGGGTCCATGGATGGGTCGGGTAGTCCGGTTCCTTGAAAGTTGGTGGCCCGGTCAATAAAATTACCACAAGAAGCGACCCCAACCGTGTGCGCCCCCAAAAGAGCTACGGCATCAAAAACATTCATTCCTTTGTTGCCGAAGAAACTTAACAGACCTTCGACGGAGATGAATGGTGGAGGGAGGATCCTATTGGCGTCTTCAGGGTTCGACACAAAGCCATCACGACGTCCGGTGGGGACCGTGTAGTTAGGCCCTCCGCCTAAGAACACGGAGTCACGTGTGGCGAGCGTGACTATGTCGGAGCACGAGACCTTGGAGGGACATTGAGCTTCGAGTGCCGTCTTGATCTCGTCGATCAGCTCGAACCCTCTCACGCTACCGTTTGGGCCGGCGGTTTTTTCCGATGATTGAGACGTCGTTTGGTCTATGAGGAGAGAAGCGTCGCAGCCCTATGAGAAATGTCAACGAGATATTGTCTTTTAAAAAACCGTTGCATATATTTAATAATATTCAAGTAAAGAGGATAAAAAAATAAATAAAGACAAGATTTAATTTTCAGAAAATTATATATAGTTTTGCTGGTTTTTTGTTTTTAACTCGATTGAATAATTTCTTACATAGTTCTCTTTGATTGCATCTCTTCTAATAAACCTAACGATACTTAAGCCAATAACAAACAAACACAAAATAACTAATGATACTAAAATTAAAGATGATACTAAAATTAAAGCTGATGTTTGATGAGATTCATACCTGGACAAAACAGTCATGAAAATGCATCCGAGTCAAGGCGGCAGTGATTGTAGGATCACTACCAAAACGCTGGCGGACCAGGTTTTGTACGATTGTCTCTGCATCAGGGCACGATTCTTTGTAAAACCCGAATTTTAGCTGCGCTAATGCCACGGGGAAAATAAATAAAATCAAGAGTAGAACAGAAAACTTTGCAATCTTCATCTTGTTTTTGTAATAGTGCTATGTTCTTGTAGAAAGGTAAATGATACCTCTTAATTAGATAAACCATTACTATATAAATACGCCAAAATGGACCGTCTATATAGAAAATTAATATATCTTGTATATATCGACTAGGTCAGTCAAATATATATATATATATATATAAATTAAGAGAGGTAAATTTATATATAAACCCAAAAGGCGTACGTATGGACTACTTTGAAACATTCAGCTGCCTTATGATATACTTAGTTATATATTTACGATATACGGCTACTAGGAAATGGAAATGAATGTAACTAAGTGATTCAAATTAGAATTCTACATTGGAAACAAGATGAAAAATATATAGTAAAGAGATATGAGTTAATCTATTTATCGTCAATTAGTTACGGATTGAAATCCCATTACGGATGAGCACAATATGATATCAACATCCAGTTGATACGATGTGTATTTTTTTTCTAGAATGAAAGTCATTTAAAATAAACCGTATGAGCCATCATCATCATCTCATCAGGCATCAACAAATCGTATTTTAATATTACTATAGATCATATATTTTGATGCACTAACTTGACTAGGATAATGGGATTGTAAGTAACTGATTTTATAAATCCGGTATAAACCGATTAGATGGCAAGAAGGTAACTAAATGTTCTTATGATTAGTTATATGAGGCTTAGTTTTCTCGAGAACTACTTGTTCTAGGAATTAGATCTTTTGAAATTTTCTTGAGATATACTACGAGATAGACTATAGTTTTAGACAATCTTGTTACTAGTATGATTTAATATTAGTCAACGACACAAAACAATCAAATTTATCTACATAAAAAATAACAAGTGTCCTAATTAAGAAGAAGATAAATGAGCCATCATACGACTAAGTGTAAATCAACATGGAGTTAATTTAGTGCAAAGACTCGTTCTTAATCTCCTCCATACAAAAAAAAAACACTTTTTTGTTTGTTTTAAGCGATTATGAAAATTTCATATATATTTATATATATATATATATATTATTGGTTACTTTCATGATTGTACTTATAAGACCAAAGCATATATATTTCGTAGAGATTTGTGTAAAGAAGTTGTCGTCGTTGCAAAAAAAAAAAAAAAAAAAACAAATTAGGAGGTAATGTGACATGCCCATTAATTAATTACAAATATTAAAGTAGATAGGGTTTAAAGAGCCTTACCTTTGACTTGATGAAAATTGCAACTTCTTCTTTGTTTGTTCTATAAAATAGTTGAATCTGGTCATGTGTTTATGGAAAATGGACCAAATGGTTCATTAGTTGTTATATACTGCTCAAGTTGATAAAATAAATACTCGGTTATTTTCATGTATATATGGCGAGGGCTCGCAGATATGGGTATGACGTTACATTAGCATACCTTACGCATATGGGTATGACGTTACATTAGCATACCTTACGCAATTTCTAACATGATTATATATATATAGAGTTTGATTGCCCCCTGACCAAAAAAAAAAGAGTTTGATTGCCCTGGTTGGATGTCTTTATACCGTAATAGCTACTACTAGGCGGTTTAATTAATTAGGGACTCGTCTTCACATCAATAATCTTTAAAATAATGGATTTTGCTGATTAAAAAATAGTTGCAGACGCCGATGATGAGTCTCATATGGTTCCCATCCTCACGGATCCATAAATGAAACGTTTTATATTTTTGTTTAACATAAATTAAAAATATAAGTTTGATTACATGAAATTATTGTAAAATATTAGCATCTCAAAGCCTAATCACCTGAAAGGCTTAACATTAAGTGAACATTAATTGAAGTATTAAGTAATTTTTAACATGCTAAGGTGAAGCCCGCTCTTTAAGTACATTGGGCTGGGCCAAGTTTGAATTTATCATTACCGACCCGACCCAACATGATCAAATCTGACATGGCTGATCCAGAGAATCTGGTTTTGTTTTTGGTTCAAAGTGTTGAGCAACTCGAAAAACTGAAACAATGATCAAAGCTCAACTATAATTTTATTATTTATTGATGAAGCCCATATGAAACAAACAAAAGGAAAATAGTTTTATACGAAATAAATACCGTTGGAGAAAACATATCTGACAGAGACCAATGCGAGGCAATATGTGGAAAACAGTATATTATACTTTTATTTTTGAGAAACAAATGCATGAAGAAAAGTTATAGAACAGGCTAGTCTTTATATTTATATTTATTTCAATATCTTTTTGTTTTGAAAAATCCATTATCTTTATGTCGCTGCAAGAAACACGAAAACAAAGCAACGTTCATTTCTGCAGAGAGCAGGCAAACTAAAAGTAAAGCAAGTTGGGATATTTCATATTTATTAATTATGGAAAAAGGGACTATCGAGTATTTACAATAATAAAAAAGGAGATTTAGAAAGAAAAAAAACTATGGGTAAATGTCACTTTAATGCCAAATCATCAAGATCCTCTGATGTTTTTGTTCCGAAGATCTTTGTTCAAATTTTAATAAATCTCGATCTACTAAAGTTGTTTGCTTTAAATGAAAGCTTCTTCTCCCATTGTGGCAATGAGATTATTTTTTAAACCTACCAGACACAAAACTTGATAAAAGGAAATTACTTAACCAATAATACTTTACTCACCCGGTGAAAGTGAGACACCAAATACTTATTCATACCTAATTTATTGTTGTGCATTATGCATGTATATATCTTATAAATACGTCAGTTGTATTATAAAATGTTGGTCCAAATTTTTAAAAGGTCAGGATTTACGTACGGATTTAAATTAATTTATTTTGATAAGATTCGTAAGAACTGAGTAGTTCCAAACTTTCACTGAAAATTATAATTAAAAAGTACTACTACTTATAGACATGAAAGATATGTACATGATGAATATGTGTGCCGTGCACGTGGGCATATTGGAACAAGAATAACGGCTTCTGATGTACAAGTACTATATGTAGATTCTATAATATCAGTGTTATAACAAGTACATCCAGAAATACATAGAGACAAATAAAACGTGTGATTGAAAAAAAAAAAAAATCATGCAATTCAAAGTTCGAGTTCGTACGACTGCAAATATTCTGCTTTTTGTGTGTTTTAACTTTCTCATTGCGGTTTACATTTATGAAAAGATTCTCCTTTGCAAATACATGAATAATATTTTACCGGCCATACAATTACAAGCAAACATTTCATGTTTACATAATAAGAAACATTTTTCGTGATAGGCGTTGATTTGCTATATATCCGCTTCACGTCACATGTTAAAATCACTCATATATACTCCAACTACTCGACTTACAGAGCTATTCAGGAGATAAAAGAAGAGTTATCATGGATTGAGAATGAATCAAGAGATATGGTCATTCACGAACAGAAGCGGTTGAGGTTGTGTCATGACTTGCAGCTAAAATTTCGTGATTTATAATTTATTTACCTACTCACTAATAAGTAATATCCACATTTCTCTGCCTCTTTGGTTATATTGTGTATAAATTAGCATTCATAAACGTCAATGAGGATATTTAATGGCCTCTTATTCTTTTAATTCGTCAAAGACTTTGACATCAAAGATTTCCACTGAAAAACAAAATTATGTTTGTAAATTTTGACATAAAAATTAAAGCGTTCTTGTGTTTGAATTCGGTGAGATTACATTAATTAATGCATAACGTAAGTTTAGACTCAAACAATATGAGTTCATTAATTAATTTGTAACGTTATAAAATAATTTGTCATTTTGTTCATATATCAACGCGGAAGGTTGAAAATGCATCACCACCAGTAATCTCCCGATTTCTAAATTGTAGAAAAGATTTATTAACAAATGAAAACCAAGAAAAATTCATGATTTTTTTCAGAATATGGTATTTTCTTTTCTTTTTCGTTTAATATGTGATTCCACAGCAGCACCAAGCACGGTGTTCAGACACACCTGAACCAATTATTTTATTCAAAAAAGCATTAAAAAGAAAAATAAAATAAGATTCGTCCTCTAATGTCAAATCACGTGGCATATTATCCGACGTGTCATTACTGACGTGTCGTGACTCTACCTCCAACCCCTTTTTAAACCTTCACTCTCGAGCGTCGAACACAAACAGTGCTTTCTCTTTCTCTCTAGACAATAAAAAATTCAAACTTTATTTCTCTCTCTCTCTTTCAAAAGAAACTGAACAGTCTCATTCATCTTCTTCAATCGCAAGAAAAAATCTGATCAGCTTCAATTTTCTCCGAGAAGGAAACAATGGCGGACATTGTTCTGAGGAAGCTGATTGTTGAGATCTGTAGCGCAAGAAATCTGATGCCTAAGGATGGTCAAGGCACGGCGAGCGCTTACGCAATTGTAGATTTTGACGGCCAACGGCGACGGACGAAGACGAAATTCCGAGATCTGAATCCACAATGGGACGAGAAGCTCGAGTTCTTCGTCCACGACACGGCGACTATGGGGGAGGAGATTCTTGAGATCAATCTTTGCAACGACAAGAAGACGGGAAAACGGAGCACGTTTCTCGGGAAGGTTAAGATCGCCGGAAGTTCGTTTGCGGCGGCTGGATCTGAAACTCTTGTTTACTATCCGCTTGAGAAAAGGAGCGTTTTCTCTCAGATCAAAGGTGAGATTGGATTAAAAGCGTACTACGTCGATGAGAATCCACCGGCGACGGAGCAGAAACCTGAGGCTGCAGCTGCGACGGTAGAGAAGGCGCCGGAGAATCCAAAAGCAGAGGAGGGGAAGAAAGAAACAGAGGAGGCGAAAACAGAGGAGAAGAAGGAAGGAGATAAAAAAGAAGAGGAGAAACCTAAGAAAGAAGCTAAACCAGACGAGAAAAAACCCGATGCGGCAGCTCCTGCGCCACCGGATACTAAGGCAAAGACGCCTGATGCCGCCGCAGCTCCTCCTCCTCCTCCGGCTGAGATTAAGAATCCGCCTTTACTGCAGAAGGCAGAGACTGTGAAGCAGAATGAATTAGGAATTAAACCGGAGAACGTAAACCGGCAAGATCTAATCGGGTCCGATCTCCAGCTTCCTTCACTAACCAGAGATCAGAACCGTGGTGGTGGCTACGATCTCGTCGATCGAATGCCGTTTCTATATATCCGTGTAGCTAAAGCGAAGCGAGCAAAGAACGATGGAAGTAATCCGATTTATGCAAAGCTCGTGATCGGAACAAATGGTGTGAAAACCAGAAGCCAAACCGGTAAAGATTGGGATCAAGTGTTTGCTTTCGAGAAAGAGAGCTTAAACTCAAGCTCACTTGAAGTTTCCGTTTGGAGTGAAGAGAAGATTGAGAAGGAAGATAAAACGACGACGACTACTGAGAGTTGTTTAGGAACGGTGTCGTTTGATCTTCAAGAGGTTCCTAAGAGAGTGCCTCCGGATAGTCCTTTAGCTCCTCAATGGTACACATTGGAATCTGAGAAATCGCCGGGAAATGACGTCATGCTCGCTGTTTGGCTCGGGACTCAAGCTGATGAAGCGTTTCAAGAAGCTTGGCAATCTGATTCTGGTGGATTGATTCCGGAGACGAGATCCAAAGTTTACTTATCTCCGAAGCTTTGGTATTTGCGTCTAACGGTAATACAAACCCAAGATTTGCAGCTAGGTTTGGGATCCGAACCTAAGTCAAAGATCCCCACCACTGAGCTTTATGTGAAAGCTCAGCTTGGACCTCAAGTCTTCAAAACGGCTAGGACTTCGATTGGGCCGTCGACTTCTTCGTCAGGATCAGGTAACCCGACTTGGAATGAGGATCTTGTTTTTGTAGCTTCCGAGCCTTTTGAGCCGTTCTTGATAGTGACTGTGGAAGATATAACAAACGGGCAATCAATTGGTCAGACCAAGATACATATGGGAAGCGTGGAGAGGAGAAATGATGACCGGACTGAACCGAAATCGAGGTGGTTTAATCTCGCCGGCGATGAGAATAAACCATACTCCGGGAGAATCCACGTGAAAGTTTGTCTTGAAGGTGGGTATCACGTGCTAGACGAAGCAGCTCACGTGACCAGCGATGTCAGACCCTCGGCTAAACAGTTAGCCAAGCCACCTATTGGTTTATTGGAAGTGGGTATCCGTGGAGCTACTAATTTACTTCCGGTGAAAACTAGAGATGGTACACGAGGCACCACCGATGCATACGTGGTTGCTAAATATGGACCGAAATGGATTCGGACCCGTACGATCCTAGACCGGTTTAATCCGCGGTGGAACGAGCAGTACACATGGGATGTTTATGATCCGTGCACGGTCCTCACCATTGGAGTTTTCGACAACGGACGGTACAAGCGGGACGAATCCGGGAAGCAAGGGAGAGACGTAAGGGTCGGGAAAATCCGTGTACGCCTCTCGACTCTCGACATGAACCGAATCTACCTAAATTCCTACACCATAACCGTGATCTTACCAAGCGGAGCCAAGAAAATGGGAGAAGTTGAAATTGCGGTTCGATTCTCTTGTCCATCTTGGCTAAGCATTATTCAAGCCTATGTCACACCAATGCTACCTAGGATGCACTACGTCCGTCCGCTTGGTCCAGCTCAACAAGATATTTTGCGTCACACGGCTATGCGTATCGTGACAGCCCGGCTTGCGCGGTCTGAGCCTCCATTAGGTCAAGAGGTGGTTCAATACATGCTAGACACGGACAATCATGTGTGGAGCATGAGGAGAAGCAAAGCTAATTGGTTCCGTGTTATCACGTTCTTGTCACGTGCCGCAACTATAGCCCGTTGGGTTCACGGAATTCGAACTTGGGTTCACCCACCAACAACCGTTCTAGTTCACTTGCTTCTCGTGGCCATCGTCTTGTGTCCACATTTAGTCCTCCCAACCGTTTTCATGTATGCGTTCTTGATCTTAGCCTTAAGATTCCGTTACCGTGGCAGAGTCAAAGTCAACAGCGTTGACCCACGACTATCTTGCGTTGACTCCGTTGCTCCCGACGAGCTTGATGAAGAGTTTGATGGTTTCCCAACAACGAGACCACCGGAGGTCGTTCGTATAAGGTATGACCGGTTAAGGGCATTGGCCGGTCGGGCACAGACTTTATTAGGTGACGTGGCGGCTCAAGGGGAGCGTGTTGAGGCGTTGTTCAACTGGAGAGACCCACGCGCCACGTGTATATTCGTGGTGTTCTGTCTTTTCGCGTCGTTTTTGTTCTACATCGTTCCGTTTAAAGTTTTCGTTTTGGGGTCAGGTTTTTACTACATTCGACATCCGAGGTTTAGAGACGATATGCCTTCCGTTCCGGTCAACTTTTTCCGGCGACTTCCTTCAATGTCAGATCAGATTCTGTGATTCGGAAAAAGTGTTCTAATAATGTGTTTTTTTTTTTGTTGGTTTATCTATTTTGAGTCATGTAATCGTCTGAAATTCAATTATTTTATTTTTCAATATATGTTAGTTACTTTTTAGTTAAAGTAAAGCTTCTTAAATTGAAGAGGTGGGTCCGTGGGTGGACCTTAAGATGTAAACTCACCAATAGGTGGAGGAAATTAGACCGTTATTGCTTTGTGGGGACAAATATTTAATTAGAAAACGTAAATAAGTTTGCATTAAAAAACAATACGAACAAAAATTCGTACAGAATCGTGGTTTTTAGGTGACGAAGTTGGTGTATATGACCGTTGCAGCCTAGCAGGAGCGTTGCTCTAAGCCACACAAGAAAGGAAAAATATTTATTGCGTTGCCAAAAAGCTATTTAACCGGTCTCACCGGACACCGCCAGATTATTAGATCAATAATCCATATTATTCAAAAATGCTGCATGACCAACAAAATAAATAAAAGCAAAGCTCTTCAGTTAGCCCAGAGAAAAAGCATGTATATTATACGCTTGTAATTGAAATATGCGCTTTTCATAGAGATTAAATTGGGGGAAAAGCTTGATAACATGGAAAATCACAATCTAGCCCACCAGACATTCTAAACATTCTAATGACTTTGATTGAAGTCCAAAGCCAAACCAACCCAACACTTAATCTAAATTCTTCGTTATTCCATTCCCTTATGAATCACTAAAGACCAAACACCAACCCCAAAAAAAATCAAGAAAGAATAAGATCAAAAGTATCTCCATATAGAGTTGTGTAACTCACACTTCCTATCTACATTGCCTATTGACAAAGTTTCTTCTCAACAAAAGCCTCATTAGTAAACTCTTTAACCTCCTAGCCCCCGGACCAGGACCAAGATCTGGTTTCGACCCACGTTTCCGTGTTCTTCTCAGAATCTCCCGGTCTATCCTATTGAGAACGGGATCATTGCTCTTGAACTTCCTTGCGAATGGTCGGTTGCTCATTACCATCTTTCTGTAATCCCTGGTCCCTAAAATCTTTGGGTGCTGCTTCGGCGGATTGTCCCACGCGATGTAGTGGAGGTCATGGTTCACGGTCGTGCTCTTGAACTCATCCGAGTTGCATATAAGTGTCTGAAAATAGCCTTCCGGGGATGAAACAAAGTTTGTGTAGTAGAGAAGGAGTGTTCTTGGTAAGTTATCATAACCTATTATACAATATTCTGAGAACGGTCTCGATAGGAATGTCCAAGCAGAACCTGAAATATTTTACATGTTCATAACAATTTTCTTCATTTTGGTAACTAAATAAAAAGATATTTTACCTTAGTAACCTTCTAAAGATTATCTTTTCGTTTGTCAATTCTAAAAACAATATTTTATGCCCCCAAATTATATATTAGGGTTCATGTCTCACTCAACTCAAATCAATCCTCAGACGCAACAACTTTCTAATCTTAAGGAATGTATATAAAAAAATCAAAGAAGACATTTTCCTAGTTTTTTTGTTGGAAAATAACTTTTACTAGTTATACACTTACATATATGCACTATCTAATGCGAGGATCCAAATATTGGTTGGTACCTGTGAAGAGCTTGAAAGAAGTAGGGAGGCTTCGCTGATTACTAACCCACCATATCTCTGATTTGTTGAGGCTATATAGTCCTGGATCTATTATTATTGGTTTCCCTCTTTTGTTCCTGCACATTTTATCATACTAATATCAATTACATATTTTTTGTTTGTTACGAAACCTATAACCACTTGTTCTTCAGATAGTTCAAATATTTCTTAGTGTTTCACTAATTCTGTCTTTTTCCTTTAATAGTATAGATTATAGAATAGTTAATTTCGATGAACAAAATAGTAAGAAAAGAGAAAGAAAAAAAGAGAGTAAACCTTACATTTTCCATCCTAATCGGCTTGTGTGCTGTATGAAGTTGAGATCTCTAGGCAACTCAGAAAATGCATAGATCAGATCTGCATTTATTTTATAAAATTTTAAATTTAACAAAAGAATTACATCACCATATCCATAAGTATAAGCACACACCATTATCAGTCATAAAGAATTAATAGATAACCGGTTGTTATCACCAAGATCAACGTCTAACCGATCCTAACCAGTGCATTCATGTATCACGAACTAATCCTAACCATTGCATTAATTGTGATCATAATTCCAGAATCCAATTTCAAGTGTAAAATTTATGAATCATCATTACCAGAGGAAAATAATTTATAGGCTTAAGTCACTTAACTTAAAATGTATAACCGGCTATATATTGTGAAGACAATCAAGGCAAAAATCGATCCTAACCGGTTCATACATATATATCACCTAGATCCAATCCTAATCAGCTAATCCAAAAACTTTCTAAATAAAGATGTGAAATTTATTAAACCATAATCATCAATCTAAAACCAAATAAGAAATATTGATAATCAACTAATTTTTTAGTTAATCACTCACCGTACCGTCTTGTGTGACGAGAGGATAATCAGAAGCACTAAGATTGATGAACCAATCCCACCGACAACATCTCAAGAGCAAAGCCATTGCGTGTAGCGTCGTCGCAAGCATCGTTGGTCCTCTATAAGTCACCAGATTCGGTTTTCCGACGATCATTACATTACCTTCCGGCTGAAACAGAGGTTCTCCGGCTACAAACCTGGCCATCTCCAAATGCTCTTCCTCGGGCGCCTCCAAGTCTAGATGGATCAAATAGTGGTTTCTGCGGTGGTAGAGAGATTGGAGGAGGCGTTTGAGTTTTCCGGCGTCGCCTTTGGAGGCAGAGATTAGGTAAGCAAAACAGGGGAGGGTAGAGTTGTGGTTTTGGTTGGATTCGAGGGGTAAAGTAGGGATTTTTGAGGAAGTGAATAGAGTTTTAGTTGTGGGGATGATGTAGAGAAGAGAGAAGAGGAGTGAAGTTAGACAGAAGGAGATCATCAACAGTTTCTTTATCGCCATTTTTGTCTCTCTGTAAATTTTCTTCGAATCTCTTTAGAGGAGAGAGAGAGAGTTTGTGGTTTAGTGATGGATAGTTTGTAGAATAACAAAGATGCCCCTTTATTTTTATATTTGTATGTTATTGCCCCAGAATAGTCTGAAATAAGTACAAACCCCTTAGCCAATTTTAATAAACGTGCTTATCTGCTTATAAATTCTATAGTGAAATTAAAAGTTTCATACTCAAAAATATTCATAATCAAAGTTGTTTGTTATAACATTGGCACCAACAGATATGGTATGGTACCAATATTTGAAAGATTGATTGTTACCAAACTTGACATAAAGATTGATCAACAAACAAATTAAAGAAAAAATTAACAAAAGAAAACAAACTAAGGAAATATCTTAATTTTGAGTGTGTGTTAAATTTAGTAGTATCCACTAAACAAAAATTTTAACCGAATTTTATTTTTTTCAATGAAATTTGATTTTGACGTTTAAAAGACAAATAAGAGAAATCTGATTTTTTTTTTTTTTTTGGGCAAAAGAGAAATCTGATTTTAAATCTAATTTTTGACGTTTAAAGGACACATAAGACAGATGAAAATTAAATCCATTACCCAAAATAAATAAAAAGCTGTGTTTACTAAACATTGTAAAAATTGTTTTGGAAAGAGATAAATATAGAAGGGAAAGAAATAGAATGATTATGAAGTACAGACAAATCTAACTGAGAGTAAAAAGGCTGTAAGATTGTGGGTTCCTTGCTTTCAAGCAAAGTCCTCCATCTGTCCTATCTCTCACATTCTTCCACATGCTTTTAGATCTTCCAACTGCAACTCACGTGCGAAGTTAATTTTACTTTATTACCCTTACCTAGCGGGTAAGATCTTGGAATTTAGCAGGATCCATTTGTAAATTACAAAGAGCAGATTAATTAATGGAAGTGGTTGGCCGAATTTGGTGGATGATATCAAAATATACGTCCGATGATACATACAAACATGTTTTTGGTTCTTAGATTTTTAATTAATATACCTTTAAGAGATTGAAGTAATTTTATTTTGCTGTCAAAAAAAAAAAAGAGATTGAAGTATTAATCTACAAAGGTGTAAGATTGGTTCATATATATAATTAGATTTAAAACAACGAACCCAATTTGATTTACTTCTTTTGTCAGATCGAATTATTTGGATTTTGGAACAACTTTTGGTTTAACGCAGGTTGATTTAACTTGTTTCTAGAGTCCGATAGAGGCCCATAAAGGCCTATGTACTTTCTCGAACTGGACCTTGTCAAAATACTAACATAAGCAACTATTTTGATAGGAGTGGGCAAATAAATCGAATCGAAACCGAAGAAAAAAAATCGAACTGAACCGAACCGAAAATTTGAAAATAACCGAATGGATATTAAATTTTATAACCGAAATAACCGTAACCGAATCGGTACTGAACCGAAATATTTCGGGTAACCGAAATACCCGAAATACAATAATATTTTCAAAATAATTAGTTATTTATGGAACAAATAATCAAAAATACTTAAAAAATATATAAAAATAGTAAAAATACTCGAAAATAATCGAAATATATCCAAAAATATCCGAAAATACTCAAAAATAACTGAAATATCCGAAAATATCCTAAGCAAAATAACCGAATGGATACTAAATTTTAAAACCGAAAGAACCGGAACCGAACCGAAACCGAACCAAAATTTCAAAATATCCGAATAAATACTAAATTTTAAAACCGAAAAAACCGAAACCGAATGGACCCAACCGATAACCGAATGGTTAACCGAAAGGCCTATATTTTGAGATGCCTTTCATATTATTTTATTTTAGTAGAGAGTTTCATAGAGAGCCACATCATAAATCATAACGTGTCGATGTCGATTTCCATTTAATAATTTGGTGATAGAGTATCATTTGGGTACTAGTTTCTTTTTTTTTTTTTTTTTGGTAAGAAAAGAAAGTACATCTATTTAATATAATAAGACTATATAGTTTTGATATAATATCTTCTGTCATCTTGAGAAATTTAGTTTTCACATGCTTTATTTTATATGGCCATATCAAAGTGAACCGTAATCACATTTATCTACGAATAATAAATTACACAATATAAGACATTTTCTTAATCCAAATGCCATTGCTTGTTGACTGTCCAAAGTTATACAATATACCAGCGTTTCCATTTCTTCTTATCTCCGCATCACCAAAAGATTGCAAGGTGATAAATGTAAAGTAGACCAGCGCATAACATTCTCAGTTTCTAAAAAAGACAGTAAAACATCATAAGAACAAAAGCTTATTTATGATTACATGTATGTCCAAAAATGAAGGGATCAGAAAAAAAATTCACGTTCTAACGAAAGTTAGTTCATGACAATAACATCTCGATGATTGTATGTAACCATCGTGGTACACAATAGCAATACATTCTACAGAATACAGTGCTATACTGTATTTTGGAATCGAAATTCATAACATCATCTATCTTAGATATGGAAAATAAAATTAAAGTTCACTCATAATTATTGTCAAAATGTGGAATGTTTGAGTTGGTAACTACTACGAAGTCCACTTTACCTAATTTGTCTTTTTGGTTTAGGTATTGATTTGTATGCTTTCGAGTACAGGAGTAAGCAATCCATCCCGACCAACCTCACCTTCAAAATTTCTATTTTCTCTACCAATAAAATCAATATTTTTAGTTTTTCTTTCTTTCTTCATTTAAGAAACAAAAAAAGTTGTCAGCAAATTAACAACACAATAACACATAGTTATAAATAAAGTTGACAATTAATTCCAGTGGTAAGACCACATAATCTATATATCTTTTTTATTTTAATTGACTTTTCACAACGGCTACAAATATATGGAAAATATTTGTGATTTGTTCCGAAATTTATTAGTCATAAAAATTGAAAAAAAAAAAAAAAAGACAGAAATACTCACAGTAAACCCGTGGATGAAAAAAAAAAACCCGTGGATGATATTATTAAATTTGGATACTTATCCTCTCACGCCAAAAGGTAACAACAAAAGGCATAAAGGAAAGAAGTGAACAAACGTATTTAGTTTGTGTACTCGTTTTCTGCTTTTTCCTTGACACATCTTAATTTAATATTTAGTTTATTTGCTACAAATGACTTAAACTTTCACTTTATAGTTTCACTCCGTAAGGACCGTAACTATAATCAATTAGAGAAAGGAAGTTGACAACAAAAATTAATTAACATATGGATAAGATTTTTTTCTGTTCAGATGTTGCTGTTTTTTTTCTTCAAATATTAAATTTTTAATTTAATGCTTTTCATGTCTCCATCTCATCAATCATCAAATGCACAAATAAATAAACCAATTGTAAGTTCATGGGAAGGTTCAAAGTTACCACCATTTGCCATGTCACCAAACACCTCCACAAAATCATACTTGGATTGGAACCAAGAAAGTTGAGAGAGACAATAGTGCATGGAATCTAGAACGTATTTTATATCTCAAGACAAAAAATTTATAAAAATCGGCTTTTCAAAAAAATAATAATAAGTATATTTTTATTAAATAAGATACATTTTATTCAGATCAACTCATTACATTTGATTACTCTAAACTCTTAAACTTTGATTTCTCTACTAAAATATTTTGAAGTAAGCTTTAATACGGGGATGAGTAGGTAGCCAAGATAAACCTACATGTATCTTTACTACCAAAATATAAACCTAACAAAAAAAAGAACAATTTAATGAGTTTGGAAAACGTATTTCCATGATTCGTGGAGTACGAAGACCAAATGAAAGATTTATAATTTAATTGTTTATAAATATGAATAGACTAATTTCGTGGGGGATCATGTAATGAGGAAACTTTAGAGTAAAAAAGTCAAAACAACAATAAGTGAAGGTTTAGTTTAAAGATGGAGTAAGTCAAAGTAATGGAATAAAGTATGTATATTAAATATTCGATATTAATTTTAATAAACCATAAAAAAAATGATCGAGCTTATTGACAAAGATGTATGTATATACATATATACAGAAGAATGATGATTGATGAAAATGGTTAAGTGGAACTTGGGTTTCAAGGAACACTCCTGGCAAAATACAACGCATCTATGCCTATACCAACAAGCAACGGTCATGCCTCTCGCGTGCAGATTCAAGAATCGAGAACAATGTCTCCTCTTCCTCCTTCTTCTTCTCCAATCGCCTTCAAGGTATTTCTCTCTTTTGAATCAAGAATCAGGAAACTCCTTTCTTGATCTCTGTATCTTCTCCATCTCTCTCTCTCTCTGGTTCTGTTTTGCTTTCTACTTTATGCTCTCTGTTTTTATCCTTTCTCGTTGACTTTCATCACTAATTCTTGACTCATCAAGAACAAAACCAAGACCCAGCTTCTCTTTTGTCTCTTCTTGTTTCTTCATGGTGCTTTTTTACTTGCATGTTCACATCGAATTCACATTAATCAGCCTTGAATTACCCGTTGATGAGATACCATTTTTTTTTTTTGTTTTTGGCAGGAACAACAGGGAAGACCACCTCCCACAACACAACAAACATTAGCCGGAAAATTCTTTAGAAATCTCTTCAAGGGTCTTCTCTTCTCACAATTAACCTTAATCTCGCTTTTGGTGATCGTTCTCACCATTCGCGGTCTCATCTCAGCAAGTACACACCATTTCCACCCCAAGAAATGGTACCCTCCTTTACTAGCATCTGTTGCTGTCTCAGGAGTTGCATCTTTAGCCTGGCAATGCATCATTATATACAATCCATCTAGAGCAGTCAAAGCAACTTTCTGGCTTAGCCCAATACTCACTTGCTCAGTAGGGATCTTGCTTGTTTTGATTGGCTCAGCGGTAGATGCAGGGATTGGTGCAGTATTTGTGCTTTTCGCCATTACTCAGTCTCTGTATGGTTGCTGGATCACTCCGAGGTTTGAATACACCGATAAGTTACTATCCCTTGCTACAGCATTTCCACCTGCAAGAACCAGAGAAGTAGTCTGTTTATCAATCATAGTTAGCGTCGTTTACTCTGGTTTCTTGGTGACTGGAATTGGAGGAGCAACTTCCACTAGAACAAATCTAGATCTCTTGTTCATATCCGTAATCATGATAAGCTTAGCATGGACGATGCAAGTTCTCAAGAATGTACAACAAGTTGCGATTTCACGGGCGAGATATGTAAACTTTGCACATGGAGAAGATATGGACGCTTGGAATGCTTTTCGCATCACTTTGAAACACCTGACTGGGAGCATCTGCATTGGCTCGACGCTTGTTCCAATCATCGTGTTCATCAGAGGATCGATAAGAAGCGTTAATCTAATGTCAGGGAGCAGTGATGAGGTCATGTATACCGGTGCTGATTGCTACTCTACCATTGCTAACAAACTCATAACACTTGGAAACAGATGGGGCTTTGTACATGTTGGAACCTATGATAAAGGCTTTGTGGAGGCTTCGAGTGATACTTGGAAGAAGTTCAGAAGTACAACTGGATTAGAGAAACTGATTGACTCGGATCTCACTAGCTCCTTCTGCTTCCTCAGTGCGGTTTCTGTTGGAGCGGTCTCTTCATTAACTGCTGGAATATGGATGTTGTTAATACACAAGGACTATGCCCTGGAAGTGTCTCTCTATGCTTTCATAATTGGATATTTCGTGGTAAGATAACAAACTCTATGGACATTAGCCGTAAAAACATAAAGAAGACTTAGACAAAGTGGCTTATGTTGTGTACCTTTTCAGGGAAGGGTAGGTTTGGCGTGGCTACAGGCATGTGTCTTGGCTTACTATGTAGCTTATTCTGAAGATCCTCAAAGCATGAGGTTTGACGGTACAATTCCAAATCGTATTCAACGTCTTCAAATGTTAAGTGCTCACAGAGATAACAGGGAGCTTGAGGTGGGTAGAGAGAGAGAAGAAGATAGTTATAATAATTGTTAAGCCTTGAGGAGACTGGCCACCAAACATGTAAAGAAAAACAAGGATTAGTACTTTCTTCCAACTTATAGATTCTTCTATTGATAGGCAAAAATCTTATTAGCTTCAATGTGTTCATATGTAATTGCCAAAACTCCAACCAAAGAAAGAATGTACATACTTTTTCTATCAACTTAATTAGCAACAAGTACTTCGCCATATACAGTGGGACTTAAGGTGACTGTAATTTTCAACACTTAGAAATCTTGAGTTTTAGTATACTACCAATTAAAGCAAAATAGAACTAAATTTGTTCCATATGTGACAGAGGTATACTAGTGATTGTAATCACAGTCATAATCAACATTATGCACAAGTACATTGCAAATATACATTTGGAATCGAATAGTCGTTATGGGAATCCGCCGCAGATTATGGAGAAGAATTTTGAGTTCGTCGGAGAGAGCTTTGATTGAAGAAATCAGCCGATCAGACAAAAGTTTCGGAGGAGATCTCGAACAGGAACAAGTTTCTGTCAGCTCCGGCGGTGCGGTTTACATGGTATTGAAATTAGAATTGATTTTGGGTTCGGTTTACACTGGTTACGAGAAGAAAACAAAATAATATTCACGCGATGGAAATTTTGGAGACAAGTGCGTTGATTCAAATAGGCATGATTTCACCCCTTCAGGAATTGCTCTCACTCGCGCAACGCGCACTTGGTGCGAGTGGTTTCGAAATACAGCCTTCTGATTGGCTGAAAAACTCTAAAAAAAGTGAAATAGTATACATGTTGCTAGCTCTTGTTTCCAGTTTAATTCTACAAAACGCGTCGTTTCGTATCTCGGTCGTAACTTTTAAACTAGTACAGTCTAAAACTCAAACCAGTTTTAGCTTTTGGCATTGAGCCGAACCAATCGGTTCAACTGGCTATTCTATCCACAGGTTCGTATAAAAATCTCATTTGGTCACGAAATTAAGCAGTAAATTTCAATTTATTAATCATAAGTTAATGTTTACAGACAAATTATATTCCAAATTTCTTACGAATCAGACCTTATTGTCCGGAATAAATTATTGGTTCTGAAAATATCAATTGGGAAATTAAAAACCGGTTCAATTCGAAACCGGAAACAAGACTAGCTACGCCTGAAAACGCACACAGTCACAGGAGACGCTCCCGCGTCTGCAAAGAATCGGATAAAGTCTCTCTCTTTCTCACTCTCTCTCTCTCTCTCTCTCAAAGAAGAAGAAGAAGATGCTGACGAGTCCCAGTAACGCACTTCACAGTAGTACTCCACACTTCTGGCCAGTTCGCCGGAGCAGGCTTTGCCGTTCCCGGAATTTCCCTCGTTTTCACTCCGGCGAACGCAGCAGCGGCGGAGGAGGAAAATTGTGCCCGCTCTCTCTTCTCTCCGCAAGTGGCGCCAGTAAATTCAGTGTCAGGGCTCTAGTTAGACCAGATGTTACCGAAGACGCTGACTCCGTCGGCGATGGGTCACTGGCTTTTCCTAACCACGTTTCTGTCAAAATTCCTTTCGGAAATAGAGAGGTATTTTCTTCTAAAAGCTATAAAACCAATGTGTTCATCTGTTGAAGATTGATTCGGAGATGATTGCTTTTGTAAAGTGATAGAATTGGTTTAGTTAATGACCATGTTTTGCGCAAATTTGAGACCCTTAACTTTATAGTAGAGAAGCTCAAAGCAGTAAAGCACTCTGCTTTAGATGTATGTGTTGAACTTTGTTAGTTTCTTTTTCTTCTGTATAGATTTTAGTAGAGACTGGTCTTATGGGGAGACAAGCAAGCTCTGCTGTAACAGTGACAGATGGAGAAACTGTAAGTGTGCTTCATCTTCAATTAGATTCTTCTGCAAACTGTATGTGGTGGGTGTTTCACATCTAATTATTAATCTGTCCTACTTGTCATTGTAGATTGTCTACACATCTGTTTGTCTAGCTGATGTTCCAAGTGAGCCATCAGATTTTCTTCCGCTTTATGTTCACTATCAGGAGCGATTCTCAGCTGTAGGTCGAACTAGGTAAGTGTTTTTCAATCCTTTGCTATTTTGGAATCTGTTGCTACATGTTTACTAGATCATAGCCTAAATGATGATCTGAATGGAACTTCTTGTGGTATAGTGGTGGATTTTTTAAGCGAGAAGGAAGAACCAAAGATCACGAGGTATTTACTCATGCAGTCATGCTAAATGGTGTTTGGTCTCTTCTTTTTCTTCATCCTTCCTAACATGTTTCTACTTTTGGTGTTTATGCAGGTTCTGATTTGTAGGTTGATCGATAGACCTCTACGCCCCACTATGCCCAAAGGTTTCTACAATGAAACTCAGATATTATCCTGGGTATTGTCCTTCTCCATGGATTTCTTTATGATCATATAGGCCTTTTATCTTTAACTATTTAAGTAGTTTTGGATGGGGGTTTTGGGGAAGTACGGATTGTTTTCATTCAATGCCTTCCCCTATATGTTGGTCTTTGCTCATGACAAATCGAGGTTTTCTTTGTCTGTTTTGCCTCTTTTGGGTTGAAACAAAATACCTTTTGACATACGCTTTATTTTGTCTCTGTATGATGGCATTTCTTCCTTTGTGTGCCTACTACATTTTTCATAAAAATGACTTACAATTTTTTAGTAACTTAAACATGTATGAGATGATTGTATTCATCTCCTTGATTTGGGTCTTATTCGTAACTGAACTGTTGCTTGTGGTTTCAGGTTTTGAGCTATGATGGATTACACGCACCTGATGCTTTAGCTGTTACATCTGCTGGAATTGCTGTGTATGTAGGGTCATTTTGTTTCCGTTTTTATATGAGTGAAGCTTTTTTTATCTTGGAGACATTGACATGGCTTTATAATGAATGAATACCGCAGAGCTCTTTCAGAAGTACCAAATGCGAAAGCGATTGCAGGAGTTCGGGTTGGTCTAATTGGGGGCGAATTCATCGTCAATCCAACCGTGAAGGAGATGGAAGAGTCACAGCTAGATTTGTTTCTAGCTGGAACAGATACAGCAATATTAACGATAGAGGTCAACTCTAATCTTTACTTGAGTTTGCAAGATTTGCACTTTTCCTCTTGTTCTGTTTTTATCTTGACTCAGTCTTTGCTCATTGCAAATATCTGGGACTGCAGGGATACAGTAATTTTCTTCCTGAGGAAATGCTGCTCGAAGCTGTTAAAGTTGGACAGGTATTTCAAATTTTTTATTGGGATTATTTCAATTTTTAAAAGTCTGGATTAGGTACTAAATGTGAGGCTTTTTCAAATTTTACCAGGATGCTGTACAGGCTACATGCATCGCTATTGAAGTTTTAGCAAAGAAATATGGAAAGCCCAAAATGCTTGACGCTATCAGATTACCACCTCCAGAGCTATACAAGCATGTGAAAGTATGTTATATACACCTTGCTTCTGTTTTGTTTTGCCAGAATGGAATTGCAATGCTATTATATTGTAAATCATGTGTCAAATTAATTGCTTTATGTACACAGGAACTTGCTGGTGAGGAATTGACCAAAGCGCTACAAATTAAGAGCAAAATATCGAGAAGGAAAGCCATATCGTCCCTGGAAGAAAAGGTCTTGACAATACTGACAGAGAAGGGGTATGTTATTGATGAGGTTGCATTTGGAACCATAGAAGCACAACCTGATCTGTTGGAGGATGAAGACGAGGATGAGGAAGTTGTTCCTGAAGGGGAGGTGGACCAAGGCGATGTACACATTAGGCCCATCCCTCGGAAACCTATTCCTTTAGTGAGTCTCTTAACCTTCTCTACTTGGTAACCTGAAATTGACTTTTTTCTCTCATGTTCTTTTTTTTTGATGGAATGTTAACAAACTAGTCACTGCCCTTGTCTAGCTATTTTCTGAAGTAGATGTCAAGCTGGTCTTCAAAGAAGTATCGTCAAAGCTCCTACGGAGGCGAATTGTTGAGGTACAAGATCTGATTGCCTGTCATTTCTAGCCTAAACGTTTATGTTGATAGGATCTATTTTCTCATTGAAGCATTTTATTAACTACACTACAATAAAGAATCATGCTTAGCATGTTAAAAGCGACACATCTTTCATATTGTCTCCTAGTAATTCTCTCCTAAATTTTCAATTTTGTTTTCACTTTTCGGAACAAGTTTTATTGATTCCATATCACTTATTTCTCCATCCGCAGGGAGGTAAAAGAAGTGATGGTCGGACTCTGGATGAGATTCGTCCAATTAACTCAAGATGTGGACTGCTTCCAAGGGCACATGGAAGTACTCTTTTCACACGTGGTGAAACACAGGTAACAGAGGAATGTTGTCTTCTGGGGAAATCCTGCGTGGTTTTTTCACATGTGGATCCTTAGTCTTATCGCCTTTTATGTATTTTAAGGAAATTGGTTCGGTTAAGGAAATATTATTGTATGATTCTTTCAGGCACTGGCAGTTGTTACACTTGGTGATAAACAAATGGCGCAGAGAATTGACAACCTTGAGGGTTCTGATGAATACAAGAGGTTCTATCTTCAGGTCTCTTCAATATTTGTTTTTCTTCCCACTCTGTTATTATTATTTACAATTGACTTTTTATTAGATAAAGTAAATTTTTTGCTTCTGTTAGATGCACTTTAATAACTATTTCAAAATAGTTCAATGCTTAGTGTCTTCTTTCATTTTTCTTGTTGAGCTTAAAGAGATTTTCTAAACTACTCATTGTGATGTTTCAGTACACGTTTCCTCCATCGTCTGTTGGTGAAGTTGGACGAATTGGTGCACCCAGTCGAAGAGAAATAGGTCATGGCACACTAGCAGAGCGAGCATTGGAGACCATTCTACCTAGTGATGATGACTTTCCTTACACAATACGCGTTGAAAGTACAGTAATTGAAAGCAATGGTTCTTCAAGGTCAGCTTTTTCTTTGGCTGTATGATCTGCACGTGCCAAGTTTGTTTGAATGATAAATTTTGTACTTGCTTCTTATGTTGATCATAAAATGTGACAGTATGGCATCTGTTTGCGGCGGTTGCTTGGCTTTGCAAGATGCCGGAGTTCCAGTTAAATGTTCTGTTGCTGGGATAGCAATGGGAATGGTTTGGGATACTGAAGAATTTGGCGGTGATGGATCTCCCCTTATCCTTTCTGATATCACTGGAGCTGAAGATGCATCTGGTGATATGGACTTTAAGGTCAGAAAACATAAGGATTCCCTTGAAGGACCTTGCATTGACTTGAATGCTGAAGTTTTGATTTGTTTTTCAATAGGTTGCTGGGAATGAAGATGGTGTTACCGCCTTTCAGATGGACATTAAGGTCATCATCCGTTTCTTAGTTTACACTGCCGAAATGGTTTTAAATGGCAATTGATAAATAAATCTGTTGGTAACATCTTTTTTTTCTTCTTCTCTTTAATCATGAACTAGGTAGGAGGAATCACTTTAGAGATAATGGAAAAGGCTCTGATACAGGCAAAAGCTGGGCGTCGCCATATTCTTGGTAAGGAATTCAGTATTAGTCTCAAGACAATATACTTGGGGAGATTTAGTTTCTAGAAAAATGTATGCCATAAAAGATGTAATTTACTATTATTTTTTTCTTTTTGTGCAGCTGAAATGGCAAAGTGCTCACCGCCTCCTACATTAAGCCTCTCAAAATACGCTCCATTGATACATATTATGAAGGTTTGGCTTCAACTAATTTTTCCATGATTGCCCAGTCTAATAATGTCTTACTGCCTTGAACTAAAGAGTGTTTGTGTTTCATTTGCTGCAGGTTCATCCAAGCAAAGTATACTCTCTTATTGGTTCTGGTGGTAAGAAAGTAAAGAGCATCATTGAAGAATCTGGAGTTGAGGCCATTGATATGCAAGATGATGGAACTGTGAGATATACATACATAAATGTTTTCATTCTTCTTAATGTTTTAATACATTTATTTGGTATTCTTTATCATAACCTCTTAATATTTATCTCTGTCAAGGTCAAAATTATGGCAATCGATGTAGCGAGTCTGGAAAGGGCGAAAGCGATTATTAGTGGATTGACAATGGTTCCCGCTGTTGGTGATATCTACAGGTATGTATCCTTCATATACCTTCTCTGACCAAGAAGCGTAAATAGATTTGGATTCTGACCTTTCTTTTTGTATCAGGAATTGTGAAATCAAGTCAATGGCTCCTTATGGTGCCTTTGTAGAGATTGCACCTGGGCGGGAAGGTCTTTGCCATATCAGTGAGCTGAGTGCTGAATGGCTTGCAAAACCAGAGGATGTGAGCATTACTCATTGATTCCATTCTTTTATAGAAATTGTTTCATCTTTTATTCAGGTTGTCACATACGCTCATTCTTGTCTTTTCAGGCCTATAAAGTAGGAGACCGCATTGACGTCAAACTAATAGAGGTCAGCGAGTTATTGTGTCTTTATAACTCAAGAGACGGAAATGATAATTAGAGAGTTGTTGAACAAAGAAACATGGATAATGCAGGTGAATGAAAAGGGTCAGCTTCGACTTAGTGTACGGGCTTTACTTCCCGAATCAGAGACAGACAAAGACAGTCAGAAACAACAGCCGGCAGGTGATTCTACCAAAGACAAGGGTTCGCAAAGGAAATATGTAAATACTTCGTCAAAGGACCGTGCAGCAGCAGGAGCATCAAAGGTTTCATCTGGGGATGAACTTGTCCTGAAGAAGAAAGATGTAAGGAGAGCAACTGGTGGTAGTAGTGACAAGACAATGAAAAGCAATAGCAGTACCAACGAAGAAAGTTTAGTCAACGGTGAAGCTACAATCAGCTAGTGAATGCAAACAAGATCACTGTTCATATCTGTTACGAAAGGAGGAGAGTTTCTTCCAACGGAACCACATGTGCGACTTGAGAAATCTTGAAAACTTGAGACAAGACAAGTTGCAAATGTCTTTTCTTGATATTTTTTCTAATGTTTTGTAGTTATTTTTCTTGGCAGTTTCTTGAAGCTGTGCATATATGTTGGCAAGCCTGGTGTGGAGGAGGATAACATTTTTGAAGACGGCATATGTTGGGAGATTATCAGACATTTCATCAGTTCTTTCTGTTGTCTTCTCTCTTGCAAACTCATTAGTCCGTTTAGGTTACTTGATATTTTCATGTTATTGACTAAATTTTATTTAGATGATTTTTCTTCAGCTTTTAAATGTGTATGTCTGCATCTTGCACTCTTTATTGTCAAAGTTTCCCAATATTTGTTATCTTTCGAGTTATTAGATGGACTTGGCAATTTCAAGAGTTCTAAAGATCACTTAGCCAATATTGGCAAACTATATCTGGAAATGGAAAAGGAAGAAAAATGAAATTGACATTTAAGAGATACATTTCGAATGACTAACAATGTATATGAAATGTTGTTTTATGTATTGACATGTGTTTAAACTGGTGCCAACTGTTTAGTTCACTTTAGATGCTCTACTTCAACAACAACATGTTTATTTTTTCAGTGAAATTAACATGCTTTATGTTAAAAACATTTTTTTTAAACAAATTAGTTTAAGTGTTAAAGTTATTTTTACATTATTTTAAATTTTAGTGAAAATCAGTATTATATTATAAAAATGAGTTTAAGTGTTAAATCTATATTACGTGAAAACATGTTAAACTTCGAACACCAAAACTTACGGTCCAACTAAGAACATGATGCATAGGCTCGGTTAGTTTTCGACGTTTTTAAAATTTAACACTTAAACTAATAGTGAAATTAACATGGTTTTAGTTAAAAGCATTATTTTTTAAAAAGTTTAAGAGTTATATTTTAGTGAAAATCATTATTATTTTTTTTTAAATGAGTTTAAGTGTTAATCTATATTACGTGAAAATATTGCCGAACTTCGAACACCAAAGGTTACGGATCAATTAAGGACGGGATGTCTAGGCGCGGTTAGTTTTCGACGTGTTTAAAATTTAACACTCAAACTAATTTTTAAAAAGTTTTAGTGAAATTGACATGGTTTTATTTTTAAAAACATTATTTTCTTAAAGTTTAAGTATTAAATTTGTTTTAAATTTTAGCCAAAATCACTATTATTTTTTTTAAATGAGTTTAAGTGTTAAATCTATATTACGTGAAAACATTGCCGAACTTCGAACACCAAAGCTTACGGACCAGTTAAGGACGTGATGCCTAGGCGCGGTTAGTTTTCGACGTGTTTAAAATTTAACACTTAAACTAATTTTTTAAAAAGTTTTAGTGAAATTGACATGGTTTTAGTTTTAAAAAACTTATTTTCTTAAAGCTTAAGTGTTAAATTTATTATAAATTTTAGCCAAAATCACTATTATTTTTTAAAAATGAGTTTAAGTGTTAAATCTATATTACGTGAAAACATTGCCGAACTTCGAACACCAAAGCTTACGGACCAACTAAGGACAGGATGCCTAGGCGCGGTTAGTTTTCGACGTTTTTAAAATTTAACACTTAAACTAACATTTAAAAAATAATAGTAAAATTAGTTTAAGTGTTAAATTTGTTTTAAATTTTAGTCAAAAACACAATTATTTTTTAAAAATGAGTTTAAGTGTTAAATCTATATTACGTGAAAACATTGCCGAACTTAGAACACCAAAAGCTTACGGACCAATTAAGGACGGGATGCCTAGGCGCGGTTAGTTTTCGACGTGTTTAAAATTTAACACTTAAACTAATTTTTAAAAAGTTTTAGTGAAATTGACATGGTTTTAGTTTTAAAAAAACTTATTCTTTAAGTTTAAGTGTTAAATTTATTATAAATTTTAGTCAAAATCACTATTATTTTTTAAAAATGAGTTTAAGTGTTAAATCTATATTACGTGAAAACATTGCCGAACTTCGAACACCAAAGCTTACGGACCAACTAAGGACAGGATGCCTAGGCGCGGTTAGTTTTCGACGTTTTTAAAATTTAACACTTAAACTAACTTTCAAAAAATAATAGTAAAATTAACATAGTTTTAGTTAAAAGTTTTAAGTGTTAAATTTGTTTTAAATTTTAGTAAAATTTTTATAGTTTAAGTGAAAAAATTATTATTTTAAAATGATTTAGTTTAACTAACACTTAATTTTTATAAACTAATTAAATATTTAAACTAATATTAAAGAAAAATAAAAGGAAACAAAAACAAAAATAAGAATGAAGAAAGGAATACCTGGTTGGATTTGGTAGCAAAGAAGGCCCGACACGAAAAAGCCATTCTAAAGTCAGATTTGAGCCCATCGTTCTTCGGTGACATCCATGTGAATAACCCGTTTAATATTTGGGCCTTCAATTCAACACCAAGGCCCATTGGCCTTTTTGTTCTTTCTCTTACGACACAAACACAAACACATCTTCTTTCTTTCTTTCTTCTCTTGTTACGATCTCTCTCCTCTCTTTTGTTGCAGTCTCTTCTCATCTTCTCCACTCTTGTCTTGATCTCATCTCAAGTAGGATTAAGAATAGGATCAGTTTCCAACATCATCCACCACTTACGACATCCACCCCTAATTGTGACATCGACCTCGGTGGCTAGATCATTATCCGGTGGATTTAGGGCGACTGAAGATGACAGAGGATATCATCATTCACGATGATATATGCTTTCCGGCTCCGATCACCCTAACTCTTAGCAGCGACCTAATTTATTTCAAAGAAGAAGAAGAAGAAGAAGCGAGAAACAGAGAGTTTTGATTTCTCTCACAAGGAAGAAATAGAGTCTCATCTATTTATAAGCAAAGAGGTTCAAAAGAAATTGCTAATCACAATTAATTAACGGTCACATAAAAGATTTCCTTTTTTCTGTTATTTCCTTTTTCTTTCTTTGCCTTTGTTTCTTTTTTTTTTTTTTTTTTTTTTTTTTTTTTTTTTTGAGAGAATCTGCTGAGTTTAATTAAGGTGAAGGAAGTCTCAACTCATTGCCTAAGTCGATAAGGCTGATGATCCGATCCTCAATAGTATACTAACCACAACACTGTCTTCTTTCATGTTAGTACCATGATGATTCATGAGAGTTTTTAAATGGACTACTTCAAAGTCCAATGTACGTTGGGACAAAAATGACATTATACGTTTTGAATGACTAAACAATGTACATGAAATGTTCTTGTATGTATTTTAATCTTGTGCCAAACTGTTTAATTCTCTTTCGATGCTACTTCAGCAACAACAAAGCTTGAGCTCGACTCCCTTCAGCTGCTGCATTGAACCACCAATCTTAAGCAAGATGATCTGTTGTTTTTCTGGTACAAGTCGTCCTTGGAACGCAAACCGCATTGTTCAGTAAGCTGTGAGATCGGCCATAGAAGAGATAGATCATGCTTCCAATAAGTAGCCATACCAAGACCCTGATCCATGTCCCAGCTCTGCGATTACAAATTACCAGCAAGGGTTAAGAAACATCCCAATATACTGGTATCATACATGGGTCCATCAGACTAACTCACCCAATGTTGATGATCAAGTAGGTGTTGATCAATATGCAAAGAACTGGAAGGTATGGGACGAATGGGCAGAGAAACCCTGAAATAGAATCATATACAGAATGCCAGTAAGAAAACGCTGCTCAAGTATAAATCCAAGTTTATGGTTTTTGCCAAAACCTCAAAATCTCCGTCCTAACCAGGTGATAACCAACTCAGCAAATGAATAGAAACTCTTAAGCAAGCAGCAGTTTTTTAAAAAAGTGAGACCAACCAATTTTTGTTCTGTATGAATAAGAAAAAAAAGGCTTAAATAAGCTCCAGGCCTTACCTCCTTTGTGTCCAAAGTTGTGCCTTTCTTCATCCTCGTCGATGTAGCCAAGAGTAATCAAACTGCCAAGCAAGATGACGGCACTGACACCACATATAGTGAACCGAGGAAAACTGCCACAAACAAGAAATAACCCATTAGAGTTTATAATCATATTACAAAGATAAAAACATGCAAATCTTTCCACACAGCAGTTGAAAAGTGCTTCACAAAATTCTGAAACAGGCATGCATTTTCTAATTGAGCATACTTATCGCTTTGACATGCAAGCAGGACTGATGTCGTTCAAAGCTAATCAACCAAACTAAAAGATTTGTTTAGTAGACGTAATTACATGTGGGCAGAACAGGTTATACAGACATAAGATATCAGATGATGAAACAACCTTGGAAGACGCTCAGCCGAAGCTGCTGAAGCAAGACCTAGCACACCTATGCACACAAGAGCTATACTCCAGGACGCAATTTTTCTTCTCTTTCCAAAATACTTTTCATCTGTTCAATTAAAAAGAAGCAAAAAAGTTATATTTCTAAAATGCAGATAAAAAGCAGTATAGATTGACTTGTTGGATGTATCTTTACAACATATCCAACTGGTAACTACATGATTGAGCACATTTTATGATTTTAGTACCTCGTGCAGTTTCATTGCCAAGTAGAGGGGAATCAGAAGATTCTATAGCATCCACAAGAAAAGTTTCAGTTTCAGCTCCACTTTCATCGGTATCACTCAAAGTTTGAGATGAAGATGCTAGGGGAACTCCATCTGGTGGTACATATCTAAGAACTAGCACACATGCTGCAACGGCAGTGAATGCCATTAGAGTGCCTACACTAACCTGTTGGATAAATTACCGATGTGAGCTACTCAGAGAAGGATCTGTTACCGTAATAGAGTGTGTTTAGGCGTGTCTCAACTCCAAAATATATGCCAATTGCTTCAACAATATCAACACTATACTACTAACAATGAACAGTCAATTTCTGTTTGCCATTAATTGTAGGTGAAAATCCTTCCTTAAGACATGAGACATGTAATGTAGGCAAATACAGTAGCTTACCATCTCGGACAACTGTGCAACATCCATGAAAAATGCGAGTGCAGCGGCAAGCACACCAATAGCTATTGTGCTTTTCACTGGTACTTGAGTTCGTGGGCTAATTTCTGAAAAGAAAGCCGGCAACAATCCATCCCTAGCCATTGCCATGAAAATTCGTGGCTAATAAAAAAAAATTACAAAAGCACTGTCAAAAACGACAAGTAAGCATTTCCAAAACCCACACAGAACTTGCATGTAATCTCAATTACAAAATCTTCTGAACTTGAATTTTCAGAACGATAGAATTGGTTAGTACCTGAGCCAGAAGGGAACCCAACAAACTCGCACATAGAGCAGTTATTGCCCCAGTGGTTAAGATGTACCTGAAATATATAGGAATAATAAGAAAAAACAAAGCAAAGACAGAAGGAAGTATGTGTATATCCATATTCACTAATTAATATAGAGAAATTTGAGTCTCAAGAGATGTATCATATACTTACGCTGCCCATTGCATCCCACTGTCTCCAAATGCAGAGGAGATAGGAGTATCAGGATTCAATGAATAGTATGGGACTAATCCAACAATAACTACTGATAAAAGCATATATAAAATGCAGCATATCAGTAATGCAATCCCGATTCCCAATGGAAGATCCCTTTGAGGATTTTTCACCTGTTGTGGCAATACCAAAAGGTTAAGAGCTTAACAGAGAAAATCGGCAGAATTATGGAAAAAAAAAGTTCACAATACTAAGACCAAAAATCCTCTTTTACTACTAGTTAGTTCTATATGAAATCGTCAAAGTGAGTCCTTTGTAGAGAAAAGACAAGGATAATCATTCCAAAAGAATGAGAGTATTATTCACTAAACTGTGTACCTCCTCAGCCGTACTAGTTACAGTATCAAATCCAATGTATGAGAAGAATACTACAGCAGATCCGGCAAGTATCCCATTTAGTCCAAAAGGAAAATACCTGTAAAGACAAGTATTAAACATTGACCTTAAGAAATAACATTTTGACAAAAGCTAAGCTCAATGGAAGAAGAGAACAGGCTAATTACCCACTCGGAAGATCATATCCAACCCATCCAGTCTTGCAAGCTAAATATCCACCAACTACTATGATGAAAACCAAGGTGCAAACATTCACTGATGTTACAATTGCTTGTACTAATGAACTCTGAGAAAACAAAATAACCCGATATAACACTATTAGGCGATCTGATCATCCTGAAATGAATTCATTCAAAATGTTTTCAATAAAGTACCTCCTTTATCCCAAAACATAGTAGTATCGTGACAATCATAATCAAAAGTGCTGCACATGGATCAACCACAATACCAACCCCGGGTATAGTTTGTCGAGCTAAGAACACAGGAAGTTTGTCTAAACCACCAAAAAAAGATGCCTAAAACAAAAGAAAACACCAGTCAAAATTTAATCAATGAAAGACCACAAATACATATAACTCAAAGGGAAATACCAGATTTGGAGTTATGCCACGGGCAATGGCTGATCCACCAATTGTATAATCCAACACCAGCGCCCAACCAACCAACCAAGCAATCCTATTAAATAAGAAAATCCATGAGTATCAGCTTTAAGAAGAACGACAAGGTCAAAGTAAATTTTGACATTGAAACCCATCTATATACCCTTCTCCAAGACAAATGTATGCATAATGATAAGCACTCCCAGCAGATGGACAACGAGAAGCAAGCTCAGCATAACAACACGCCGAGAGAGCAGCAGCTACACCAGCAATGAAGAATGATACAGCAAGAGCAGGTCCTGTGTGCTCTCTAGCTACTGTTCCCACAAGAATATACACTCCTGCTCCAATTGTTGTCCCAACTCCTGAAAAATTAACATAGTCAACATCAATAGCAAGAAAAAGGTAGAATTTTGATCAAAATTCGCCAAAGTTCGAAGCTTTCTCATACCAATAGCAACAAGATCAACGGCGGATAGTTTCTTGGCAAGCTGATGAGGTCCATCGTTTTTGATCAGATGAACAGAATCAACTTGTTTCCTTCTGACAAGACTGTTCATATTAACCAAACTTTGCAGACTCCACACCGGTTTGATTTTCCAATCGATTCAGAGCAAACCCATCAGAAAATCCAACAAAGATTGAAACTTTTTCTCCTAAGAATCCACCAAATGGAGTATCGGAGCCGGAGATACTTGGAGAGGCGTGCACGATTCCACCTTTTGTCAGATTTGGAATCAAGATTCTCGTTGAAAGTTTGGATGACTTTTGTGAATTTGTTTTTTTAATTCACAGGGCTAATTTTGTGATCTCACATAATTTCTCCATTTAATGAGCAAATTCTACACATTAAACATTTCTTCTCTTTACCAAAAACAAAATGGTGATGTAGATTATACAGTTTACGCCCAAATGTTATAGATAATCATGTAAAATGTAGTTAGTTTAACCAGTGAAGTAGAAAACACACAATATCACTCGTCTAATCTCCAATTCAATCCTTTTTGAGTCCAAAAGACATGAATATAAAAAGAAAACTTGCAACAAAATCGTAGATGTGAAGCTGGTCTTCAAAAAGACATCTAGCTATTTTTTCAAGTAGATGTGAAGCTGGTCTTCAAAAAGACATCGTCAAAAAGCTCTCTTAAGGATGCGAATTATTGGTATAGCATCTAATTTCTTGGTATTCTACAGCTTTTGTGTATGTTGGTAGGATATTTAGTTTCAGGCACTGGCAGTTGTTACTCTTGGTGATAAGCTATTGGCGAACAGCCTTGAGGGTTCTGATGAATAGAAAAGGTTCTATCTTCAGGTCTCTTCAATATTTCTTTTTCTTTTCACTCTGTTATCATTTTCTAACAAAATAGCCTTTTAATAGGTAGAATTTAGATTTTTTGCTACGTTTCATTTTTTTGTTGAGCTTATAGAGATATTCTCAGCTACTCCTTGTGATGTTTCAGTACACTTTTCCTCCATCTTCTGCTGGTTATGTTGGAAGAATTGGAACACGGGACACTAGCAGAGTGAGCAATGGAGACCAGATAACCTCCTACTGATGATGATTTTCCTTACACAATACGTGTTGAATGAAAGTGCATGCAGTACTAATTGAAAGCAATGCCTCTTCAAGGTAGGTCAGATTTTTTTTTCTCTGTGGCTGTAAGATATGCACCTGCCAAGTTAATTTGTTTGAGTTATAGATTTGCGCTTGCTTCTTATATTCTTCTGAAACAAATGTAATCTGTTTGTTGTGGTTGCTTGGCTTTTACAAGATGCTGGAATTCCAGTCAAATGCTCTGTTGCTGGCATAGCAATGGGAATGGTTTTGGGATATTACTGAAGAATTTGGCTCTGATTAATCTCCTCTTAATTATCCTTTCTGACATCACTGGAGCTGAAGATGCATATCTGGTGAAATGGAGTATAAGGTCATCAAATATATGATGCTCTTGAAGGGGACAAAGGTCAAACTCGTGATGAGGATGGTAATGATGATAGATGGATCGATAGTAGCGTGAATGCGTGATGAGGATAGTAATGATGATAGATGGATACGATACTAGAGTCCAAAGCTCTTTTGGGTAACTTGGGTTACCTCTTTTTGGGTTTTTCTTTATTGATTCAAATCAGTGATATTGATACAAAGATTTGAGGAGACTCTATTTATAAGCCTAAGAGAGACGGCCTAATCCTAATTCCAATGAAAATAGGACTTCGACTTTATCCTAAAACGGAAAGAAATCAAAAATAACCAAAGACGGCAAAAACTTGTTTGACACGAAAACACAACACCAACTAATGCGTCCAACGACTCGAACTTGATAAGATGCGCTGCATCACCTCCAAGACCGGAACACCATAAGGCTTTAGGAGCATCTTCCTAATCATCCGTGGGAGCAGCTTCCGGCTCAACAATTAACTTGTCCTCGATGAGTTTCCCTAGTGCATTCACATGCTCATGAAGATATATGTCTAGGAGAGCTTTTGGTTTTGAATGAGTTACCATAAATTCTAAGCACCGATCAAATCTCCTGCAACAAATAAACCAAGCTTGTTGAATAGCCGACAAGTTTATTCAATATAATGTTTTTAATAGTTATATATTATACCCTCCAAGATATTCTCTAATCAAGTGTTGGAATTGGTCGCCAACTAGTTGACTTCCCATGTGCTTTGCAATATCCTATCAAAAATCAATTAAAAATGATTACAAGTGAGATTGTTTGTAAGATTGTTTACGAATATTTGATTATTTATGATAACCTATTACCTCTAGTTCTTCTCTGGGCATAGTGGCAAGTCCACACCATGTGCAATACAAGATTATGTCCTCCCATGCAAACAACTCGAACGTATATGTTGACCACTTCACATAGAATTTTATCATATGGGCAAACTGCAAAAACAAATAAAATATTGATCATTACCAAATACCAAACATAACTATATACCAAACATAAATATTTTGAAGAGTTTAATTACCAAAACGGCGGCTGCATAATAGTGGCCTCTAGCCATGTTGGCTAAGCCTCTTGCACATAACGATTTGAAATGTATAGCTTTCCTATCATCACCGTCATCAAGCTTGGGTGCGTATGTATCTAGTTTTATCGAAAGAATGCACACTTCCTCGAACTTCCGGCAATGCAATGCCGAGATCACAAGCAAAATACACACGGGAAGCTTACTCAACGTATCAAAAGCTTCCTCTAGATGTCCACTATGGTATTGATATCGACCAAGTTGGTGTCTAAGACTTTCCATAACCTTTCGCTTCTCTGGATTTTCCATGCGGCATTGGTTCTTAGCCTCTTCCTCTTCATCACGAGCCCACTTCTAAGAGACACCAATGTAAGCTGTTACACTATACCATATATATATTTAAAATAAAAACATCAGTATAAGACATTATAATGAGTGTACCATTGCATATCTCAAGCGATAGTTTCGCTTGTCTAGTTCCTCAATGTAGAGTGACTCCATTCGCTTGAGGATCTCCGGAGTTGCTATGTACTGCTGGCCTAATCTTCCATTGATTAGATTTGATATGATCTCTAGAAACTTGTAATCAGTCTGAAGTCTCCATTTGGGTGTCCCATTCGTGAGTTCTTCAAATGCCATTTGCAAAGCCACAAGTTCATCTTCTTCCTCCAAGAGTCCCTTTGTCACCATATGATGTATCCGCAAGAGTTTCTCACGTCCGGTATAGCTTTGTATGTAGTCTATAAAATCGAAAAGAGGTACGTCCGACATGTTTTCAGATCTGCCCAAAACAAAAAACATCAAAAAGGAAACATTAACTTGTGATGCAAGGAAGCAAATGTAACAATAGGCCCAAATCGAGACATGTAAGAAAGAGTGTCCAATCATGTTAATCTGACCAAGAGAATACTAAAAACACAGGCCCAAATAGAGACATAATGAAAATATGAGAGTCCAGAAATATTAATATGACCAAGAGAATCATAAAACACAGGCCCAAATAGAGACATAATGTAAATATGAGAGTCCAAAAATGTTAATATGACCAAGAGAATCCTAAAACCTAAGACCAGGCCTAACTATATCCAGTACAGAACCAACACTAAGGACAACACCAAATTTTCGTTATTCTTCATTCAGTAACTTATATAAGTTGTCGAGAATTAAGGAACACTAAGCAAGAAATTTGTATAGATATAGTCTGAACTTACTGAAACAAGAAAGTACGGTGAAAATGCAATTGGAAAAAGCAGTAAACAAATGGAATTGTTTGATCAAAAAAAAAAATGGAATTGAAAACGCAAATTAGAAACCCAAATTGAAAACAAACAAAAAAAAACCCAAGAAATCGCGGTTATGAGAAAAAAAAAAAAAAACAGAGGATGAGAGAGGAAAAAACAAAGACGAGAAACAAACTTTTTTGGAACATGAATCTATGGTGTTGTAGTGATCTAGAACCAGATTTGACGTGCAGATTTTGTTGTATCTAAACGATTTTTCTTAGGTTATGGAATCGAATCGAGAGAAGAAGCAAAGATGCACAAAAGCTCTCACACACACGAGAACAAAACCAGAGAAACCAGAGAATTCATCAGCGTCACACAATTCACCATCATCATCAATCGAATCAACAGTAGAAGCAAAGATACCAAAAACCTCTTACATACACGAGAATGAAACCAGAAAATTCATCATCGTCACAATTCATCAACATCAATTCACCATCATCATCAATCGAATCAAGTGTAGAAGCAAAGATACATAAAATCTACCACACACACGAGACTGAAACCATAAAACCCTAAGAAATCATCATCGTCACATCATCATCATCATCATCTTCAATCATCATCATCAACATCAATAAACCATCAGGAAACTTCATGTATATAACCGATTGTTCTTAGGTTGTGGAATCGAACCACAATAAGAAACGAAGATACACAAAATCTCTCACACACGACGAGAATGAAATCAGAAAAATCGAATCAAGAGAACGTCATTACTCATCATCATCAATCCATCATCATCATCATCGTCACCATCATCCGGAAATCTAAACGCGTAATGCTAAAGCAAACCAGAAAAAAAATTACCAAGAGATTTTTCAATCTTCGTCTTCTTCGCTGTTCTTCAGAATATCTTGAGAAGATCTTCAGAGAAAATGGAGCCAGATTTTAATTTGTGAATTAATGGAAGCAGTGTGCGAGCCACAGTACCTTAACGGCCTTGAAAACACCATTCGCTCTCTCACGCGTCTATGCGTGCGTGATAACACGCGCTATTTTGCTTCTTCTTCTTTCGTTTTTTCCCTCTCACGAGCTATTTTGCTTTGAGTAATATTTGGGCTTTTGTCTGTGTTTGGGCTTTAGCTCGTGTTATGTTTTTGAAAAAACCATTATCATAGTTTCAAGGGACTTAAAAAAAAAAAATAGCCAAGGTTTTACTTTTTTAGTTCGGTACATATTCATTGAGTAAATTGCTAAAAGATTCCTCCAATTTATCAAATTCTGTATATTTACCCATATCTACCCACATGTTAGAAAACAATATAAATACGTAGCACTGGAAAACAACATTTTTATTTTATCAACAACATAAGAACAAGTCGTTTCTCTTAACGCTCGAACTCGATAATTACAAAATCATAACGGACGGTTATTTTCCATTGTCGTAAGATTTGTAAAATTTGAAAAGCTGGAGGGTGTTGTCCAGCAATTTTTTCCCCAACCTATAATAATGATGCCCTTAAATGGTAACAATGTCTCTGTTACTTAAACACGGTCGTTTACCCTTGTGTTTAGATTATCTGTTTAGTTAGAAAACAAACATGGCCTTTGAAAATGTAATTAATTACTTTCTCTATCCCAAAATTCTTTATGACCAAAATAGCCCTGAGGCATACAAAAACGTGATCTTCAGGGGCATCAAAGGTTTTGTACCCGGCAATGAACTTGTCCTGAGGAAGAGAGATAATCCAATAAAGATCAAAACTTTTTCACAAAGAAATTTCAGATGGAGGATCGGATCCGGAGATACTTAGATGTGGGATGTGGAATCAAGATTCTCGTTGGTAAGATTCTTGAAAGTTTAGATGAATCTTTTGATTTTTTCTATTATTTATTATTCACAGTTGGGCCAAATTGTGTTGAGGACAACCAACTCCTGATGAATGAATTATATATCTCAAGAAATCTTTTAACTACACCTCAAATTTAAAAACACTAAAAGAATCTCTATAGTTAAATTAGTGACCATTGTGGGAAAAGGATGAATACAGAATACCATATCATTTTTTTCTTCTTTTCTCAAAAGAAAATTCTTTATTTTACACAAATTTCACCATTTAACAGTGATTATCTATCAAAATGTGAGATCTCACAAGTTGCTCTTCATTCTTTTTTAGTTTCTTTTCCCTTTGTTTTATGAGTAATTGTAGGGAAAAAATCATTGTCATCAAAACTAAAGAGTATTATAAAGTATTGTAACATTAATTGTCATTATTTTAGGGTTTTAAGTATTTTATTATATTTAAAGATATATATATATATAATTGCGTCCGGTATATTGAGTAATTGACAAGTATACTCATCAAAAAGTTAAAATTTTGGTTCCTCAGTCCTTTCCTGGGCAAATTCCATTTACCTTAGAATTTTTCTCCAATAAAAACAATCTAAGAACTATACTTCAAAGAGTCCAAATGTAAATTACGGGATTTTTACTTAATCACAATTCACAAGGTCCAATAGTGAAAAGGACTGCAAATAAAATTGTCTAAACTATACTTCTTTATTCTTAATCGCAATGTAAAAAGGTTGTCTAAATAACAGTGATGTAAAGTTTTATTTGCAGGAGAAAAATAAACTTTTCTTCTCTGAACGACTGAACCAAAAAAAAAGAATGATGTAAATTATACAGTTATTTCATTTAAACCAATAGTTTACGCCCAAATACTACTGATATATCAATTATTTCATTTAAAATAAAATGTAGTTAGTTTAACCAGTAAGTAGAAAACACTATCACTCGTTGTCTCGTCCAATATAATATCCAAACCAAAACGATGTTCCCTTTCGAAAAATATATAAAATATATATTCTATAAATCTGATATAGATATTATATTTGACTATGGTTTTCAAACCTTTTTGAGTTCAAAAACATAAAAGAAAACTAGCAACACAGTCTTGTTCCACAATATAAAAAATAATAATCAACCCTTACCAAAGGACAAAACTTGATATAGTTTTAGAGCAAACTACTTTCCACCAAAAGTGGGGAAAAACCAACGAGCATCCTTGAATGGTATTGGCGATGAAGTAGTAAGATGTTCAAACACTTGGACCTTTTTCTTGGTTTTAATAGGGTGGACGCAAATACCGTACTTATCATCATTGCATAGACTAACCCCTTTATATCTATGTAAATCATCATGACTAAAATATATGCAATTTCTCATAACTCCATCTTTGGCTGCAACCGTTATTCCTAGGTCCAAAATCAATGCTTCGTCCCCTATAGACTTGATTAATCTCCATTTTGATGATTTAGGATCTATCTTGTAGAGGGTGAAGAAGCATTTCTTTGGATTGCTTGAAATGATCAAAACTTCTCCAGACAATGTCACAGCAAGATTCCTGACATAACAATCTTTCGGAGATGGGAGAGTTGCATACTCCACTGGAGAATGACCACCGGAGAAATCAAACACAGAAATATTTCGAGCTGGACTAAGCACGTAAAGTTTGCTTTCTTTATACACCATATGGCGGCATCCTTGATGCTTTGAAGGTTGAAACACTTTCCAGCTATTATTGTCACCTCCTTTCTTGTGATATGCAAAAGTGCTATGATGAAACCAAACAACAAAGTAATCTCTGGTTTTTTCATCTACCCACAAAACCGCACCCCTTATTCTAAGATCGCTGTTTTTACCATAAGAAACAAGTCCATGTGCTTTGTAATACATAGACATCTCGAAATCAGAGTCACCGGTTCTCACAAACTTCATCTGCCATCCATCAATTGATTCCAGAGACGGAAGAGGAATTCTCTCTCGAGTAAATAGATTCAAGAGATGAAAATCAGTTTTATGGTCTAACATAAGGAACCAGCTACCGGAACTTGCCAAACAACGACTCCTAACCATATCAAACCCGAGATCTCTTATTGTGTATGAACTATGGTCACGAGGATCAAACAACTTACACGAATCGTTGTTGGTTTTCACATGTTCGTTTGGAAAGAGGATAATCCATGGAGCTGTCGGATTTGTTCCTCCAATGCATGATTTCGAAGCGGAATACCATCCTGAAGAAACACATCTAGCTCGATGAAAATCAACAAAGCTCAAGCGTTCCAAGACCAATCTAACCAAGTCCGGGACAAGTATCGGCTGCTTTGAATCGTTGCATGTCTTTTTTTCGTTGGAATCGCTCATCTCCTTCTTCTGTTTCTTCTGTGTCACGGCCAAGTAAAAAAACCTAATTAAAGAACGCTTCCCTTTCGTTTGTATAATATTGAATTAACATATTATTTGATTTTTCCTTTTAAACTATGTAAATAAATTACTTATAAATTAAAAATATTTTCCTTTTTTTTTCTTTACATACTTCCTTCATTTAAGATTTTTATTTCCTAATTCGTGATGCAAATTAAGATATAATTCACTCTTTAACATATATATATATATATAGTTTTTTTTTTAGAGGATCAATATACAGTTGCGTATCGTGTAGCTAGCCCAATTTGTCAAATTTATATTTTCAGTATTTTCCTTTTAGTTCATCAATTTCTTACTAAACTTTTCCATTTAATTTAGTTTTAAATATCTCGATCCCCGCATCCGTGGTTATCAAACGGCTTCACCGATATAATTTTAAAATCTCAAAGTCCGCGACATGATTCGATCTGTCTTCGAACTTTGAAGAGTTTCATAAAGCCAGGTCCCTTTAAAGAGATTGGTATTCAAGAAAGTCTTTCTATTGGCAACGAAGCATTGTTTTTGGATATAGGAACGACTGTTGCAGCTAATGATGGAATTAACAAATATTGCATTTACTTTAGCAATGATCACTTTCATAGATACAATCTGGCATTAGTCTATGCTATGAAACCAGTACAATATTCAAACATGATCAACGATTTTAATACATTGCCGATTGCCTTTCAAGGATGCTCGTTGGGGTTTCCCAACTTTTGGTGGCAAATGGTTGCTTTTAAGGCGATCAAGTTTTGTGTAAGATTATTTCTTCTACTCTATGCTTTAAATATTTATCTAAGGAATTAACACTTGTAGAAAACAGACCAATCTTACTGAATTTTATATTGATGATGAGTGTTTAGTTTATCATAGTGACTCCAATTATTACAAGAAAAAAGTAATACAACAACAACACTAAATCGTCTCCCATGATCCACATCATTCGACAGTGGTCACACTAAGTTACAAGATCTCCGCATCATGATGTCTGTTCCTAACTTCAGCTTACTCGGATTTTCCTTTGGCTTTTTTATTACCTTTTATTTGCTCAATCTTCTGCCATTGGGTCATCACTGTTATTGTTGTCATTATTGTTTCTACCGCTTGCATTAGCGTTCACAACTTCGACCCAAACACTCTGGCTTCTCTCTGCTCCTCCATTGATATCTCCCCAAGTCTGTGGTTGTCTTCCGTTTCTCTCATTTGTCTCAGCTCCACCGTCTGAGAATTGGCCCCATACGCTTCTCGTCTTCCCTCCTCCTCCGCTTAACTCCTCTTCGCATCCCGCAACTGTTTTCAGAAGTTCAGACTGAAGTGATGGGCAGTGTTCCCTTAGATAATCAAACCCATCTGACCTCATAACAGCTGCATCAAAACAAATGTTTATGCAATATAAGTATGGTGTGAAATCAATTTCAGTGATGAGCCATAAGGGAAGGTTATTACCGATGAGATTTTCTGCTGCGAATTTCAGACAAACAGATTTCAAGGCGGAAGCATTGTAGCGGTCAGCAAGCGCCAAAATATTTGCAACGGAATCTACTGATATATCTTTGCAGAGCACTGACTCGCACATTAGACTTAGTCTAGGCAACTTGTATTTATCAGCGGCTCCTAGTAGCTTTGCAGCTAATGTGTCTGATGCAGATGGACCAACAGATGAACCGGAAGATGATGATGACTCTGCATCTTCAATGAGAGCATCCTTGTATATGTAGTGGAGCAAAGCCTTCACCAGAAATGCATCAAGAATTAGAAAGAAATGCGATGCGTTTACATTGTGTGATGTTGATACATGCTTAGTGTCAAAAAGTTGAGAGAAAGTTTACCTTGAAAACCTTAGGCTCCATGTCAGTAACTTCAATATCACGATCTTCTTCTCCAGTATCATCGAGGAACTCGCTTTCAAAGACAGGAGATCGAGCAGCCAATACTAACCTGTGAGCACGGAACTTTTCACCAGAGACATTAAAAGTTATATCTGAACCGTCCTCATTCTCCAGAAGCATCCCGAAATGAGATCCAATATCAGATGCAGGGACATGAATAGAATGTAACCGTGGGCAATCTATTTCTGAGACCACAACTCCCACAGTACAATTAATTTTCAAACAATCATCCTTCAGAAAATCAGATGTTTCCAGCATAAGTCTTCTAAAAAAGCGCTTGTAGCCCCTGTAAGCAAATAAAATCGAATAAGAATCCGTTGAGCGAAACAGGGAAGTACAAAACTCTATGAGGGAATGATTCCTCTGCATTAACAAGCAGTAAAAATTTTGAGAGCTTTCTAATGCAGAGTCAAATCAAAAGCCAAAGGCATCACCTTCAAGAAGGAGAAACCAGCAGACAATGGTTGATTAATTCATACAAGCAGACTTAACAACAGATGCTTAAAGCAGGAAAACCAACGGTACCAAATTTATCTTGAGGGCAAAACACAATACTCTATTGCTTTACTCATACAAGCGGCATCAAACCTAACATGAAGATATTCATACAAGCAAGATTTGTGCTGCTATATGCAGGTGAACAGTAAGCAATGTTCCTACTTCAAAATTAGCCTACCATTCTGAAAGATTGGTGCCTATATAGCAAATCACGCCAACGTGTGAAAAATATTACTTTTCAAGAAAATCCTAGATATCATCAGTCCAAACCCTCTCTCATTCCCAATCAAGTTTCCTTAACTACAGAACCAACGCTACAAGCTGGTGAAGCAGCAGGAACCTAATTCTTTTTACGAAAAGTTCAGGCAAACTAGTAACAGGATGTCAAAAACAGGTAAAAGAATCTTCATATTCTAGAAATTTGCTTCTCCTACTCCAAGTCTCCAAGTCCTCTCTCTTTCCATAGGTCAGAGTTTCAAGTAAACCACAAAAATAAAGCCAAGCAGCCTCCAACATCAACTCTCCCACAACTTTGTTTATCTTCTCACATCTGAAAGCTCTCACCATCCATTTCTCAACTTCATATACAGGTCACACAAACAAAAGAATCAAACAAATTGAGAAATCCACAGCCAATGTAATTCAATTTCCTCTGAATTTCTCAATCTTTTTATCCTTGTGAGCTCACACCATCTTGTCTTCAACAATCTACATCCTTCTCCTATCCAAATATTCCAGTTTCCATTCACAAAATCAAACTCTTGACCACTTAATAATACCCCTAACCTAATATCAACCCCGACAAAGGAGCAAAATTTACCCTGAAAGTAATGAGCTTTCACTAGAAATCAAAGACCCTAAGCCAATTCTTTACCAAACCCTAGCAAAGAGTTAAGAGAAAAATAAAAAAAATCAAAAGAAAAATCGGAGAAACGAACCACATGCTGCCACGATACTTGAGTGTATAAGGACCGCTCTCAAGAGCACGATCGAAGTGGCTATGAACCTTATGCTTCCCTTTACCACTCTGATCAAGCAAAGAAAGCTCAAAGAGAGCCCTAACATCGGTACCATCGCTAGCAAGAGCAATGAAAACGGAGACATAAGCCGAATTATCCTCAGGATTCTTGCCATCAGGATAGAAATAGATTGCCCATTGATAGCCTCCGACGGTGAAAGTATCGCTGGCGATGTGTTTTCCGATCCCGATTCCTTTGGCCAAAGAATAGCCTTTGATTGTGAAGCTGTGTGATCCGTTTATGGTTTGTGTGACGGAGAGAGAAGTCGTCGTCGGTGGCGATGGCATTTCGAAAATTTCGTCGTTGGTTTCTTTGAGATGGATTTTGTTTTATGAATTTTTATTTTTTTCCTTGGGAAGATGATTCAACGCGGCTTTCAGTTAAAATGCAGACATAAAGTCATGAACGGGTAATAAAATCTCATTAATAGCAGTATGATTAACCAAACTTAAAACCGACTAATCACATAACCAATACTAACAAAAACCATTAAACAAAATTTACCTATATCAATCTATGAAAATGTTGAAAAGAATAATTAAATATTTAAATTTTTGCTTTATGATTATTGATTAACCTATTTTTCACTTTTTGTGTTTTCCAATCTTTTTACACTGTTGATTTTAAATCAATACGAAAATGACCCTGAAACTAGATGTTAGGTGTAAAAGAAAACGTTTACATACAAACATATTTACATAATTCTTTTTTTTTCTCCTTCTTCGTAACTTCTCTTTCTCCCTCTCTCTCTCTCTTTTTTTTTTCTCTCATTATCTCTTTATTAGCATTTTAATTACTTAAAATCACATATCTTATCATTTTTTTTATACAATAAATTAAGATTTAGTTTTTCATACATTTTAAGATCCATTTTACTATATTTTAAGTGAATAATTATATTACATATTATCCATTTCTGATTGAACATTTGTTAGTTATTAAATGGATATCAATAGATACTTTGAACAAATATACTACACCAATATTTTTAACTATCGATCATCCAAGCATATCCGCTATACTCTGACCACATAGATGACTAAGGATTCGGTTTTTCGATAGACTATACATCTGCCAAACTCTGAACAAGTATGTTGTTCATATTTTACTATTAGATATGTTTTATTTGTTTATCTGACCATCCGACACTGAACACATAGTAAAAGTTAATATATACAAGTATTTATATACAATGTTCACGGACATTTGAACATATGAACTCATTTTTTGCAAAAAAGCCACACATGCAAACCATAAACTCAAAACCCAAAATTATTAAACTTAAATTCACACCATTTTAACAAAATTTGTGTAATTATCCATTTTTGATTGAACATTTGTTAGTTATTAAATGGATATCAATAGATACTTTGAACAAACATACTACACCAATATTTTTAACTATCGATCATCCAAGCATACCCGCTATACTTTGACCACATAGATGACTAAGGATTCGGTTTTTCGATAGACTATACATCTGCCAAACTCTGAACAAGTATGTTGTTCATATTTTACTATTAGATATGTTTTTATTTGTTTATCTGACCATCCGACACTGAACACATGGTAAAAGTTAATATATACAAGTATTTATATACAATGTCCACGGACATTTGAACATATGAACTCATTTTTTGCAAAAAAGCCACACATGCAAACCATAAACTCAAAACCCAAAATTATTAAACTTAAATTCACACCATTTTAACAAAATTTGTGTAATTATCCATTTTTGATTGAACATTTGTTAGTTATTAAATGGATATCAATAGATACTTTGAACAAACATACTACACCAATATTTTTAACTATCGATCATCCAAGCATACCCGCTATACTTTGACCACATAGATGACTAAGGATTCGGTTTTTCGATAGACTATACATCTGCCAAACTCTGAACAAGTATGTTGTTCATATTTTACTATTAGATATGGTTTTATTTGTTTATCTGACCATCCGACACTGAACACATGGTAAAAGTTAATATATACAAGTATTTATATACAATGTCCACAGACATTTGAACATATGAACTCTTTTTTTGCAAAAAAGCCACACATGCAAACCATAAACTCAAAACCCAAAATTATTAAACTTAAATTCACACCATTTTAACAAAATTTGGCCAAATCTAAAGTTTATTTTGTAAAAGTTACAAAATTTTACCTCAATCTTAGAAATAAGTACAAATAGATCGATTAAAAATAGTTATTTGAGTCAATGGTCGATTTTAACTATATTATGCAAAGGTTGTGACCATTTTACATGAGTTTCTTTGTTACCATCATCTATTGTTAATTCTTTCATTGTTATTTATTTGTCATCCATATCAACAAATCCATATGTTCATATACATGGTAATTTGCATTAATCTTAGGGTTCACCTTGTGCCATATCGATAACATCAAAGTAGTAAACTTCAAACAAATGAGGCAAATAAGTGATGAACATTATCACAGAACTATGACCAAGATCTCCAAGCACATAATAGTTTTATGTAAACAAAACCATTAATCTATAGTTTAATCTGAGAAAATGACATAGAAATAAGGGGATGCACTTCAGTCTCTTCTTTGAACGATGCACTCTTCTCCACACCCTTACGATTGCTCTCATCTTCTTCAACAGCTTTGACTTCTTCTTCTTCCACAACAGATTTCACAGTAGTCCCCTAACACTAATTAACTTTCTTTTAGTTGAGATCTAAAAGAAACAAGCTTACTTCTTCTTCCTGATTCGTAGAGATCTATAAATCAAAAACGTAATTCTTGCTAAACCCTAACGATTAAACGAACTCAAACAACAAAACAAAAGGAATCTTACTCAATTTCTTGTCTCAACTAACCAAACTAATTCCATCATCGAGAAGAGGAATTGATCCAATAAGCTATGGAGAGATGGAGAGAGGAAGGCGGTACAAGTCATGGAAGAAGAGAGAGAGAGAGAGAGATCCTTTATTTTGCTATGGATCGTCAGAATCAAGGAGGAAGAAGAAGAAAGAGAAGTAGATGAAAGTAACGAAGAAGAGGAGGATTGGGTTTAGATAGTATGCTTAGTTAGAGGGTATAAATAACCAAACTTAAAACCGACTAATCACATAACCAATACTAACAAAAACCATTAAACAAAATTTACCTATATCAATAAATATCTCAAAGAATAATTAATTATTTAAATTTTTGCTTTATGATTATTGATTAACCTATTTTTCTTGAAACAATTTACTGAGTGAAATTAATACAAGTTATAGATAAACGACGTCGTTTGGTATTTCGCTGAATTGTTTTTTTTTTTTTTTTCTGTATCGATTAATTCTAACGAAATTTATGGTAGCTGAGAAAATGCAGCGAGAGTCACCACCGAAGAAGCGTTGTCTCGGAGAAGCTCCAGACATTATTCCGGCCACCGAACTATTTTTCCGATGTGCGAACTTAATTCTTCCATGCCTAAACCCTCAAGAACTCGGCGCTGTCTCTCAAACCTGCAAAACCTTATCCCTAATTTCCAAATCTATAACCTTTCACCGATCCCTTGACGCTGCACGATCCTTGGAAAACCTCTCAATCCCGTTTCACAACTCCATCGATTCTCAACGATACGCTTACTTCATCTACACACCATTTCAGATTCCCGCGTCATCTCCTCCGCCGCGACAATGGTGGGGAGCTGCTACTGAATGTGGATCCGAGTCGAGACCTTGTTTTGACTCAGTGAGTGAACGCGGACGTTTTGGAGTGAGTCTACTGGACGAGTCAGGATGCGAATGCGAGAGGTGTGAGGAAGGATACTGCAAGTGTTTAGCTTTCGTTGGGATGGAGGAGATTGGTAATGAATGCGGGTCGGGTTGTGGATGCGGGTCGGATTGTTCAAACCGGGTTACACAGAAGGGGGTTTCGGTTAGTTTGAAGATTGTAAGAGATGAGAAGAAAGGTTGGTGCTTGTACGCTGATCAGCTTATCAAGCAAGGCCAATTCATCTGTGAATATGCAGGTTACAACTACATTTCGATTCTCGAATAGTTTAGTGATTTTTGATGAATTATCTTTGAAGGTTGAATGATTACAACATTAGAGGAACATTAGTGATCGTGAAAGTTGATTGATTTGGGGTGAATTCTCTTTGGAAGTTGGAGTTGAGCTCAAGATTACATGATTAGAGGAACGCTAGCATTAGGTTCTTGGAACTTGAAAATCAAGCTCAAGAGTACATGATTTGACAAATATTAGCATTAGTTATTAGCCATTTACTTCGACTGCATACGAGTTTGGAGATTTAGCTTGATGCATTGGGATGAGATTCTAGCATGGTATAAGAGTGATCTCCATCAGTGAATGATTTCAGCTTTTGATATGTTCTTGTTTCAATCGTTTAGCTCGGTAGCACAATGCTGAATGTGGAGATTAGAGATAATGGCAAATTTTTCTTCTTTCTTGAATATGTTTTTTGTGATCTGCCTTAACGACCATTTGTGCATTACTTGATAGCCTTCAGACTTGGTTTATGCAAAAGTCAAAAACTGTTTTTGTTGTCTCTTCTTATATAGGTGAGCTATTGACAACAGATGAAGCACATAGACGTCAAAACATTTACGACAAACTGAGATCAACGCAATCTTTCGCTTCGGCTCTTTTGGTCATACGCGAACACCTCCCTTCAGGACAAGCTTGTTTAAGGATAAACATCGATGCCACAAGAATTGGGAACGTTGCTAGATTCATCAACCATTCTTGTGACGGCGGAAATCTCTCCACCGTTCTGTTGAGAAGCTCAGGAGCATTGCTTCCTAGGCTCTGTTTCTTTGCAGCAAGGGACATAATTGCAGAGGAGGAGTTAAGTTTCAGTTATGGAGACGTCCGTGTCACCGGAGAGAACAGAGACAACAAGTTAAATTGCTGTTGTGGTAGTTCCTGCTGTTTGGGAACGTTGCCTTGTGAGAATACCTGATTTCATCATCAGTTCATCACCTTGTCTATCTATACTAATGTCCAAAACACTCTTATTATGTGAAAATTTTGAGCTTTATGTTTCTAGCAAATACAGCCAAGCACCGTCATTGTCATTCGGTAGTTACACTCTTTTTTAAAAAATAGCGATTCTACTGATGTGGAGAAAGAAAGGGAGAAATTTAGAATTCACGAAAATCAAGTCATAAAATACTCTAAATTTTGTGAAAAAAAAGTATTTTTGAAAATGACAAAAGTAAGAAAAAAAGAAAAGGGAGGAATGTTGTGAAGATAAGGAGCACGACAGACATGAAGGTTGGTTAGATTACAAAGAACTCCACACGAAACGGTCAACACGATTCTCGTGCCTCTCCTCTCTCAGACATTCACATTTACAATTATCTATCCAGACGAAATTACGAATACGATACATAGTTGATGCTACTATACAAGGTGTTATTAATCATTGTATCGTACATGATTTGTTTAACCTTTTGAGACAACGAAACTAACTTTCTAACTTTGGTCTGATTTATCTTCCTTTTTTTCCTTGAGATAAAGAACATTAATGTGTATTTTCGTTAAAACACATGCATGCATCACTGGTTCTGAAACCGTGGTTGATAAAGTTATGGAAGCAAAAAACATAGAATTTTCGTTATACCACTGTATTACACTTAAACTTCAAATTGATGTACGATTGGATTTTCTAAAAAAGAATCGTGCACTACATATATATTGTTAGTGGCCTGAAGTTGATTTCTCTACTTGTTTTTTCTCCACTACTTTTGGGTTATGTGATTGTCAACAACTTCCGAAAGTTACATAAATATCTAGAAACATTTCAACAACTTCCGAAAGTTTCCCCCTTTTAGAAACGTTTATAAGTGTTGTCTTTTATAAGCAAAAGGACTCTAGATATTTATGATTAAAAATATCAAATGTATTGCTAATGGGTTCAGACGTAATGTACGCATTTCAATAAGTTTGTTAGACTAGTTACCCATAACTACTATATTTACATTTAAATTAGACCTAAGGAAATAACTATATGTATATATACATATATAACAAAATACTTATAAAGTAATAAATATTAGTTTATCAAACACTCTCTTTGCACGTGTGCCTCACACCTTCTTCCCATTGATACGCTCGTTCTTGCACCTAACAATATCAACATACGAAATTTCATAAATTGAAAAAAAAAACAAAAAACAATAATATCAACATACGTAAATATATAACCTAATTAATTACATCTTAATCCATTATTAATCTATGGTGAGAAATTTTGTTATATTTAGGTTACAAGATATATCGAAACTAATAAACTTTTATTTCTAAGCTTCTCAAAAGTAGTAAAAAGGGTATATAATTGGTAGTAAAAAGGGTAATACCAGTTATAATTAATACTCCATCCATTTCGTTTTAGTTATCGTTTTAGGACTTAAATTTTGTTTCGTAATAGTTGTCGTTTTAGGTTTTCAATGCAAATGTTTGGTAAAAATTCCAGTATTACTCCTATTGTTTTAATGTTTTGGCCAATGAAAAAATTTATAGGATATATTAATAAAAGGTAAAACAGAAAATTTAATACTTTTCTTAGTTTGTGTGAAAAAACCTTAAACGACAGATAAAACGTAACAGAGGGAATAGTATTGATGTAATTTTTTCGCCAAAAGAATTACTTTATTTAATTTCAAACATTTAATTTAGTCAACAATGTTGCATACGTTTTTTCGCATTTGACTATATTAGTCGTTATATATAATCATTTTTGCCTTCTATAAATTTTAGTTAATAATACTCATAATTAAAATTGATAGACGACAAAAAAGTTTATAAAGATTAATTTAGTCAAATGCGAAAAACGTGTGAAACACTATTGTCATATATTAATCTTAACAAGTAGAAAACAAAAGTAATTAATTAGTCAATAATAGAATGGTGGAAAAAAATGGTAAAAAACTTTGCATACACTACATGAAAATTGTTCATTGATAGCGCAAAACATCTGCTATCTTACGTTATAGATAGCGAAATCACAAATGCTATGACATCGGCAGTTATGGTAGGTGTTTCCCCTACGATAGCATTTTCTGGAATGCTATTATAGGTTGCACTACCATAACGTTAATTAAATGCTATATTCGATTCAATTGTAGCTCATTATTTATGCCACGATATATTATGTTATAGCATTTATCAATTCTATTTTTTCAATTAAAATTGACACGTTTTGAATTCTATATTTGATATATTTTTATATAAATTAAATCTGGTCAAAAATATATATTTAAATATATTTTTATTTCATAGAAAATCCATTAAAAACATAAAGTCTTACAAAAGACTAATCCAAACCAAATCTTATATAAAAACATCAACGACTCTTAAATAACAAGAGTACTAATTTTATGAGATAAGGGGCAAAGAGAAACAAACTTCCCCTATCGACAATCACACATTCTACCAAACACAATCAACTAACTTGATCAAACAAATTTTCTTTTCTAAATCTTACCGCCTAAACAAAGCATTCACGTGCCATCAGCCATAACTTTTTACCTTGAAATCATCACTTTGTAGTTCATAGAAGAAGAGGTTGGAAGAGGAAGATCGCTTGGTTATATAACCTTTAAAGCTGTCAAATGCAAAACACCAAAAAAAAAAAAAAATCTTTGACCAAATTAATTTTGGAAATGAAATAATTGTAAAACAAACTAAATAACAAAAAAAAGATTACCACATTCACCTCGCGACCTCCTTCATGAAACAAACGTGGCCTCTTCCGTTTTTCTTTTACTTATATATCCACTTTCACACATGTACATATACACTCATATAAACTAACATACATATATAAATAGAGATATCATTTATCTCGCAAGAAACTCTCATCAACTAAACCTTATTAATTTATGTTTGTTTGGTGATATGGCTGATCAGCAGCGAGGCCACCACACCTCAGATTCTCGCCGGAAATCACTAGCCGGAAAACGAACCTCACAACAAACTCCGACGCCGTCACTTAGTTCCGGCGGAGTAGCCATGGCGGCTGCGACGACGGGGACAGGGACGGCGTCTCCGTGTGGGGCTTGCAAGTTCTTGAGAAGGAAGTGTGTGAGTGGATGCATTTTCGCTCCACATTTCGGGTCAGACCAAGGAGCGGCTAGGTTCGCGGCCGTTCATAAGGTTTTTGGAGCCAGCAACGTGTCGAAACTGTTGCACCATATTCCGGTGAACCGTCGTCATGATGCGGTGGTTACGATCTCATATGAGGCTCAAGCTAGGCTCTCTGATCCTGTCTATGGCTGCGTCTCAACCATCCTTGCTCTCCAACAACAGGTAAAGTTAATCTTAATTTGATTTAACGTTTTCTAGTAAGATATAGTACTAATCAGGTGTCCGAATTCCGTTATTTAGTAAAGCTTGTAACGGGTAAAATCGACTATGGACATATTTGAACGTTTCAGATAAACAAGATATAAAAGTAACAATAGAGATGATATTTAGAAGTTTGATATTGTTTCAATACTAGAGAATAGAGATATAGTGTGAATCCTAAATGAGTGAAATTAGCATTTTCATTAAAACAAAAAGTGTTTAATTGTTTTAATTTTTTTTTTTTTAAAAAAAACTTACCACGTGAGAAACGAGAATTTATTACCTGCTGCCAATTATTATTCAAGCTTGAAAATTTTCGTTGATCTCAAATTCGCAATATAAATACATGTTTTTTTTCCAACTTAATTTTGATTTAAGTTTTAAGATATTTCGTAAATTCTTATGTTAAGTGCAAATTCATTTCCTATGTTAATTAATAAATCTTTATTTCTAATCATAAATTTATTAGGTGGCCTCGCTACAGGCGGAGTTATCGGTGGTGCAATCACAACTGATAAACAGTAGAGTCGCAATGGCCAACGTTATGCAACAACAAACTCATCACCAACAACAGCAACAACAAACTCATCACCAACAACAGCAACAACAATTAGTCGTTATGCAACAACCCGAATACTCCAACAACTCCTCCGCCTCCACCACTCTCGCCGGAGCCGCCATGAACAGCTTCACCGTGGCGGCGGAGGTAGCAGCGGTCAGCTATGACGTCATGGCTCCGACTAACTTAGAACATTCATTGCAGCCAATGCCACCGCATCAGCAAAGGAGAGGAGATCAGCATGAGGATGAGGAAGAGAGCGGTGCTGATTTTTCGGTGGCTGTTGGATCGGCGGCGGTAGCTTCAGAGGCAATATTTCCGGCTGATGGTTATCACCGGAGATGAATATATTACCTAGCTAGGGTTGTCTTTAATTTATATAGCTCCATTTTTAATAATGTTGAGAAAATTAATAATAGTATTCAGCAGACATATACCATACATGTAGAGTTACGTTGTCGTGAAATATTTGAATGAGATATCTGGTTAATTATCATAGATATTGAATTTACGATACTGAATCTATGTAGACGTATACCATACATGTAGACGTATACGGTATACCATACATTTTGAATAATGTTCAATTGATATATTCAAAAGAAATAAATTGCAAGGAGAATCATATTCAAAAGAATAAAAACATGTATTGATCTCTAATGTTTTAAATTTTTTAGGCTTTTGTTAAACATATATAATTCTATATTTGGTTTGATCAAAAATAATTTAATTTGTTATAAATTTTTGTTACACTTGAAAAAAAAATATGTACAAAAATCTCACAAAATCAATGAGAACTCCTAAAAAGACAAACCTTGCAACAATCATGATAGATGGGCATGAACACAATTTACATAGAATCACAGGAAACGAATTCTCGTGTGGTTTTGGCTGTGGAAAAGTCGACGAGAGACATAATAAAAAAAACATTAGATTTTTTATTCATAATTTGGAAGTCCTTACAAACAGAGCAATCAATCGAATCATCATTCAATAAACATCAAAATTGATACATAAAAACATAATATTCAAAAATCTCTCAGCATTGTTTCCTTCAACAACACCAATTTATCCTCTGGCAACAAGGCTATTGCCGCAAATAGCATCCTCGTCTCTTCAAACTCCTTGAGCGCCACAATCAGCAATGTTTTTGAATCATCTGCATTAGCACCACCTTCCTTAATAGCACTCAAAAGTCTCTTCGAGTTCTCACAAAAAAAATTCGATTGTCTACTGCATAATAATAAAGAAATTTAATTATTTCGAAATCATTCAAATAAGAAAAAAATCCATTTTTTTAATACTTACATCGTCACTGAGTGTGTAATCCATTTCTTCGCGATTGATACTCAATCATTAACCAAACCGATCAAACCCTAAACCACTAAGACGTTGTCGTTTAGTTTTCTCTTATTTCTTAAACCACTATCATTGCTAAACGCACACTTTCTCTTTGTATCTTATTAATTCTCGTTTTCATGGATTTTGGGTTTGACAAAAAAAAAAAAATTGTTATTGGGTAACACATAATTTATAGTAAACTAAGCCCATCTGAAATTTCAAAATTGAAACTTTAGAAATCAAAAATCAAAAATCGAAATCAAAATCAAAAATCAAACCGGAAATACATTTCGGGTTCTTGATTTGGTTTGGTTTGGTTTGTACGGTTCATTGATGCTATATTGTTTTATGTGGGACAATTCTACAAAATATATGTCTTAGTCTAGCGGCTTATGTGAGTTTTAAAGAGTTATATAGCACCCTTTATAATCTTTAGACATTATGAGATTTAAAAATAAACAAATCTCTGTTTATGTTGTATTTTTAGACCGTCATCGCCACCTTTTATAATTCTACCTAAATCACTATCCAATCTATATATTATGTGCTACAACAGAGTTTGGTGATTTTTTCCTTGTGTTTGTCAGGTCCTAATTGTTTTGTTGGTCCCTCGTTTACACACTCACTCCATTTGCTTTAAAAAAACACAAAAACAAGCAAGACTAGCTAAATTGAGATTACGAAAAAAAATACCAAATCAAGCTCATGATAACACCTAGCTTCGACTTCACTTGAATTTGCTTTGCAATATTTTGAGATTGGCTTCCCTCTAGGAAGTACTGTTATGAATTCTAATTTTCTGAAATGATAATAATGTTCATGAATTCTAACTATTTATTAACTGTTTTCATCGTTTACAACAAATAAAGACAATAAACAAAAACAACATCAAATTACAAACAAAAAGGTTATGTTTCCAAAGGGCAGTGATCACTGACCAACACACAACGGACCAAACAAAAACTCTCGTCTCTCTACCTCTCATGTTCTTCACATCCTGCAATTTACAACCACACAAATAAATCTCAAATCTTTTACAATCAAATTGTATTCTGAATTGAATAAATTGACCATCATAAAAGGCGGTGCAACATCGAGTTCAAAATACCTGAATCTCGGGGAGATTCGAGTGTTGTTACATGTAAACGAGAGGGAGGAGGAAGAGAGGAAGCATCCGGAGAAGGCGAGCCGCGAATGCTCGAGGGATTGCTGTTTTGTAGCCAACCTTCTTGAACTTGAGAAGCAAACTGAAGATTCCACATGACATCTTCAATGGAAGGACGTTCTAAAGGGTCTTTAAGGAGACACCTTACACATATCTCCATCATTGTCTTCAGTGATTGGTCTGAACAATCTCTATGTACCGTTGGATCCACCATGCTCCTACGTGCTCCATCATCCGCTGAAATGCTTGCTTGTAACTACAACAACAACAAAAAAAAACAGAGTTTTTAAAGTAGATGATCGCGATTCTGCATCTAGCTATATATCGAATGCTGTTACCTGCTCTTTTAGAACATCAACTTGACTCTTTGCTCTCAATGGTCTTCCCACTATAAGTTCAAGCAAGATCACTCCAAAATCATATATATCGATTTTATCTTCGCTTTTTATGCTGTTGAGAAACAGAGGATTAAACCATATAAACCGGTTTACAAGCTGATGAGAAACAGAGTAAAGAAGATTTTACACACATTGGAGTGCCTTTAGGTCCGCTTCGAGATCCTACTTGTCCCACCTTAGAAAGGAAAGCAAAACAGATTCAAGATTCAAGATCCAAGAAACAAAAACATTCGAACCTTTGACATCATTTTACCTTTCCAAGACCTTCCACAAGTAATGGAAGATTATAGCTACTGACTTTCGCCGCGAGGTTATTGTCAAGCAAAATGTCTGTTATTTTAAGGTTGTTATCATAAACACCAGGCACAATACCAGTATGCAAGAACTGGATCCCTTTAGCTACACCTATCGCTACGCTTATGCGTTGTTCCCAAGTAAGCAATCTTCCCATGTGACCATCTAACACATCACAGACAAGAACATTTCGGTTTAGCTATTAAAAGATATAATGATAATTTTCATTCATGGGACATGTTTCAGTGTAATACCAGAAATCCAGCTCCTGAGTTCTCCATTTGGGACATACTCAAAGACAAAGAACATTCTGCTGACTGTTGAATCATCCAAGTAGCACTCGAAGCAGTGCCCGAGCACACTAACCAAGTGACGGTGCCTCAGTTTAGCAATGAGCTCAATGTGATGCATCAAGTTTTGTGTGCTGCAACTTTTCTTCATCTTCAAACATCTAATTGCCACAAAGGATCCATCTTTCAATCTCCCCCTATAAATCTGTAAAGAATAATGAAAACAAAGATCTTGTCTTATTCAACTGTTCAAAAACATGAAAACTAAAGAAAGGTTGAAGCTTCACTGCTTTACCTGTCCTTGAGAACCTTCACCCATGAAAGCAGAGGATTCAAAGTTATTTGTCGCATACTCGAGCTCTTCCAGTGAGAATGTTCTGTAAGCTGGAAGACCAAGCGCTCCCAGCTTCATTGTTTGAGATATATACCCTTCAAAGTATTGCAGCACACCACAAGTAATCAATGAAAACTCAAGCTATAAGTGAAATGTGTGACAATATATGAGAGATATTTTTGATCTTCTTACTTGCATCTGATAGTAATTTTGATGTGTAGCCCATTGAAGCATTCTCTCTTATCAATCTTGGGGAAGATATCGTCACTGTTCTCTTTGCATTTAATCTCCTAAGAACCACAAATAAGGCACAGGCGAGGAGAATTACCCCGAGAATGCTTGCGGTTACGCCTAAAGCAATACCCACTTTGGAAACTTTGTTCCTCCTCTGTGGTAGGATTCCAACAGCAAGAGCTTCATTGCTACAAAATGAAACTGGACGTTGATCTTCATTCGTAGTAGCCAAACAGTTGCTTGCATAGACAACATCTCTGCTAGTGCCGGAACTCGGTTTAAGGCAAGTAGGCAAACTTCCCGTAAGAAGATTTGAGGACATATCGACAAACATCAGCTGTGAGTTGCAAGAAAGATTTGCTGAAAGCCGCCCGGTGAGTTTGTTGTGTGAAATGTTCAAGTAAGTTATCGCGGGAAGAGACATCAAGGAAGTAGGAAATGGACCGACGAATGTATTGTAGGAAAGATCCAAATGCTGAAGCTGATACAAAGAACTCACTTCTTCAGCTGAAACTGCAGATCTAAACTTGTTCTTGCTGAGTACAAGAGTAACCAACTTGTTACTTAACCGAGGAAACAACGGCCCAAAAGAGTTTCCTTCAAGATCAAGCACTTGAAGGTTTGTCAAATGGCTTAAATCAGGTAAAGCTCCATTAAAGCGGTTATTAGCTAAAGCAAGAACTCTAAGACCTGACAAGTTAATCAGTGAAGAAGGCAATGACCCATTAAACACGTTCTTTCTCAAGCTCAACACAGCTAAACTCGGCAAAGAACCAATCCAATCCGGTAACTGACCAGAAAACATATTCTCATCGAGTATAAGCGTCTGAAGGTTAGCGAGCGATGAGAGTTCATGAGGGATTGGTCCAAAGAAGAAATTAGAACTCACATTGAGAATCTCCAAAGAGGATAAACGGTTGATTTTCTGAGGTAACCAACCCCATAACCCGAGAGACGCAAAGGTGAGAACTTTAACATCAGGGAGCTTAACAAGAGTAGTTACAAACGAGTTAATTGAGAAACTCTTTGGTAACATATGAGTTCCATTGTCTCCTATAATGTGAAGCTGCGTTACACTATCTTCATAACACACCACGGTTAGCGAAGGGCTTGGCTCAGAATTGCAGAAATCAGTAAAGTTGTTCCAGCTGCTTAACACTTTGGGATAGAAGAGAAGTTGTTGCAGCCTCAAGAGAGTTTGAGATTGAGATGATTGAAGCTGTGTAGAGCCATCAATGGAAGCTAAAAGCAGAACCAGAAGCAGTAGTGGCATGCCACAGAAGAGTTTCCTCATAGCCACAAATACACACAACTACTTAAGTAATAAAATCACAGAAGCATCATCATCATCATCAAAACCTGCAAAGAGACACACACATTAAATTCAAGAATCACATTTACATATAATGTACTTACAAAAAATTCAGAACAGGGTCCACTCTCAAGATCTTGATCTTTTAACTCTTTTCTCGTTAATGCATTAAATTAAACAGAAGAGAATCTTAGAAATCAATCTTCAAATTAGTTAAGTGACTAAGAAAATATGATTTTTGCATGTGAATTCCAGAAATACAGGAAGAACTCACCACCTGGATTACAGAATCTCCTCTTTACGACACCTTGCAAGAAAAAAAAGATGCAGGAAACTTTTGAGCACAAGAGATTAAATTTTATTTTCCTGGAAAAGAAATTTAGTTTGATCAGAAAAAGAAGAATGAGAAATGAGAAGACAAATAGTTGCCTTTGAGATGAAGAAATACCTCTGCAAACTTATGAAGGAACTGTGAATGGAATATTGATTTTATTATAAGAGAAAAAAAGTAGCAACTTGATTTAAAGAAGAAAGTGTGAAAAGTTCCCAAGAAAATCCTCTGTAACTGATGAAAATTCCTCAAGGAGCTTTAAAAACATTCAAGATTCCTTCACGAGTGATTATTATATTTTTACAAGGATAAAACAGAGGATACTCTGGGAATAATATTAACCCAACAAACTATTATTTTTAAAAAATAAAAAGACAACAAACAAAAAAAATTCTGCAAAATCAATGTAAAAACATTTTAGCAACCATACGATTTAGTAAATTGTCAGTAGCTAACGACAGAGAGTTTGGTCCTCCTCTCTAAGTCTCTATCACGAGAGGAAGACAACGATAAATTTTCCTTTTGAAATTATTTAAAAAGAAAGAAACAAAATAAAAACAGAATTTTTGTTCAAAAATAATCTTGAAAGTGTTCACATGCATTTATTTACAAATTGAAAAAAAAAAAAAGGAATCCCACAGCCCACAGGGTCTGGCCGACGTTTTTTCTGATCTTTTTATTTTTGGTTGTCTCACTATTTATACAGTACACAAATTAAATTATTTTATCAGCATTAAATATGTTCATATTATATTTATCACTTTCAAAAAAATAGGGACCAAAGAGACACCCACTCGAGCCAAAGCTGTGGCCAAGAAAAAGTAAAAAGACCCAAAAAAAAGATAAAAAGTAAAGATAACAGAAATATTCTTTTAGGGTTTAGGGGGATGGTCTACAAATACTACAAGTCGAGGCAAACAAGTCTTGTAAAACAAGAATCAAAAATAAGTAAACAAACCGAGTAATTCAGTGTAATTCTAATTTTGTTGATCATGTAAGAAAACTGAAAACAAAGAAATCAATTAACTAGACATATAAAGTACAATAACTACACCGGATTTTTTTTATATCAAAACTAGTCTTAAAACCAAACTAAAATAAACAAGATCCATCCAAAAACTTAAATCTGAAAGGTAATTATTTAAGGTGAAAATAAGAAAGAAAGTGAAGTTGTGGCACACCGTAATGTTGGGTCTGATTGGTAACAAGCTGTTAGCTGTTAGCTGGAGCTGTTAGCTATTAGGGAATAGTGCAAAGCTGTACAAAAAAAATAATACACGAAAGCTGTACAAAAAAATAAAGCAGAACAAATTTTTAAAATTTACTCTGATTGGAAACATTATAGCGGTACAAATAATAAATAATATTAAGAGTTTAGAAAAAAAAATTACATAGAAATGTATTTTAATATATAATTACATATGAAAATTCAAAATTATGTGATGACAATTAAATGGTTATGAAAAAAATAAAATTATACAAAAACGGTCCGGTTATGGTCCAAAATACGGTTGTGGTTAGCTTTTGGTCATGCCTAGTCGAAGATAGTAGACATGACCAAAAGCTAATCGTAACCGTATTTCATACCATAAGCGGACCGTAACCGTATAAAACGGTTAGAAATCGTAACCGTTAACTGTAAAAAATAATTAGTTACGGTTAAAAAATATATTAACTGTAACCGTTAATTAACCGTAACCGTATTTAACCGTAACCGTAACCGTATTTAACCGTAACCGTTGTAACCGTAACCGTTGTAACCGTAACAGTATTTAACCGTAACCGTTTTAACCGTATATATAATAGTTAATGTTACATTTAAAAAAATATATAATCGTAACTGGTGATTAATTAACTGTAACCGTAATAACCGTAACCGTGGTCATGCTTAAAAAATAGTGAAGAGCTAATTTTAGTTTGATATAGTTTTTATTATTTTAATCTGTTTTTATTTTTGTCCAAAAAAAACTTGTTTTTTACTGTTGTAACCGTAACCGTAACCAAATTTAACCGTAACCGTATTTAACCGTAACTGTTATAACCGTATTTAACCATAATCGTTTTAATTTGTTTTTGTTTTTGTCCAAAAAAAAACTGTTTATGTTATCTATACCACTTTTCATAAAGCTTTTGTGATTGGTAACTATCAAAGCTGTACATTAAAATTGTTCAACAATTCAACAAGCTTTCGCACGATGGCATCTCCATCAGAAAGGTCACACCAGACTTTTAAAGTGACACATGTAGGTCCCAATCTTCTCCGACCTTTTCAAATTTCAAGAAAACAATCTAATAACAAATTAGCTCACATACAATCTAATAACATGCTAGTTTACTAATCCATGTTTTTATCTAATAAGCTAGGAATGAGAAATCAAATTAACAAACAATTTTAACTAAACTCATCTGTATTTCATTTTGTGGAAATACTATTTATATAATATAATCATATTTTAGAATTTGAAACTAAGGCATGATGTCTCTTAATCTCTTGAATACTCACGTGCCATGAGTGATTCCACATCTTTTTTATCTTGCAGTTTTTTTATGATTTATATTTGCAGGTATAAGAAAACAAGACTTTGTCCAAAAAAAAAAAAAAAAAACAAGTAAAGCAAATACTTACAAACAGAAGAAAACAACATTTTGTCAAATTTTAGTCCACCTAGTTTTATATATACATCTTCTTCTGTTAGATTTTTCTGTGCATCGTTTACGAATAAATATTTAATTTTAGTTTTCTCATGTTTTCCTTCATTTTGTGTATTTCATTCTTTGATTTGTGTTTTTTTTTTTCTATTGGTTGCATGTCTCAATAGTCAATGTCGTATTCAATATTGGTTTAAATAAAATATATTTTTTAAAAAACTAAAAATTGCTGGTGCAGCTTATAAATTTATAATCGTCTAGCCAACTTTAGAGAATACGAAATAGAATGTGTTTATTTCCAGTTTCGATTTTCTTTTTTCTTAAAAGAAAAGGTTGATCTTTAATTTGGTAGACGAAAAGAAAATTAACAAGTATATGATATCTATTTTATTATTTTTATGTTATGTTCTGTTTTTATCACATATATATATATATATATAGACACTACATTAAAATGATTTGTAGAAAGCGAAATCATAATATATATTAGGTTAATTAAGACGTACGTTAGAGCCTAAATTAAGGTGTGTGTGTGTCATTTTCGTCTTGTGGTGTGTAATAAATTAGGTTAGATGGTTTGTTCAGCATTAGATGGTTTGTTTTTTGTTTTGTTTTGTTAGGTGAGTCGTAATTGTGAAGTGATCAAATATTCATCTGCTAAGTTATCAACCACATCCTCAAACTAATCCTTAATTTTAATTATTCGACTTTAGAATACATTAAGAATAGTAATGTGTCAGAAAATTATGTTACTATGAAAGTTGACGATGCCATATAAACAGTTGAAGAAATTTGCAATCAACGTAATGGAATTTTTTAATTTATGCAAAAACAAATAATCTCGTGACTATTTTTTTCTTTTGCTTATTGTGTGTAAGTGTTTTGCAAGTAGCTAGCATGTGTCATCATCATCGCACTATGATTTGAAACAAACTATGACACATGTTGTCTTTTCATTTCAATATCCCTCTTTGTCCATTTTGCTCTTGTTTTTATTTAGTAACTTAGCTTAAATTATTATTACTGCAAAATGCCAAATTGTGAAATGAAATCTCTAATTGTGGCCAAATGGGGGTGGTATTTGTAAGAGTTTTTTTTTTTTGTTTAACCTTTTTATCCTTTTTAAATAAATTTGTGAAGGTATGGGTCTATATGACATATTCTATAACTATTAGGGCCAAATGTGTAAATAAATGATACCTCTTCTCCTTCTTCACTCTTAGAGGGGTTTTTTACCTAAGAAAGATCGTTTCAAAGGTATCAACTTTTTTCTCCTCCATCCTCCGTCCGTCGTTGATACTTTCGGCACCGTCTATACACTTGTCTGGAAACATGAGGTATCTGTTCGATTTCTAGGGTTTTTGAAATTATCTGAAGGAATTATAAATCTCGAATTGGATTTGTGTGTATGTTTGCTTAATCCACAAAATGGGTGATTTGTGAGCTGAGTTTGACTTCCTCGTCACATTTTCTGTAACCAGACTATAGAAAGCCCTTACCTTTAAGTTCTTTTACTAGAGGGTTTTTCAGTAGTTACAGGGAGTTGTGTTCTTTGTGATGATGAGAGAGTTGTTTGCACAGATCTTACAACTTTTTTGATAATGACTTTCACTTGTTTCTGTTCAACATTTTATGGTTGGCTTCAGCATTCATGTTTAAAATTTGTAAAAGCATTGAGTTTTGTTTTACTTGTGAAGTTCAAAATTGAAAATCTTCGTGATAGATATAACAAGTTAGTCGTAATCCTTTGTTTTGGTTGTGTGATTGGGGGTGGTATGTTACACAAAATCCGCTGAGTAGAGTGACGCCGTACTAAATTGTTGTTTCACCTTGTGTGCAGTCGTAATCCGGAGGTTCTTTGGGCTCAGCGTTCTGACAAGGTTTACCTAACCGTCGCCTTACCTGATGCGAAAGACATTTCGGTCAAGTGTGAGCCTCGGGGTCTTTTCAGTTTCTCTGCTCTTGGTGCCCAAGGCGAGCGCTTTGAATTCAGCTTGGAGTTATATGGGAAGATTATGCCAGTAAGTACATGAACCAGCAGCAACTGTAAAATATCAATTGGAAAGTAATCATTGCATCTCTAAATCGATAATTATATCTAGTTAGCTTCAGCTAGTCTTTTGCAACACATTCAAATTCCTTGTCTTTCAACAACTTCCAATTGTTGCATTACAAGGAATTAGAATGTTTGGTGCAAAAGACCGACCTTTGCCTGAGGTCACCTCTGTGATCGCTGAATTAGATATTTATCGCTTTAGAGATGTTTCGAACTGTTATGTTATGGCTCTCTGGTTTTTTGGTTTATCTTTGTTTTGGATTTTCTTGCTACAAACACTATGGAAGTGGCGACATATTAGAATTAAATTCATCTTGTGTCAAAGTTTTGTGGTCTAATTTTTTATCTGAATTCTCTTATTGGATATAACTCATTCCGCTTAGGGTCAATTATTCTTTTTTTTTAGTATCCACATATACTTCTTTTTACAAATCTATGTAATATGTATGATGCAGGAATATCGGAAGAATGTAGGGCTAAGGAACATCATATTTTCAATTCAGAAAGAAGAGAAAAGCTGGTGGACACGACTGCTGAAATCGGAAGAGAAACCCGCACCTTACATCAAAGTCGACTGGAATAAATGGTGTGATGAGGATGAGGAGGTCAAATGTAAGTCGTAAAAACTTATGTTACAAGCCAAAGTTCTCTTTTCAGTTCAATCTCTAGATGATAATCCTAAATCTTCTCGTATATAAAAAAAAAAAATAACTTTCCAAAGATTAGGATTTCACTTTTTTCCTGGATGTGCCCTCACCCAACCTGCCATCTCTCTTGTTCTTACATGCTTAATTATGTAAATTTACACCAATTTTGGATACAGCAGATCTTCCTTTTGTCTAACCTCGTTTCAAAAGACTAGAAAAATCACAAGTATTCTGATCTCTTTCATCATAAATTGTTTCTAACGATAGACTCTTCTTATGCTTCTGTTTCAGCTGAAACGGCCTCTGATGATGAGAGTGCAGTAAGTGTTTTCTCGTAATCGCCTATTTCTTTCTATTGCAGTCTAGTAAAGCCACCCTTGTTTGATTAGTTTCCCTCTTTATTTCCATAGTTCGTTAATGAAGATAGTGAAAGCAGCGATGACGATGGATTGCTCTGTAAGTTTCTAGAATCGTGATCTTCTTATTGCAATGATGACGTACTTTGCACAAATTATATCTATGCATACCTGCAAGTAGAGACTAAGTGAAGATTGATGGATTATTGTTGTGAAAGGCCAAAGTATTAGTGGCATTATCCTGTGATTCAGTTTTTGTTAGTATCAAACATTATCCTGTACACTTCCAAAAATATATGTTTTATCTGGATCCTTTTGTTATTACTGATCATACTAATAACATTATATTTGGTCAGATCTTCCTGATCTGGAAAAGGCGAGAAGCAAGTAGCTTAACCACAACAACCAACCAACTCTGGAAGCTGAAGAAAAAGTAAAAGACTAAAAGCTGAAACATAGTGCTTTAGTATGATTCGGTTTGATTTGTACCTGATTAAACCGACAACCTAGCTCCTCCGGTTTACCTCTGATTTAGGTTTCGTAGGGTAATCAACATTAGTGGTCTCTGTTATAGTGTTCTTGTTTCCCTGACTAATTTTGGCCTTTTTTGGTATGGTTGGTTTATCTCGGATCTGTTTTCAGGCTTGGTTCGGTATGTGAACTCTATCTAGAGTAGGAACTAGAAAGTAATGCAAGGATTGGACTCTAGTACCTTTTAATTACTGTCTCTATTTCAATGGTTCAGTTTTCATACATAGATCTTATTAATGTGAAGCTTATGCTTGAACACTTTATGGGATTATATTTAACGTACTATTACTTTATTCAAAAGCAATAACACATCATAGCTTTACACTAATTCACATTTTTACCATACTCTCAAACTTTATCGTCTTTAGCATATGATCTCGCCGTGAAATGATCATCCGACGAAGAAGAAGATGCAGAGTTGAGACTGATAACGTTTGAGATCCTAGAAAGCAGCACATCTCGATCTGATTTCAGACCAAAATTAGAAGCTTCTGATACTACAAGAATCCTAGACTGTGTTACAAACTAACTAGTTTCCGAGAAGTCTTACGTTACTTTAGGAGAATCTCAAAAGATCCTTAATAACCATTAATCTTTGTTATGATCCACAAACTGACATTAACGAATGTTAAAAAAAGAAGACAAAATCATGCAACACGGTAAGTTTTCACATTATCATGCAACCTAGTGTCAAATCTCCCATCGTAAAGTTTTTAGGCGGAACTGGTGTAGGCGGAAAACTCTTAGCCACCGGTTCTTTCTGGTGGAATTCGTACGGTGGTGGTGGTGGTGGCTGCGGATGGAGCTGACGTGTATATGGTGGTGGAGGACATAAAGTGTGGTTGTATGGTTGCGGTTGATTCATCCAATAATTAGGCGGAGGATAGTTTGAGAAACCATTAGGAACATTCATGTATCCCGACGCATAACATTGTTCCATCAAATGGTCTTTTCGATTTTCCGGCTGCTTACTCTGTCCATTATTGCTCCATACTATAACTGCTTTTTTGCCTGCTTTTGTAATCTTTTCAAGTATTACTTGTGGATCGATTTTTCCAGATAGATATACCGTTTTGCTTTGCTTGTCAATCATGAAACTCACATCTGTAAAAAAAAAAAGAGAGTAGAATTATGAAAAGGATGAAAACAAGTGAAAATAAAGTAAGAAATGAAATGGTAAAATTAAGATAATTAAACGAGAAAAGTGATAGATTATGAAACCATTAATGGTCTTGAGTAATTTTTCCAAAGATTTCTTCCATCCCGGTGTAGGAGATTCTATCTTCAAGAGACATGCCTGCGCTTAAAAACATAAGGTTTATACACACTTTCAAATAAGCATAAATATATATACACAAATCTTACAATCTATTACGAGTGTACGCATACCATGTGATTGGAAGATGATTCCATCGATCTAGATCAAAGATGTTTTGTTATTTGTTCTTGTTCTTGAGAAACCTTAGGGAAAAAAAATTTGGGAGGTTTTTGGGTGGCGGAGAAACGTTTCTTCTTTTATATAGATTTTGGAAAATTTTCTATATGGATATATGATGATAATATATATAGAGATCTATGAATTTTAATTTTCCTTAATAAAAGTTTCTGAGATTCTTGTAGTTTCCTTATATATTGAATATCTTATTTTCCATTATTCGATCCAAGGTTCGGAAACTTTATCGTCTTTAGCATGCGATGATCTCGCTAATAAAAACTTATAATATATTTCGTAGGATTGATATGTAAATGTGTTTATTCATTTAACTTTCTTACAAAAAAATGAAAGTAAATTGTAGGTATTTACTGTAGTATAAGATATTTCAAGACGCACAAGTATCTATTAGTCGAAATATTGTCAAATTCTTTTAATTTTGGAATACGCATGGTACATTAGGCATTAGCGAAAAAAAAAAAAAACGAAAACAAATGTCTCATTAGATGGTCGTGCGTTATTTATCTATATCCCACCGACAGCCGACAAAACCATAGCAAGGCATATGCATCTACTGATCTACTAATGCTTTGGAATAGACCGATGTCATGGATATCGTGAAGAAAGATAAAATTACCGGCCGGATACAAATATATCTGTGTTTGTTTTTAGGGTAATATTACTAACTAGCCAAATTTGACATATAAATTAAGAAACTAGCAGAGAGAGAAAATTCTGTCGGAAAACAGCATGGACCCACCTTGTCTGAAGAGGTGAAATAACAAAACTATCTTCCGTTTGTTTTGAGATATACAGTAGGCGACAATGTTTCGTGATATTTTTCAAATAGCACGTAAGATCTAAATTTCACATGTTATATTTAACTAAAATACATGCTATTTAAAAAAACGTAGTGAATTTTTAAGAAAAAACATTGTTACGTAGTGTTTTTTTTTTTTTAAACATTGTTACGGAAAAATTAAACTTGAATAGAATCTTTTTATAAAGAAATAACATGTGATCTTAATAAAAATCGTGAATTACTAGAAAATAAGAATCGTTTTTTAAAGAAATTAGATGTGATCATAATAAAAAACGTGTATTACTACAAAATAACATGATAGCGAAAGATATTAAACTGAATAGAGTGTTTTTCAAAGAAATAACATGTGATCTTAATAAAAACCGTGAATTACTAGAAAATAAGAATATTTTTTTAAAGAAAATCACATGTGATCATAATAAAAAACGTGTATTACTATAAAATAACATGATAGAGAAAGATATTAAACTGAATAGAGTATTTTTTTTTTTAAATATCATGTGCTCTTTATAAATAACATGTAAAACCGGAAAATAATATGATAAAAAGAGATATATTATTCTATCACATGTAATTCGAGAAAAAAACATGTTATTAAGGGCATGTGTGTAATTTCACGTGCTTTCCGACATCTAACAGACAAAGTACTGTAGCTCATGACTATTTTCTTAATTTTTTTTGAATACATGGCTATTTACTATAAATTCTCTTGTTTTTAATTTTGAAGTCACTTGTTAAGCGTCTTGATGGATTAAAGTTTTGAGTTCAAAAACAAAAGTACGGACTTTCGCATATGAAAACACTAAAAAAGATTTCTTGCTACAAAACAAGTTGCAAGAGATGGTAAAAATACACTTGTTTATTCAAAACATAGAATATTCTATTTAGTCGTCCAAATAGAGCATGTGATATTCTTATTACTCAGCTAGTTTACCCATTTCATACTAGACTTGTTTTACATACAACATAGACGTATATTCCTCATTAAGGTGAATATTGTGACAAGTTATCGAATTGGTTTGAAACTTGATTGTCTGGTGCCCAAACACTCAACAAACAAGACAACAAGAAATAAATTATTTTAGAATACTTTTTCAAAAATACACTTTGAAATATTGAAGATAATGTATATAAACCACTTTTATGATCCCTATAGGAAGTCTTGATTCACAAACTAGACTAAAAAACCACTTGTTATATTAAAAAAATAGAAAAAAATATCTGAAGATCAAACCATATAAGGGCATATGCAAGGGTGCATCTTTGAAGATTGATCTTAAGGGAGAAAAAAATATTAATAAATGTAAGAGAAAGAGAAGAAAAGAAAGAAAAACCTAGACTTTTTTCATTTCCACATCTCCTGACCAATGACGGCCTCCCACTTACACACGAACATGACTTTGAACTGTTCTTGCAGGAGAACGCGTTCCTAGCCCAAACCCAACTTTTCATCAGTTTTAATATTTAAAAACTCTTAGAACAGGACCATAGTTGCCCCGATAAATATGGTATAAGAGGGACGTGGAGGATCTCATAATCATTCACCAACTTTGTTTACCAAACAAATCACAAATTTATGTGGCAAGAGTTGGTACTGACTCCAATGACGTCGTCGTTTTGTAGGAAAAATGAAATAAATAGTGAATATCTCTCACCAACTTCCTAATGGGCTCCACCCACCAATCCCGCTACCTCCTTCTCCTCATGTATATACTCTTCACAACACACCAACTCTCCTCCCCCACCTTCACGTTTTAATTCCGTAATTAAACCCCTCTTTTTTCTTAATTAATACACTTTACAATATACACTAAACCCCTTTTTAATTTAACCCTTACAAGAATTCTTTCAAGCTTTAACTAGCCAATAAGGAGTTGACAAAAGTCAAACAAAATATAACTATTTTCATCTAATAATTGAATAGAATTAATTTCAACCAGCTTGCTTATTATTTTCATCCTAACAAAGTTTTTAAAAAAAAAAAAAAAAAAAAAAACTAATAGCAACCAGCGTATATTGTATACGTATAAACGTATCATTTTCAAAAGTTGTACATAATTGACCATGCCCTTCAATTTAAAAGATAAAAATTAAACGTGCTGGATAAATGAATTATACGTATTTTTATCATATACTAAGATAATTCCGTATGGAGAGAAAAAAACCCTAAATATACGTATTTTGATGTACGTATATTAATTTTTTAAAAAAATATTCAGCCACCACGAGAGAGAGAGTGAGAGAAACAAAGGAACGATGTGTAAATTGTTTGCTATAAATAAGTTAAGCAGAGAGCACTCTCCATCGTCGGTCGCTCTCTTGCCATCTCTCAATTCCACTCTTCTCATTCCGTGAGGTACGCTTCCGAGTTTCCATGGCTTCCGCATGACTATTCTCGTTCTTTCCCTTCCTACTCTCTTATTTAGCTTCCGTCTCTTCGTTTTCCTTTCCTCTCAATTCATTTTTGAATTTCGTTTGATTCCGTTTCTCCTTCGTGTTTAATACTTAGATCTAAATCCGGTGAGTTAAATTTCTACGAATCACAGATCTGCCTATTTTTATATGATCAGATTCGTAGATCTGCTCTTGAGAATCTCTGTTTTGCGATCTTTCTCTGCGTTAGATCTCTGGTTTGTGTAGTTTTGATCTTTAAACTCTCAAGACAAAAAAGCTGCAAAAACTTTTTTACTTTTGTTTTTCAATGATTGAATGGTGAAGCCGTCATTTAATTTAATGGATGCTACTTTACTACAGAACACGAAGTACATTTTAGGATTATGTTTTGATTTAGTTGACTGACTTTTTATTTTGTTTGTGGTTTTAATGTAGTTAAAAAAAGCAAAAAAAAAAAGAATCAAAAATGGCTTCCCACATTGTTGGATATCCACGTATGGGACCTAAGAGAGAGCTCAAGTTTGCATTGGAGTCTTTCTGGGATGGCAAGAGCACTGCCGAGGATTTGCAGAAGGTGTCTGCTGATCTCAGGTCTGATATCTGGAAACAGATGTCTGCTGCTGGGATTAAGTATATCCCAAGCAACACCTTTTCTCATTATGACCAGGTGCTTGACACCACAGCCATGCTTGGTGCTGTTCCACCTAGATATGGATTTACCAGTGGTGAGATTGGTCTCGATGTTTACTTCTCTATGGCTAGAGGAAATGCCTCTGTTCCAGCTATGGAGATGACCAAGTGGTTTGACACCAACTAGTGAGTTTCTTCTACTCTTTGTCTTGTGTGTTTTTGCAATGACATTGTTATTGGATTTGTGAGTTGTTTTGTTAACGTACCTTTTTTTTTGTGTTTTTGTTTGATTCAGCCATTACATCGTCCCAGAGTTGGGCCCTGAAGTGAAGTTCTCTTACGCATCTCACAAGGCTGTGAATGAGTATAAGGAGGCCAAGGCTGTACGTACTCAATTAATATTCCTATTTGAACATAGGCTTCTTTTGGTCTGCTATTGAATGTTCTAATATGATAATGGGGTGTTGTTAATGCAGCTTGGTGTTGAGACCGTCCCTGTACTTGTTGGCCCTGTCTCTTACTTGCTTCTTTCCAAGCTTGCTAAGGGTGTTGACAAGTCATTTGATCTTCTCTCCCTTCTCCCCAAAATTCTCCCAGTCTACAAGTAAGTGATTTCTTTTGCTGTAATACTCACTTGTTATTTTTGACGCTAAGAAATTTGTTTCTGACATACTTTTGGAATGATGAATCTTTTCTCAGGGAAGTCATTGCAGAGCTCAAGGCAGCTGGTGCCTCATGGATTCAGCTTGATGAGCCTCTCTTTGTCATGGATCTTGAGGGTCAAAAACTCCAGGCTTTTAGCGGTGCCTATGCTGAGCTTGAATCAACTCTCTCTGGTCTGAATGTTCTTGTGGAGACCTACTTTGCTGATATCCCTGCTGAAGCATACAAGACTCTTACTTCCTTGAAGGGTGTGACTGCCTTTGGATTTGATTTGGTTCGTGGTACCAAGACCATTGACTTGATCAAGGCTGGTTTCCCCCAGGGCAAGTACCTCTTTGCTGGTGTTGTTGACGGAAGAAACATCTGGGCCAATGACCTCGCTGCCTCTCTCATCACCTTGCAGTCACTTGAGGGTGTTGTTGGTAAAGGTATGATGCTTTTCCAGAATCTCTATTTGTGGATTATACAATCAGAAGTGTTTATTTTGTTATCTTTCTTTAACTCATTGGTTCTATTATCTGTGCATTGGTGCAGACAAGCTTGTGGTCTCAACCTCTTGCTCTCTTCTCCACACTGCCGTTGACCTTGTTAACGAGACTAAGCTTGATGCTGAAATCAAGTCGTGGCTAGCTTTTGCCGCCCAGAAGGTTGTTGAAGTTGACGCATTGGCCAAGGCTTTAGCCGGTCAGACGAATGAGGTATTGCAAAAATCTTACAAACATGTTTCCCTAGTGAACCCTTCGTTTGAAAAAACCCTACAACTCTTTAATATTCCTCTCTTTCAGAGTTTCTTCACTGCCAACGCTGATGCTTTGTCTTCGAGGAGGTCTTCCCCAAGAGTCACCAATGAGTCTGTCCAGAAGGCTGTAAGTTCTTGCTTTCTTTACTCACATGAGGGTTTCCTCTGTAATGATGTTTTTATTGATCATGCTGATTTGTAATTCCTGCTATCTCAGGCTGCTGCTTTGAAGGGGTCTGACCACCGCCGTACAACCGAAGTTAGCGCAAGGCTAGATGCTCAGCAGAAGAAGCTTAACCTTCCAATCCTCCCAACCACCACCATTGGATCCTTCCCACAGACCGTGGAACTCAGGAGAGTTCGCCGTGAATACAAGGCGAAGAAGTTAGTCTTTTAATCACAATCTTTCTGCATTGATTATTAAGCAAGTTTAGTAAGTTAAATGTGATGCTAACTGTAACTCTTTCTTCTACTAGAATCTCTGAAGAGGATTACGTCAAGGCCATCAAGGAAGAGATCAAGAAAGTTGTTGACATCCAAGAGGACCTTGACATTGATGTTCTTGTTCACGGAGAGCCTGAGGTGAGTCTTTGTCTCTTACTAGACCCTTGAAACTAATTACCACGTTCTGTTTCTGACTCAGCCATGCTTTGACAACACTGCAGAGAAACGATATGGTTGAGTACTTTGGAGAGCAATTGTCAGGTTTCGCATTCACAGCAAACGGGTGGGTGCAATCCTATGGATCTCGCTGTGTGAAGCCACCAGTTATCTACGGTGACGTGAGCCGCCCCAAGCCAATGACAGTCTTCTGGTCCTCAACAGCCCAGAGCATGACCAAACGTCCAATGAAGGGTATGCTTACAGGTCCAGTCACAATTCTCAATTGGTCTTTTGTCAGAAACGACCAGCCCAGGCACGAAACCTGTTACCAGATCGCTTTGGCCATCAAAGACGAAGTGGAAGACCTTGAGAAAGGCGGTATTGGAGTCATTCAGATCGATGAAGCCGCACTCAGAGAAGGATTGCCTCTTAGGAAAGCCGAACACTCTTTCTACTTGGACTGGGCTGTTCACTCTTTCAGAATCACCAACTGTGGCGTCCAAGACAGCACTCAGGTAACAAAACTATACACTTGAAAATCTCAAATAGTGATGAATGTTTCTGCAACTAACTTCTTTGTTTAATCTTTCAGATTCACACTCACATGTGTTACTCAAACTTCAATGACATCATCCACTCAATCATCGACATGGACGCTGATGTCATCACCATTGAGAACTCTCGTTCAGACGAGAAGCTTCTATCAGTGTTCCGTGAAGGAGTGAAGTACGGTGCAGGAATCGGTCCTGGTGTTTACGACATTCACTCTCCAAGAATACCATCCACAGAAGAAATTGCAGACAGGATCAACAAGATGCTTGCGGTTCTTGAGCAGAACATCTTGTGGGTTAACCCTGACTGTGGTCTGAAGACAAGGAAGTACACTGAGGTTAAACCAGCACTTAAAGCCATGGTTGACGCGGCTAAGCTTATCCGCTCCCAGCTCGGTAGTGCCAAGTGAAGAACTTGAAGATATCATTTCTATTTCCGGGATTTTTATACGTGGTTTGTGTTTGTTCAGTTTCAATAACTTTTCTTCCAAGAAAAATATTTTTAGCCAAAGTTAGGTTTTGAGGGAATGGAGTCACACTCTCTCGCTTTCGTTGAAGAGTGTTTATGGCTTTCATCTTATATTCTTCTTTTGTTGCAATGTTATATGTATCTTTGTTTTCTCTTAATGAAATATGCTTCTTTGATCTCTTGAAAGAGGATAAAGATTTATTTGTTATACAAAGCCCCCAAAATGTGAAATCTTAAAATATCAAAATCACTAGTGTTTCTTCTTTTTTCTTGATATGATCACTAGTGTTGTAGAACCTAAGAAGTTGCTGAAAATAAACAGTTGATTTTATAAGATCTTTCAGCGGTACTAGACTAAGATTGATTTGATACCATGAAGGAGGGCACAAATTCGAACCTTTTTGTTAGCGATCACTTGCCGTGGTATATGAGAGAACTAAAAGTACTCTTATGTACGTTTTGTTAAGCATTTCATTTGCGTGGTGATGGTGTAAGCATTTCTTTTCGAAGTACTGTGGAATTTTATTTTCAAGAAATCTTATAAACTTTATCACAGAGAACATACGAAGTAATTTATCGAACGTAATATCACTGTAAAATTAGAAAGCTGCTTAATATAACCATTTAGGCCGGTTGGACTCATTCTTTCACCGCTCTGTGACGTGGACCTTTGGCTGGCATAGAAAAGGCATGTCATCCAATCAGAGATATCCATGTCAGCAGATTTATGTCAGGAGAGCTGACGCGTCACATTATGCCTTTGATTTAGCATCTCCTATGATTTAGCCTCTGTTGATATTCTTTTACCATTTTGTCCCTCAAATTTTCATTCCCTCTAATCAAAAAATATAATTAATCCACAATAAATTCTTGAAAAACTGATAATGCTACAGAAATTATTGAAAGGCTACAAAAAAAAGAGCTTAATATATTTTTTTCATAAGAAAGAGGTTGAGAGAAGTTTCAGACAATTGATGACTGTGTGTATGACCTTGTCAACGTCTGACGTGTTGCACATGTCGCCACGTGTCATAACGATGTAAAGCAAACCAGTTAGGTGTCTGGAGAGAGATATGACTTCATCTCTTCCCCGAGTCTTTAGCACGTCACAACTCCAAGGACTTTATCGTCATTTTACGTTATTTCTAATTAATTACTGAATTACCCTCATTGGCTCGGAGATCTCTCTTCTCCCCGTTTCTCTCTCTCTCGCAGAAACTTTTTTATACGCCTCTGTTTCTCATGGAGAGGGTATATTCTCTGTTTTGATTCGCTTCTTATGAACACATTGAATTTTTCCATAGAAGATTCCATTGTGCTCATATATCCTCTCTTTCTCTCTGTTTTAAATACCTGTCTTTAATCGCTTCTCTCTCTCTCTCTTGTTAAATATCATCGGAGTTCAATTTCAGGTAACGGAAATTCAGTTTTTTTTTAAAAAATTGGTTTCTCTCTTGTCTGATTATATTTTAAACTCAATGACAGCTTTTGATTTCTTAAAAAAAAACAGCATCGAAAACTGTTTTATTTACTTCTCTCTCTTTTTTGTTTTTTGCCTGATGAGTGATTGGAAATGAGGCTATTTTTTTTTTCTATTCAAGTCTCGAATTTGAGTGATGGGTGCTTCCAAAAGTGGTAAATTTCCGTGATTTATGTATTTTCTCTTGTGCTTTGGGATGAATTCTGAACTTCTCGATCGAATTGTGCTACTCATTGTGTCTTGGAGATCGAGTTTATCTGTTTGCCATTCTCGATTTGTGTGCTTTCTGGAGATTTTTGTTTGGCTTCGCTTTTTCTCTGTTTCACACTTATAAGAGATCTAAGTGTAATTTTAAAGGCGTGATCTTTTCACCGGATTTGGTATTGAGTCACATTCGTGGACTGATTTTTACTAATTGTATGTTGCTTAACAAATGTCCTCATTGGAGATCCTTGTTTAGGTTCAAACAATGTACTTGTTGGTAGATCATCTCTTTAGTTCTGTTTGAGTGACACTAAATGAGATTCTTTGCTTTTTGGTTGGTGCAAGTATTAGTCTCTAAACGATCTTTCTGTGTTTTGTTTTTTAGAAAAGGATCGATGCTTTCCATTACTCGGGTTTACTTGTTTATTCTTTCTTCTCTAGATTTCTCAAAGAAGCTATATGAATATTATTAATCCAATATAATTCCTTTTTATATGATCAGGAATTTTCTACTTCTCTTATGAAGATTTGAGTACACTTCAGAAAGCTGAGTGATTTGTTCTACTCATTTTCAAGATGAAACATCAGCTTTAGCAAAAGTTAGATGGCATTAAACTACATAGAGGGCCAGGAAAAATCATCTTCATTGTACTTTTAGCCAAGTTATCGAAACCCGAGTCTTTTTCTTGGAGGCATTTGGTCCAGACACAACAAGGTTTTAGTGGGAATTCTTGCCGTCTGGAAATATGGAATTGTCAGTCTCTCCTCAAACCCAAAAGATGAACCTGCAAACTCCTCGCAAAAGCTCACTTTCAGGATCTAGGAAAGATTTGTGGTTTACTATACGGGAAGGGTCATTGGTTGATGTGGATTCAGCACTGAGCATACTGAAGAAGAATGGTGGCAATATAAATTTAAGGAATGTCCATGGTCTGACTCCTCTGCATATTGCTGTATGGAGAAATCACATTCCTATTATTAGGAGACTGCTTGCAGCTGGCGCCGATCCAGATGCTAGGGTTTGTGACTTTTCCTCTGTTTGTGCCTTGATATATTTCAATATTTTTTTCTTCCGATTATAATCTTGAATCTAGAAGTTACATGTTTGTACGTAATCCTGCCTATTTACATCTCTTTTCAGTAAGTTATTTGGTTTCTGTCTCTATGTTTGTTGCATGTGTTGTATTCATAATGCTTGGAAAATTGAGCTTGAGCTTGGCCTATATTGTACAATGTCCATTTCAGGATGGAGAATCTGGGTGGAGTAGTCTTCACCGAGCTTTGCATTTTGGCCATCTCGCGGTAGCTAGCGTACTAATTGACTCAGGTGCTTCTTTTACTCTAGAAGACATAAAACTGCGAACACCGGTTGATTTGGTCTCAGGTCCAGTGGCTCAGGTTATTGGCGAGCAACAGAGTTCGGGTAACTAATCTTTTCTCAACCTTGACTTTTAAAGGAAAACCTTAATCGTCTTGTCACTCTTTCTTACTCAACTTCTCAGCAGCTGAAATGTCGTGTTCCTTTTTTCTTTTCAGTCGCTACAGAGGTTTTCAGCTGGGGAAATGGTGCAAACTACCAACTTGGAACTGGCAATCAACATGTTCAGAAGGTACCCGGCAGAGTTGATTCACTGCATGGTTGTTTTATTAAGTTGGTCTCTGCGGCAAAGTTCCATAGTGTTGCCATTAGTTCTCATGGAGAAGTCTACACGTGGGGATTTGGAAGGGGTGGCCGCCTTGGACATCCTGAATTTGACATTCACAGGTATGTATTGTTGTTAATTCCCTGATATGGTGACTTGAGAAGGAGCTTATTTGCTTTCGTTCCTACAAAGTGTCCATGGTCTAGTTTGTTGCGTCTATATGAAGATTTCTACTTGCCTATGGCATTACTGTTGTTTCAAAGTTTGCCTTGCTAGATTTCTGATGGAACATTTGAAAGATCAATGATAGTCTTCTAAGCGTTCATACAATCATAGCTTGGTTGATTTTTTTTTTCAAGCTTACCATATGCTTTTTGAAAGTTTATGTAAACCACAATTGAGTTTATTTTTCTGGTTTACTATCTCAGTGGTCAAGCTGCTGTTATTACTCCCCGCCAGGTGATATCTGGTTTAGGATCTCGTCGTGTAAAGGCAGTTGCGGCAGCTAAGCACCACACTGTTATTGCTACGGAAGGCGGGGATGTATACACATGGGGTTCCAATAGAGGTAAAACACTTTAACAGCTTCCTATTTTCCAGTGAATGGATCTTTAGTGCTCTAGTATACTCAAGTTTTAGTTTTGACCTCCCAGTTTCTGAGTTAATCTGAATTAGATGGAGTTATATCCAATCTATTTGGGTAGCCTTATGGTCTTTTATCTTAGAGTCTGATGTTGTTTGTGATGCTCTTGTAGAGGGTCAGCTTGGTTATACCTCCGTGGATACTCAGGCAACTCCCCGAAAAGTGACTTCATTGAAGGCGAAGATTGTAGCTGTTTCTGCAGCAAACAAACATACCGCCGTAGTTTCTGAGTGCGGTGAAGTTTTCACTTGGGGATGCAACAGGGAAGGTCAGCTTGGTTATGGAACCTCCAACTCAGCATCAAACTATTCTCCCAGATTGGTTGATTACTTGAAAGGAAAAGTTTTCACGGCTATTGCATCTTCAAAATATCACACTCTAGTGTTGCGAAACGATGGAGAGGTAAAATTTCATACTACATGTTAAGTTATACTTTACTATAATGTCAGTGTGTAAAGTTTATAGAATGTATGAACATGTGGAAAATCTTATCTAGAATATGAGAACTCAATTTGAATTGAAATTTATTTTCTTTAGTATTTCGTTCTTTCTTTTTTGACCAGGTGTACACCTGGGGTCATCGGCTGGTGACTCCAAGACGTATTATCATTTCCCGGAATTTAAAGAAAGCTGGGAACACACTATTGAATTTTCATCGAAGGAGACCTCTTCGATTGACTGCAATAGCTGCGGGAATGGTACACAGTTTGGCTCTAGCAGAAGATGGTGCATTGTTTTATTGGGTTTCCTCTGACTCCAATTTTAGATGCCAACAGGTTGGATTCAACTTCTCTTGTTATCTTAAAAGAACTAAATAACTCAATATCACTCGCATAGTAATAATCAGAATATGTTTAATTCTGATTCTTGCAGTTGCATTCGCTCCACGGTAAAACAGTAGTGAGCATTTCAGCGGGTAAATACTGGGCGTCTGCTGTTACTAGTACAGGTGAAGTTTACATGTGGGATGGGAAGGATGGTAAAGATATGCCACCGTCTCTTTCTCGCCTCCACAACTTGAAAAGGGCAACCACAGTTGCTGTTGGCGAAACACATCTTCTAGTTGTGGGTTCTCTGTATCATCCTGCCTATGCTCCTACTGTGCTTAAGAAGTCTCAGACTGTGCAAGCGGATGAAAGTAGGGAAGAAGAAAATGAAGAATTGGATGAGGGTTTTATGTTTGATGATGTGGAATCTGTGAATGTATTACAATCCGTGCAACACGATAATCCAAAGGAGAGGACAGTACCCAGCTTAAAAAGTTTATGCGAGAAGGTGGCAGCGGAGTGTATTGTAGAGCCACGAAATGCTATTCAACTGCTTGAAATTGCGGATTCGCTTGGAGCAGAGGACCTCAAGAAGTACTGTGAGGTAATGCAAACCTTCCTTTGTGATGATTGCACACTAAACCGCAGAGATAGAAAACAAAGAGAAGTTTATGTTCAGTGTTCTCTTTTTATTTTCTGGCTGATGAGTACCTTACACGTGTGTTCTTCTGCAGGACATTGTGATCCGAAACCTTGACTTTATTTTGACGGTTTCTCCCCAATCAATTGCAAATACATCACCTGATGTTCTTGCCAATCTTGAGAAATTACTGGATGACAGATCATCTGAAGCATGGAGCTCCCGACCACTTCCAACACCAACAGCCACATTTCCAGTTGTGATAGATAGTGAAGAGGAGGAAAGTGAGAGCGACATTGTAAGAACTCGTGACAACCATGTGAAACCCTTTTCCAGTATTGCTGACGGAAGTACTCGAATGGATTCATTCTTGCAACCAGAAGATGAGCTCACTTTACGCAATTCCAAAGAAGTCCGAGCTTTGAGGAAAAAGTTGCAACAAATTGAGATCCTTGCAGCAAAACAATCCAGAGGACAACATCTTGATGGTCAGCAAATAGCAAAACTTCAAAAGAAACTAGATATCGAAAGTTCACTGGTAGAACTTGGTATTCCTGTTGAAGAGTCTCCAGAGGCAAAATCATCAACAGCTTTACCACTAGATGAAAAAGCCAACAAGAATGGAAAAAAGAAGAAAAAGGGGAAACAGAGATTTTTACAGGTTGAGACATACCCTGATTTTGGTGAAGTTAAAGTGGAAATAGATACAATGCAGGATAAAGAAATTGATGAAATTTCTGAAGCTATCAAGCCAAAGGTTAGTTTCGGTACCAGTTTCTAATGATAAAACGTCCTTTGTTGAGGCTTGATAAAAAATTCATCTGCTCTTTGTACTTATTCTACTAGGATGGCAAAACCATGCTGGATATGACGATGATTAGTGGGTTCCCCAAAGAATCAGACTTTGTCTCTCTCTCGCAGAAGAAAGATAATCCACCCAATTCGCCGAGAAGCAAGAAACTTGCAACAGCAGCTAACAAGAAGAAGAACAGAAAGGGTGGGCTTTCCATGTTCTTGACTGGTGCTCTTGATGATATTCCTAAACCTGTTGTTGCTCCTCCACCAAAACCTAAGATTGAAGGTCCTGTGTGGGGTGGAGCTAAGGTTTCTAAAGGATTATCTTCCCTCCGGGATATTCAAGATGAACAAAGCAAGACCCAGCCTCATGAACCTGTTAGGACTACTAGGTCAGGCGATGATTCTTCTGGTAAAACTGAAGGCAAGATATTACTGAGTTCCTTCTTGACATCGAAGCCGATTCCAATGGAACCAGCCAAAAGTTTGCAGCAGTCTGATGTGGAAAAAGGAACTCCTCCTTGGGCTTCCTCTGAAACTCCTCGTAACCTGTCCCGACCTTCTCTTAGAGATATCCAGATGCAGGAGGTACGTTGTCCTCAGTTCGAAGTATGCTTGTCTTGTTGCATCATAGTTAGTGTTTGAAAGCTCATCTTTCTCTCGATGTCTTTTTCTTGTCTAATGCAGGTGAAGAAGCAACAGTCTCTGTCCCACAGTCCAAAGACAAAAACATCAGGCTTCACAGTCGCAATCGGGCAAGGATCTCCATCAGATTCGCCTGGAACAAATCGCTGGTTCAAACCAGAGATAGATGCTCCATCAGCAATACGATCAATCCAGATAGAAGAAAAAGCCATGAAGGATCTGCGACGCTTCTACAGCAGCGTGAAGGTAGTCAGAAACCAGCCTTGATGATGTGAGTGAATGAGACATTACTTTTCAAGAGCTCTCATTCTCAAAACTCGAAAAGTGTTGTTGTAATTGTACAGATGATGTCTCCACTGTACATTGGGTCTCCTCTTACCTGGTCAGCCATTTTTTTTTTTTCTTTCAATTTGTTAGTCTTTGGTAGTAGCTGTCAAAGGAATACCCATGCTTATGTACATCACTGGTGTACACGAAGCTCTTTAGTAGTCTTCACAAGCCATTTTAGATGTACATATTTCGTAATAATAAGAAAACGCTTAGATGATTATTTCAATAATATTTGCTTGTGTAAATCTAAAACATTGACTTAACAAAGCCAGAAGTGTAGGTGGTGTAAAGTGCAAATGTTTCCTAAGAAGATAGAAAGACACAGAGTCACTTTGATTCCATCCCGGAGCTTCTCCAGTTTGCTCCCCTGCATATCGAATTTTCACAAGATATTCAGGACGAAACCCGGAAGGCATGCATTGCAAAGGGACAACATGTATATACAAATGACTTCTTGTTAATGAATTTAACTTCATATATATGCTGGATCTTATGTGCTTTCAAAAGTTGTCTATCTTCTGTAGTCACAATAATCCTAGTTCCTTTACCAAAGCATTTAGTTGTTCTAGCTTAACGACATCGTCAAGATTCAAGAACAACAAGGACTTTCAGGAACCTTAACCTATCTTCAGCTGTACGTACATCTGGAGCTGCTTGAGCCAAGTTTAAAAAGGCTCGAAAGATTTGCAAACTTAGGAAAAAACAGAGTCAATGAAGAGAGTAATTAAACAAAAGAAATCACAAGTTTATTTTATTGTTTATATACAGCAAGTCGATGATTTTGAATGAAAATATACAATGAACATAATGGGCTACGAGAACAACATCATAAACGGATCCATCGTGAGTAGGAATATCTCGGTCTTGAGCCCAACCAGTTCCTTCACAAAAAGAGACGGTGAGAGATTCATTCCAAGGAGGAGGAGAGTGCGTCAATGGAAACTGACAAAAGATTGTCTCTCGCCGCCATTGTTTCCGACGTTAAGGTTTCAGGGATTGTAACTTCTTCGTTCACAATGCAAACGACGGCTCTAGCGGATGGCGGCGGCGACATCCGCCATTGTTTCCGACTCCAATCTTCGGCTCGATTGTTCATCACGTTTGGTTTTCTCATCGTGGAATCGGGTATGTCTATCCTCTCCTTTTCAATTCGCTTCCATTAATGATCTCACCACTGACAATTGCCACCGTCAAGTTTTCTCCGACTATGACCTCTAAAAAAATCAATCTCGAATTCCCTAATCTCTTTGAATGATTTTGCTTTTCGTCACCTAGTATTGACGTTTGGTCTCTTTTTTTTTTTTTTTGATAACAAATCAACCAAAAACGTAAGTCACGGTTTGGGAATTAGAATTGATTTTGGTTCTGTTGAAATTAGAATTTATTCGGTTCCGTTTGTATTGGTTGTGAGAAACGAAAACAAAAAAAGTCAGGCACGCGAGGCTTTTTAAAAAAGGAGCGAGTGTGTTTCAAAACAGGCCATTTGGTGGGCGTGAACGGAGACACGCGCTCAACTCGCGAGTGGTGAGAGTGGGCGTGAAATCGCGCGATGGGTGAGAGAGGGGTGTGACATGGAGCGATCTGATTGGCTAATATAATGAAAATAGTAGAGATGTAGCTCCTACCTTCCTCCTCTCATAATAACTTTTATTATTACTTCTTCTCTTTTCGTCTTCTATCTTTGTGAATAAACATGCTATGAGATGATTACAAAAAAAAACTTTTAGACAAAATTTTGTCTAGTTTATATTATTTAGTCAGCTTGAGAATGAAATTAAGATTTCTTCAATCTGAAAGTTGGTGTTTTTGGATACAATTGAGAGTCTTATTTTTTTTGGTAAAACAATTGAGAGTCTTCCATGAATTTACTTTGATGTCTCTTCTTCCATGCAAGTTCGAATTGTAGGATACAAAAAAAAATCACAAAATTTGTCAACTTGACCAAAACCACTTGGAAGATGATTGTCTGTGTTCTATTATGGAGTTGGACATTAGCTTAATGACATTATGGAGTTGTTCCTCTTGTTTTTAACCCAAAATTGGTCTCTCCCCAATGTACAATCTTCTGAGTTTTTTTTGTCAAAAGTTGCTCACCTTAATCTGTGAATCAGTGAGATTAATCAAGCTTTTTCTCAAGGGGATGCTGCAATTATCATGCTCTCTGGTCAACTTGCTGATGGTTTTCTCATTTAAAGGTTTGTTCTTACTCCTGTTATCTTCTGCAGCTCTTTTGTCTGCTCTCAGAATCGTGTTTTCAGTGGTGGAGTCACTTATTCTGGTATCGAACCTCGCAGAGCATCTAAGTTCTGCCAACTGCTTTTGAAAGTGCCAGCCTTTCTTCTATCAGGTGATTCGTCCTTTAATTCATGCCAACTTTTTCATTTTCCAGGTTTAAGGGTTCAGTTTCTCGTGACTTGATCGAATTACTTGCTTCTTGCTGAGTCTTTTGGCGCCAACTTGCTTCTTTCTTGACCAAACAATGTTTTGGCTCTCTATGTTCTCCAAGGCTTTTGCTTTTCTTGCTGGTATGTGATTAGATGAAGCTGACATCTCTCTATTTCTCTAACCATGTGTCTTGTTTTTCTACAGTGGATTGAATCTTTGATTGATTGGATAGATCTTTCTGAATCAAAGGCTGAAGCATCTCTTCAATCTTTTAATGAATGAAGCCAATGAGGCGCTGATTAGTGCTTTTCTGGTTTTGTTGAGAGCTAAAGGAGAGACCTTTGAAGAATTAAGTAGAATCTGAGACAAAGTATAAATGTAACATCGAATATTATACAGCATGAGGTGATTACTGAGTAGACATGACTTGAACTTTACAACTCTTGTTTTGTCAGATTGTGGGGTTGGCCAAGGCCATGATGAAGCATGCTAGGAAATTGGATGGTCTAGTCGATGTAGTGGACATTGTTGGAACAGGTGGTGATGGAGCTTACACAGTTAACATATCCACTGGATCGTACTTGCCGCAGCATGTGGTGGAAAAGTTGCAAAGGTACACACATGAAAACTTGTTAAAGCATAGGTATATGAAGTCAGTAGTTTTTATGTACACACTGTAGTGGTAATGACCTCCCCTATATTTTTTGATACAATCTTAATTTGGATATTTTGCAGCAAGAAAATCGTTCGAGTTCTTCTGCTTGTGGTAGCGCGGATGTATTAGAGGCGCTAGGTGTGGTGATTCACTTAGAGCCAGAGATGCGTATCATATATACAATCCAAAGAAGTGTTATTCTTAGTTGGATATGATTTATGAACTTGCACTATCGGTAAAGGGAATCTAGAGCTGGTGGTAACACTGTCTTGAAACAGTACACCCATATCCCTCATTTTGTCGAAAGATAGATTTTGTGCTAGTTCTATGATTCAACTTATTTGTATGGTTATTTGTTGATTGCAGGGAGTTAAAAGATGTGTTGAAGAATAAGGAATTGGTTTTGTGATGTCCCCAAAGTATCAACCAGCTATGAAGATCGTTGGCCCTGTCAGGAATATAAACTGTTTTCAATATATTGGGACCTCTGCTTAATCCCTCTAGTGTTTCTTATGCAGTCGTCGTTGTTTATCATGAAAATCTGGTACATTGCTTTCATTCACAGCTCATCAATGATTCTTTTCAATGTATAATAAGTTTCTCATCAGGAAACAGACATTTCCTTTCAACAATGCTCGTATGGTATGTAGGTTCTGAAGATATCATTGGTGTTTCACTCTTATGGCTTAGACGAAATGAGTCCTCTAGGGAAAGTTTCTCTATACATCCAAAATTTGATAATTTCTTGGCGTCTCCATCATTTGACCATACAAGGCCTTTATGAAAACAAGAGGAGGGTTAGTTTATGATGCTACCCCAGAAAAGAAGGAAAAGTTTTCATTTGATCCATGTAAGCTTTCTGAGCACAAGATTTAGTTCCAAAGTGACCTTGCGGATTTAGGTAGTAAGCTTATTCCTGTGCTATTTTTTTTACAGTGGACTTGGGGATTCCTCGTTGCACTCTGGAGGATTTGAGAAGTGGAGATCCAGAGTACAATGTGGATGTATTGAGACGTGTGCTATCAGAGGAGACCGGGTCCATAGCCGATGCATTGGTACGTTATTCCGGTTCAACATATTCTTCCTAATCGAAAAATATCAAAAGTCTTATGAGCTCATTGTCACATGTTATATTTGTTTCACATCCTATATGCGGCTGCAGCTCTTGTGGACAGCAGTCGTGTTCAGACTCTAGCTGAAGGAATTTTCTTGGCCCGTGAAGTACAGTCATCTGGGAAAAGCTATCAAGACACTTGATTCATGGATTCAAACCTCTAATTCAGCATTCAAATCTCGGTGACCGACTTAACTTTTATACACATTGGTTTTGTAGATGAATGTAATGGACCTAATGGTCCCTGTATGTGATATTAGGTTTCCTTTTATAGCAAAAAAGCTTTGAAAGCAGCTACTTGACTGTTTCGTTTGATTCTGCAGTCCCAAATTAAAGAGTTTGAATAGCAATCTGTCAACAAAGAGATTTACCTCTCTTTTTTGTTGTTTTAAAAAGAACATAAAATATAAACGAAATCTCAACCGTTGACTCGAATCGTACGTGTCTTAACAATCTCATCTTTGTGCTCTGCTTTATACGGTGACGAAGCTCCCTTGTCTCTCTCTTATTGATTTTTATAGGATAATCAAAAAGAACAAAAAAAAAGAAGGAAGAGAACGAAAAAGATCTGGGTTTATTACAAAACCAGGTTTGTTTTCTTTCTAATTGTGGCAATTTCTTTTTCATGGAATTTGGAATTTTGTTGATTGTTTGACAAGTTTCCTTATGCTTTTATAGATCTTTTGCTCTGTTCCAGTTCTCCGACATGAACGACCTCTTAAAGGTTTGTCTTATCTTTTCCTTCAAACATTTCTATGTTTTTCTTTGGACCTTAACGTGATCACAGCGATTTCTGCTCTAATCCAAGCAATGTTTCCATGCATCTTTATTAATTTCTGTCTAAATTTTGAAATTAGAAACGCGGAATCTTAGGGTTTAATTTGCTTGTGTGACAAGATTTCTCCGAAATGACGTTTCTTTAGTTTGACATTTAATCCGAGAAAACCCATGATGAAGATTGCTCCTGTGAGATTCAAAAATCGTTTATAGAAGAAAAATGATCAAATAAATGTGGAGGTTTATGTTGGATTTAGTGGGATAAATCAAAAGATCAAACGTTGTGAAGCTTATAAAGTTTCTAAGATGATGTGACAGATGTTTTGATTGGACAGGGTTCGTTAGAGTTCTCCAGGGATCGCTCTAATAGAAGCGATCTTGAGTCAGGACATGGCCCAGGTAACTCTGGAGATCTCGGGCTCTCTGGTTTCTTCAAAAAGGTAAAGCTTTTTATCCCTCTCCAACTCTTCTCAACCAGTTTCAAATCTCTATGTGTATTAAGATCATATTAACCATTTAGGTCCAAGAAATCGAAAAGCAATATGAGAAGCTTGATAAGCATCTCAACAAGCTTCAGGGGGCACATGAGGAGACTAAAGCCGTCACTAAGGCTCCTGCGATGAAATGTAAACCAAAACGAGTTCGAATTGAAAACTCGAAATCAAGTTCTTTATCGAAGATTAGATGAACTAAAACTTGATTCCTCTGTTTTTCTATTCTGCAGCAATCAAACAGAGGATGGAGAGAGATGTTGATGAAGTGGGAAGAATTTCTCGTTTCATCAAAGGAAAGATCGAGGAACTGGACCGAGAGGTTAGGCTTAGATGAATACATTGTTTGTTGCATCTGTTTCTATGATCTGGTCATCTTATTTAAGACTCGGATTGATATCTTCAGAATCTGGAGAACCGGACTAAACCGGGTTGTGGGAAAGGAACAGGTGTAGACAGAACAAGAACAGCCACAACTATGTGAGTTTTTAGCCTATTAAAACTCAAGATGTCTATATACAGTATCTTTCTTTTAGTCTTCCTTAAGGCTCTTTTCTTTGGCAGTGCGGTGAAGAAGAAATTTAAGGACAAGATATCTGAATTCCAAGTAAGTTTAAAGAAGGGCTTTAGCAAATTCTGAAAAGCAAAATCTCTCTTAGAAAGTTGTCTTAGCTCTTATCTTTGTTATCTGCAGACTCTAAGACAGAACATTCAACAAGAATACAGAGAAGTTGTAGAGAGGCGTGTGTTTACAGGTTTGAATTAACAATCTGTCTGAAGATTCAACTGTTCCATTAGTGATCTTCTAAGAGCTAACTGTATATGTTTTTCTGATTCTTGACAATTTGTTAGTGACTGGCCAACGAGCTGATGAAGAGGCAAGTTATTATAACTCTGATTTTACTGATTAGAACATATTGGAATAGTTCATGATAGTCAATTTTTGGGTGTGTAGACAGTTGATAGATTGATTGAAACTGGAGACAGTGAGCAAATTTTCCAGAAAGCAATCAGGGAGCAAGGACGAGGACAGGTTGGTGACCTATGTTCCGGCACTCATCTGATTACCTGTGCAACAAGACAACTATAACGTGCTGTTTCTGCTGGCTCTGTGCAGATAATGGATACACTGGCTGAGATTCAGGAACGCCATGACGCTGTCAGAGATTTAGAGAAGAAACTCCTTGACCTGCAACAGGTAAACCTCGATCCGATTTACCAAAAACTCTCAACAATTCAGTTTGATTCATCATTGATTCTTCCCTTTTATGTTTCCGGTTAGGTGTTTCTCGATATGGCCGTGCTGGTGGATGCACAGGGAGAGATGTTAGACAACATAGAGAATATGGTAACAATCTCTTCAGTACCTGTTTAAATCTCTAAGCTTAGTTCTCTTCAAAATCCTTTCTTACTCTGTTTCTGTTCTAACAGGTCTCAAGTGCTGTGGATCATGTTCAATCCGGAAACAATCACCTAACAAAGGCAGTAAAAAGCCAGAAAAGTTCAAGGAAATGGATGTGCATTGCCATCCTTATCCTACTTATCATCATCATCATTACTGTTATCTCTGTTCTCAAACCATGGACACAGAAAAATGGTGCCTAAGGTTCTATTCTCTCTGCCCTGCTTCTGGGGCTTCTGTATACAACAGTATATACGTGTATCATTGCATCAAATACTATTGACCTTCCACTATCACTATAAAAATGATGTATTCTTTTGATCGGATCAATGAATTAACTATTTTACAGATGCCAAAGTCGAAGACCATTTCAGTGAACATCTCGTCCTAACGAATATGAATATGAACCAGGAGACAGCAAGTGTATATTAATATTCTGTTGAAATATACCTTTATCTTTTATATCTGTAGTGTGTCAAAACAAATCCAGAAAAAACTATTGGAGAAAAAGGGATAAAAGAATCTGAATATGAACCTTAATCAGATTTACAATGATGGGAAAAAGAAGAGCAAAAGATACCTCCAGCTTCACATTTGCTTCAAGGGAAGACCTCAGAGAAGGATGAAGCATAACGGACATCCTTTGCTGCATCAGTTGTCCGTCCTTCGATGCATAAGGGCGTCCGGGGGCAATACCGATATCTTTGAGAAGGTTTGATGTATAAAGAGTATGCAACTAACTTGCGAGGAGCTACTAACAAAAGAATAACACTAAAAGCTTATTCTCAGAAAGGGAAAAAAAAAAGCCGGGAACTGTAAATAAAAAAAAAACCTCCGTATGTTTGCTTCTTCGCCTTTCCTGAAAGAATCTGAGAAAAATCAAATGGCACCTCACAACAGAATTGGCATAGTTGCCACGCTAGTCATTAGGATCCCATTCTTCATCTTGGTCAAAAGCTGAAGCTACCTTACTTTTTGCAAATTCTTCTTCAGTTTCTGACTGTTCAGCGAGAAGGTCATGTTCATAATCAGGCTGATCACCATCGTCAGTTTTACTCTTTTCCACTCCCGCTGATTTTATCCATTTAGGGCATTCATCCTCACCTCCATAGAGAAATCTACCATCATCACTCCGTATTTGCCTGGAATCCTCAAGGGCCGAGGTTCTGCATGAGCATTCAGGAAGTGGATGCGAAAGGAACGACCTAGGTTTTGACAACATAGACTGCCTGATAAGCCCACTTTCACCCAAACTCGAGTTAAGATGTTTCCTCACACGAAGTGTCCAGTTACGGTTGGGATGGTACATGTCCTCACGAGTAATGTTGAAAAGTTCTTGAATAACTTTCCTGTTTGAGCAAATCAGTGAACAGTTAATGAATTTGCAAAAGAGAGATTCCATAAAAGCTAATGAATTTGCAAAAGAGAGATTCCATAAAAGCTAGTAACTCATAAGATGCATGTATCAGCTAAATTTACGGATTAATGAACCCAAAAGAATAAGAAGATTATAGGCATAACAAGTGTGCATCAACCTAACTATGAGGAAGGACGCTAGATGCAGTCAGTAATTTTCAAACAATAATTCTGCTTACCTGTCCAGTCTATATGTTCGTGAAGAGGGTCTTTCATAGAGCCTCTGACCCATCACCAAACTTGAAAAATCTGGCCACCCACTACCATCGTTGTTGAAACCAGGGAAAAACACATCAGCTTCTACAGAAACAGCAAAATCGAGGGCATCCCACAGTAACCTGTGTGCTTGATTCCTAAGATCCATAGGTGAAGGGCTTGGTTCTGTGTCATTCTCTGTCAGCCAACCATACCATCCTTCTTTTTCGTGCTGGTAGATAGGTCTATCTGGAGGAGGAGGTAGAGGTCGAGGTCGAGGACCTGCCTTGTTCCACTCTTCTTTGAGTTGCTTATCGCTTTTTCGAGGAGGCATTTTAAATGTATTCTCTGGAAGAGGTGTCTCAGGACCAACCAATTCTGATAATTCCTCCGTGCTGCATAAAGCAGTCCGATCCACTAAATTAGGGAACATGGCACGCAGAGGGATCAAAACCCGTTGGCCGCCAAACATTTCAGAACCAGCTAAGTATATGATCGCTTTTTGAGAATAACCCAATGCTTTCAAAAGAATTCCAACCTGCAAAATTTCAATATCAATTAATTCTTGGCATCATAAAGCCAATTTAGTTCCATCAGAACAGTAGCAAGTAAGCAATCCAATTGGTGCTTGAAAACAGTGTATCACATGGGAATTACATGCCAACGTAGAAAATTTAGATAAATATTTAGCTTCGTCAGAATTCAAGCACATATGGGCCACATGTTTCCAAGGCAGTTTCAGCTTTCAAGAGACACCACGAATGCAGACATAAAGAGTACCGAGATATAATTATACACCCATATAAGCATTATTTGAGAGAAGCTCCGAGTACCTCTTCTGGCATGAGAGGACATAAGCCATTGTCCCTGCGCAAGCGTGAGTCTACAATAAGTTCTTCTAAAATAAACTTCTGCTTAATCATCTGAGCCCGCCGATATTGGATGAGTTCACTGTGAATATCCTTTGAGGATTGAAATAATAAGTAGAGTCAGAAACTACTTCCCCATGTAACTCAATCACAAAGGGTGCACAGGATAATAACGTAGCTGAAATAAACAGTTTGTTCTATCAAAATATACAGATTGAGAAGGTCAAAAACTTTTACCTGGAAAAGCTCAGCACAACCATGATATGCCAATTTCTCCCTTACTAAGCCAGGATGATAAGCTAAGAAAGGTTGACCTGATTTACGTAACCTAGAAAAGGGAAATTATGTACCTCAATCATGTCAGGGATGCACAGTTCTCAGGGGTAGATAGACAAAACCATGACACATATGTACAGTCATTCTAGTTACGTAAATACACATCAAGATCCCTAGCTAATTTAAGAAAATGGCAACCCCTGAACTTACTTATTATAGTTCTCAGCTAGATAAATCACTATTAGAGAAACTACAAGCTTAGTATCTAATGTTCTTCTCCCTCTTAGTAATCCTATATCCTGTATTCGTCCCTTTCGTCAATGAAATTTTCAATTGCAAGTATCACAAATACCTGTCAACCATCTTCTTGCCCAGCACCTGGATTTCTGAACGAAGCTGGAGGGCATGGAAGGCAACTCTACACCTTAATCTTTGAAGTTCAGGCATTGAAGCGGGCAAAGTTGACTGAAAACAAGACAGCTTCGTTCAGGATAAAATACCTTGTTTAACTAGTCCCACAACTTCTTATTACATTTAAAATGACCAAAATGTGTCTCAACGACTGATGGTAGCTAGCAGGCAGAAAGATATCTACTCAAAGAAATCTCTATAGATTGAGAAGTTACTGCATATAAGATATAAGACTCTAAGGGAGAAAAAAACACTCAGTACCTGCAAGCATCCTCCATCAGAGACGATCAATCCAATAACATTAGCTTTCTTTAACTTTGGCAATACATCCTCGAGGTAATATTTTGGTGATGCAGAGTTTTTGGGCTTAAAAAGAGGGAACTCATTCCTTTTTCTTGCGGCTTTCAAGCTCTCAGGAAGGGTCTTCGTAACTATAACATCATTTTTAAGAAAGGCTATAAACTGATCTTCATCATAAAGATAGGAGAAACTCTTGAACTTGTTGCTGCACAGCATGTAAAATAAACTAGAGTAAAGAAGAGTCTAGTACCACGGCAAAGAAGCACGCTTTAACAGAAAATAATGGAGAAACAAGTAAAGATAAAAAAAGAACAACATAATGGATAGAGCTAGGCGCACCTAATGCCTTTTGAGCGAAGACTTTCTTGAAGCTCTGGAATGACAAGAGTAGCATTAAGAAGCCTGGATATGGTGACAAGATCACATATCTAGAAAATTTGCAAAGACGTTATCCACATGCATAACAGGAAATACAAAGAGGAATCTTAAATTGTCGAGTCAACTGATACATACAGAAGATCTTATCTTGTCAAATCCACCAAATATCTTTGCATAAATGAAACGATTGTTTGTTGAACTGGGTGCTGCAAAAAGACAGTGCCAAGAAAAAATTAACAAAGATAGATAGATTTGAAAGAGCAAAAGTCATAAAAATCCCAATAGACATTTCATGTTCAAACAAGTATCGAACACAACATACACCATCCCTAATGACTTTTATATTCCTCTATGGTTTGATACAAACCGCAGTAAACATCTTACGATTGAGCATTTAAGTTGCAGACATCAAAACAGCTGAAGATATAAAGTTCTCGTTTAAATGGATTTTGTGCATGCAAACAAAGTAAGATACAATACCAGGATAACTATTTCTTGGATTGGCATAAGGCTGTAAGGTCTCTAACGATTTGACAGGTCGCCATAAGTGCTTATTTCTAAAATCCTGCAACAGTAAACACAAAGAGAAAACCAAACTTTAGGCAAACGACATTCTTCAGTAAACTATTCAGAATCTAATTCAATTCGCTTTTTACCTGTGCGCCTAACAAAGAATCAAAATCTTGCCAAAGGTTATCTCTTGCAGAATACGCCAACTGTACACCGGAAGACTTGGTCATGGAAAGATGAACAACCAGAGATCCCATTGATAAGATCAACACAAAAAGCGCAATCCATTTTATTCTAGATTTGAACACCATCTTCCACCAGCCCGAAACCGAGCTCTCTCCCCAGCTAAAGAACCCTAAAATCCAAAATAACAGTAGGATTCAAATCCAGTCGCCAATTTTCCAGAAAACACAGAAATTCAAAATTCCAAAGTCCGAGAAGAAGCTGCTTTACCCAATTCAAGGCGAGATCCAGGGTCAAACGAGGTAAATTATCAGTGAAAGAGCCTCGAAACGAAGCACGCTTAGGATCTGATTAAAAAACTGGAGATTTCTCGCAATCGAACTTTCCAGGAGAAAACAAACAAAAAACCCGTGCAGGCAGAGCAAGTAGTTGAATTTAATTCAGAGTCAGATCAAGAGAGAGAGACACTATATGAGGAGACAAAACTCACTGACAGATTTTCCAGAAATCGAAGAACGGAATTTTATATATATCTTTCCTGCGACGAGGGTTGCTTTGTTAACAGACAAACTCTGCACAATATTATGAACTCGAGTTACAGTAGCGATAACCGGTTCAAATTTCGGTTTTCGATTCTCGGTTGAAAAACCAATTCCCAAATTTCAATCAATTATCCAAATTTTGATTAGTATTTTTCCCGGTTCATTTATCTGTACTATTAGTTATTACCGAGATTTTGTTCTAGTAGCCGACAGAGAAACCGGGTATTTAGTGTGTAAAAGTAAACCCGGTTTAGACTCATTCTTTAACTGGAACCCAAATTGATTTGCCGGTTCAAAGTCAGGCAGTTTATGGCGTCGGTTATGTTCAATTGGGAAATTCGCAATTTTATCCCAATCACTCAAAATCAACAAACCGGGTCTCGGTTAGATAAATCCACACGATGTGGACCACACCATTTACCTCTGCGTCTCTGCGTATAAACCCCGGTTTGGGTAAATTATTCGATCATTTATTCTCTGATTTTGTAGCAACATGAAAAATCTTGTGGATCTTATACAAATCTGAGAAATCTTTCTGGATCTTTTGTTTGATTTCATCGTTCATACACAAAAAAATTGGCATTTACATGATATCCTCTAGATCAAATCTTTCATTAAGAAAGATGAAAAAATTGTCATCTATCTACGGTTAAAAAAAATGTTAAAAAAAAAAAGCTTTTTCTTCAGATGATGATCACCCTTGGATCTGAGAAGTTACTGTGAGGAAGGTATCTTCAGGACAAGGGATCGTCAAACCGCCCATCGGATGGTTGAATCCGAACTCTTCTTCAGCCTTAATGAGAAGATCTTGAAACAAAGGCTGGTTTAAGTATGAGACCGGCACAAGGTGTCTCTGCTTCTTCTTTTGGCTCACACCGACGTACACTGCAAGAAACCCTTTTGGCGCTGAAGTTTCTTTCCTCGCTCCTGCTACTGAGCCACCAAGAATCTTCTTTGCAGCCATGAAACCTCTTACCAAAGCCATTTTTGTTTCCTGAAACTTAAAATCTTGATTTTTGTAGGTATAAGTTCTTGGATTGCTTCTTGTTGTTGATGATATGAAGATGTTGTTAGAGGTCGGTATATATAGATAAATCTAGCAAGTGTTTCGTGGGACATGCAAGAATAGAGTATCACATGGTTATGTTTTCTCAGATGGTATTAGATATTGGCATGTGCTCTTGTCTCTTCATGTTCCCATAAGAAATCTCTAGTACTTTTTGTCCTCTTATCTCAATCTTCTCTAGTTGAAATTGATTTCTCACATTACCAAATCTTTCTATAAGAACAAACTTATGTGGGGACATGAAGTTGTTCACCAGCAGAACAAAGAGTCTCTGTCACTAATTGTTTTGTTCTCAACCATATCTAGAATTAAGATCACATGACAATGCTATAAAGGAAATTTATGTGGCTAAACGTTACTATTTTCTCTTTGTGATGTTGATATGATGGTGAACAGTTGAACACAGTCATTTTGAGCTGAGCACAAACACTTCTGAAGCTCAGCTTACTGTCAACTAACGTGATTTATTTGTTCATGAGGTTTTCAAAGAATCTAGCACGTAATAATGTCTTCACTTCAAATTTTTTACAGAAAAATCTAGCAACTAAAGAATCTATTGATTTTGGACTTTTGTATTTCTAGTGAATTTGGTCAAAACTCAGTTTAGTCTTATGTAGTTTTTTACAGAATTTGATAATAATTCAAGTCAATTATTTCGAGATTTGGTCTTCTGTATTTTAAAAAAGAAAATTAGTGGTTTATTATAATTTAAAAAGATACTTGACTAAGACCATGTATATTTAGATATTTATATACATGTGTAGTTTAGGAAACTCTTCTACTATATTAATCTCTCATAAGCTTTTGGTTTTCACAATTCATCAAACACCATTATCTTCAAATTCTGAAACAATGGAGAAAATATCAATGAAGCGTGCTTTCCTTATCTTTTTAGTTGTTATATCCGGTAAATTTCATATTTTTACATGCGAGTATCATATTTTTATATTATAAGTTTATAACAAGGAATGTATATGTTTTGGTTTTGTAGCGATGGGTATCGTAACAATTCAAAATGTTGAGGCAAAACGTTTATTACATGAAGAAATTCCTCAAATGATGTTGCATCATGAAGTTTCAACGCAAGTTATTAGACCACAAAGTCTTCTTCACTGCGAAAAAGGGTGTCGTGTGAAATGTGTTCCCAATCCATTTATTGTTTGTTGGAGATACAATCCAAATCCCACATCGGAAGTTTGATGGGACAATCAATAATATATAAAGGGTTAGGGCCAATCCACTAATTGCCAATTGGTTTTCAGTTGGAAGCCCAGAATTAGCCCAAATTTAACATGGTATCAGAGCCCAAGATTCAAATTCTGGTGGACCTAGAAAAGTGGATACGGACATACCTCAAACCCGAGTAATGGGGGCCCGAGAAAGGGGCTTATTATCGATCCGAGTGAGGGATCGATGAGGTGTGTTAAGATCCATGTGGTCCTTGGATTGAAGGGGAGATTGTTGGAGATACAATCCAAGTCCCACATCGGAAGTTTGATGGGACAATCAATAATATATAAAGGGTTCGGGTCAATCCACTAATTGCCAATTGGTTTTTAGTTGGAAGCCCAGAATTAGCCCAAATTTAACATTGTTGAATGCTTTTGTTTTTGCTAAATTTTTATATCATCTCGTTTAATTAATCGAATAAAATTAGTCAAAATTAGTTGACATTAATTGCCTATATTAATCATTACATTCAAGAATTGTATGGGAAAAAACTCACTGTAATGTTTAAAAACAGTATATCTTATACATATACGATAGTTTTACGCCGTTGAGTATTGTTATTCAAAAAGTGCCAGTGGGGTATTGATTATTCAAAAAGTGTCACTCAAAACTTTGACAACTTGTAATTGTATTCATTAGTCATAATTTTAGAAACAGCCCACTATGAGCTAAAGATTGTTAGAACAGTTTTTGTAGAGAGATCTAAACTATTGGAAATAATTTCAAATTAAAGATCTAATCAGATCATAAAAGGATACAACTTTCCTAAAAAGCCTTTAGGATCACATGAGTTATAAAAAAAAAAAAATACAACTTTCAAATCATAGATGAACGCAATTAACGTGTAGTTGACCAATGTTTAACGTTGACTAATTTCCAGTATAATTTTATGCGGTCAATATAACCCAAAATTTAATTTTAATTTTTATTTTGCTAAATAAAAGTTGAGTTGATGATTCCGCCATTTAGCAAAAGTTGGAGATCTTTTTTGTCAATGACCAATTGTTAATAGCAAAGATTAGGCAACTTAGAAAAAAGTTATAAATCATGGATCAAATAATCCCACATAAATGTAAGAGTGGTCAGCCCCGGCTCAGATGTGTAGGGCGGAGGTGCGACGGCCCGGGGCTTTTTTTTTTATAAAAAATTTTTACATATAAAAAAGGCCCAAATATTTTTTAAAAATATTATTAATATGAGAATTATATTTTAAGAGGCCTAATTATTTATAAGAAAATGTATAAAAAGGCCCAAAATTTTTAAAATAACAATTTTTACTATAAAAACTCCGCAAAATTTTTAAAAATTAAGTAAATTTTCTCTTTGTATATAATAATAGGCCAAAAAAAATTTTTTTGCCCTAAGACTCTCAAATATGTTGAGCCGGGGCTGAGAGTGGTATGCAGATGCTATTTAGGGTTTTGAACCTTATGTCGACCACTATTTAGGGTTTTCAACTGTAAAAGTGTAATAATTTGTTACGTTCAATCGCCGGATGATTTGGTCTTATCATTCTGTAGAATTTGGTAAGAAAATCAATCTAGTTTATTTGATTTTGGTAACAAATCAATAAAGTTTAATGATTTCTACCTTTACTCTGGTAAAGATCTTGACTGTTGAGAAACAAATGATTTATGACTAAAACGAGAGCATTTCTCCATTGTATAAAAATGGTTCCACGAAAAACCTGTACCACTATCTTTAACATCTTTGAGCAATATTAACCATTTTTGTAAGTAAAACAATGGTGAAGATGTCAATGAAGTTTGTTTTCGTTCTTTTCTTAGCTGTTACATCAGGTAATTTATATTTCATATGTATGAAAAATAATTAAATCTTACATACAAATTTTAATTTATATTAACATATTAGTTTGGTCTTGTAGTGATGAATATTGGAACAGTTCAAAATGTTGAAGGGAAACGTTTATTACCTGAAGAAACTTCTCAATTTGTGTTGGATCATGAAGCTTCACCATCGTTTGTCATACCACAAGGAATCCACTGCGAGAAAAAGTGTCATGTCCAATGTTATATTCGCGAGAGGGCGTATGGTTGTGTTTGTTTATGCTAAATTTCAGTTTTACGTTTAATCGAATAAATCAAATACGTTTTATCGGTAATAAAAAATAATTATTTGAACTAATGTATGTATGTATGTGGAAGATTATTGGGCTTTTGTTTATTCAAAAATATTTTCAATCATGTTACGTTTCACACTCTCTGCAGTTTGTTTCAGCCTCACAAAATCATTCACGTTCTCTCCTTTGTCTCTCTCACGTTTGTTGTTTGTTAAAACAGAGGAAAGAAGAACAGAGAAAAGAAAGCAGGAAACACAAGCACACAAGATTTTTACCCGGTTCAATCCAATCGGTGTGATTGAATCTACGTCCGGGGCCAGATCAACTCTGACAATCCACTAATAAGAAGGAGATTACAGCTCAAAACCTGAGCAATACACAAGTCTCAACAATGAACAAAACTTATGTCTTTTTCTCGCCAACTTGAGAAAGAAGCTGTCTTGGAGATGTGTATTTATACACGTTTGAAAATGAAACAGTGTAGCCCTCGACGTGGTTCTGGTCTTCACTGTACCAACTCAACTTTCTCCTAAACCAACTGCAAACTGCAGAACCATTCAATCATCTCTAGCTTGACATTAAACCGGAATCAAACCAGAAACTTGAATTATACCGCTTCTTCTCTAACAAATCAAAACTTTGAAAACTAACTATACTCATTAGTTATATGTTTGATAGCATCGTTTCTTACACAAAACTGGCTTTCACAAAGAAACTTCTATCCTTTGGAACAAATCTTTTGGTTAATAAGATGAAAATTTGTCAATCTATTTACAAGAAAAATTGTTGTTTTTCCTACTGACGGTCATCATTGGATCCGAGAAGTTATACTGATAAAAGTATACTCAGGACAACAAATCGTCAAGCCGCCCATTGGATGATCAAAACCAAATTCCTCTTCGCCTTTACTGAGAAGATCGAGCCTGAAATGAAGGCTGGCTCAAGTATGAGATTGGTACAAAGTATCTCTGCTTCTTCTCTTGGTTCTCACCGACGTACACCGCAAGAAAACCTTTTGGTGCTTTGCTTGTTCTTGCTAAGGAGCCGCCAAGAATCTTCTTTGCACTGAAGATACTTCTCACTAAAGCCATTTTCTTATCTCCAGATTTGATTCTTGAAGCTTCTGAATATGTATGAGAGCAAAGGAAGGACTAAAGAGATTCAAGATCTGGATTGCTTGTGGTTGATGATATTCTTTCTGATGCTGGGATGTATATATATAGATTAAACTAATGAGTTGAAACTTGTCTGAAATCCATTGAAAACAATGTAGGACAAATAATTTCACATGGTTCTGTTATCACATTTAAAGCAGAGCTTCCACAATTTGTACTCACATAGGACCAAGAGAACAAGATCACATGTTAAGGACATAGAAGAAGTTTCTCTACGTTGATTGATATATCATAAAATCCACCCAACTAACTCAGTCACAGTCTGTCTGCAGATTCTTAATCTGATTTAACACAATGAGAAATTAATCAATACATGGGACCAAAGTAGCTGGACCACAGAAACTTCCAATCTATATAGCATTTGTCATGTGATCTGTTCTTGGTTCAATTGTGATAGAAACCTGTTGTTCAACAATCTTGAAACCAGGCCCCATCTGATCATAGTTTTGGCAATCAGAAACTTGTTTTTGGACCACAGAGATCCATTCCACATCTTAAATTCAAGAAACATGACAGAAATCATTACCAACCAATGAAACATGATGGAACAGAACCGGCCCAATATTTCATTTATTGTATTAATATATTTCTGATTAGCATTTGAAGGCAGACAGAAGCATGTGAAACTCTCAATTCATATACGTCCCCACAGTTTTCAACTATCTTATTGACCTATTTATAAGGACCCAAAACAGAACAACATTTTCATAACCATCAACAATAAGCAATCTAAAAACTCTAAGCTTCAAAAAAAATCAGGACTTATAAACAAAAATGGCTTTGGTGAGAAGTTTCTTTGTTGCAAAGAAGATATTTGGAGGCTCATTAGCCGGAACGAGGAAGTCAACTTCAGCACCAAAAGGGTTTCTTGCAGTATACGTAGGGGAGAGCCAGAGGAAGCAAAGATACTTAGTGCCAGTCTCATACTTGAGGAACCCATTGTTTCAAGATCTTCTCAGTAATTCCGAGGAAGAGTTCGGATATGATCATCCGATGGGCGGCTTGACGATCCCTTGTCCTGAAGATACCTTCCTCACAGTAACTTCTCGGATCCAAGGATGATCATCATTAAAGGAAAAAAACTAAACACTTTTCTTACTGTAGATATATAGATGACAATTATTTCATTTTTCTTGCTGAAAATTTTGATCATGTAAATGCCAGTTTTGTGTGATAATTAACGATGGAATCAAACAAAAGATCCAGAGAGATTTCTAACTTTTGTTTATATGATGTGTTTATCAACAGTTATATACTAAAAAATCGGAACGTTTTGTCATGTTTCTACAGAACCAGAGGTTCATTATCAAATAAAGATTTAACCATGCTATAATTTACACAAACCAAATATTAGTTATACTAAACTCATATCAATTGAAAAGCATAAACTTCTCTAGCAAAGACATGATAGTAATATATTTAACGTTGAGGATGTAATCTTCATCCGGATCCGTGGCGCAATGGTAGCGCGTCTGACTCCAGATCAGAAGGTTGCGTGTTCGATTCACGTCGGGTTCAAATCCCCGAACTTTAATTCCGGAAACCATTTTTTTTTTTTTTTTTTTGGCTATTTCAAGAATTAGGTTTTTGGAAAGAAAAAAAAGCAGATGCTAATCCATTGTTTAAACATGTTTTCTTCTCTCTTCTCTGTAACCTCCAATTTTTCCTACTCGATCTCAAGCTTCTCTTCCTTCAGTGGCATAGGCATAGGCATAGCCCCACTTTGTTTTAGCTGAAGGATGACCCGACTTGGGCTGAATTTAAGGCCTTACATATTCTTATAGGCCCATATATGTTTCAAACCCAAATTTAAGGATCTTGATTAACTTTGTTACTTTTCATAATTAATATTCAATAGAACTGACCTGTTTTGTCCAAAGAAATTTGACCTGTAAAATTTTATGGACCATAAAAGAAAGTCAACTATGGCATTATATCATATTTTGGGAAAAGAATTATAGAAACAAGGAAAATTAATGTTATTATATATATAGGTATCTCATGGAAACAAAAATTAAAAACAGGAAGATCCTTTAACAAAAATTTAAAACATATAGAGTTGTAAATAAAATAAAATAAAACTCAATGTTAAAAATTTTATTTTCTTATAAATGAGTAAAATATCTAATAAGTATTGTTTTCCCATTGAAGAAAGGAGAATTAAAAATGGTGCTCCAGAATATTAAAGATCGGGTGGTGCTATTTAAATCCAATATCAGAAACACATCGAACGAGACGAATAGCTAGCTTCTGATTAAATTTTCAACTTTTGGCGTTTTTCGATCTGTTGCTTCTGCAAAAAAAAAAATCATATATATAGATATAGAAAAATTAGTGAATTTTCGGATCGGAGATTTCCCCAAATTGTAAAATTAGGTTTTGTTCTTCGCCTCCTCGTTCTAGCCCTAGCTTAGTTTCATGGATTCTCGAGTTTCGATTCTCTTCGTCTGTGCGATAGCTGTGTCATGCTTTACGTCTGGGTCCGCTTCATCACGGGTGGACTTTTCCGTTTGCAATTACGAATTCGAGGTGTTTCGATTCGATTTAGAAGCCAAATGTCCTCCTTCTCTGTATCCAAGTCCTCCTATTGAGGTACGTTTGTCACAATTTTCGGCTTTTGTGAGCTCTAGGGTTTGTTTGAATTAGGAACAATGGGGGATTTTGGTAACTATTGAGCATGGAAGTTGAAGCTCTGATTTTTCCTCTTTTTCTGAAACTTACTTAAGGCATGCTTTAGGCTTATAGCCAAACACCACCAATGCTCCTTTGTTTATTGTGTTGTTTCAATGTTTTATTAGTGTCGTCTATTGTGGAAACATATTTCCTTAGATGTTAAGGATCTGTATTACTAGGCATAGTCCATTTCTCTATACCTGTTAGCAGTGTCATGTTTACCATCCGAATTTTGTCTCTTCATCTATACTCTGTTTAGGTTCAGAGTTTAGTGCTCTTATGATGCATATTGTCTAGTAGTAGCTGCTCTGCCCCCAAAGATGATATAGCAATATTGAAATAGGTGTATTTGGTTCTTCTAAGGGCATGAAGTTGGATCTGAAGCTTTATTCTTAACTAAAGCAGTGTCTAAATTTGCACTATGCAGGTAGATGGAGACTCACTGGACAGGGTAATGGATTCAAATCATGGAAATGCTTATATGTCAGTACTCTTTTATGCTTCCTGGTGCCCATTCTCACGTGCTGTGCGCCCTAAGTTCGATATGTTGAGTTCGATGTTTCCTCATATACAGCACCTAGCTGTGGAGCATTCTCAAGCACTGCCATCGTAAGAAGTCTATTTAGTATTGTTTGTCTAAGACTACATAGTCTATTATTCCATACCACTTAGTATATACCAAGGAAATGGATTGAATGACTCACATCAAGAATTTGGGTATTGATAGTTTAGTTGAGAGTAAAAAATCTTAAATTGCATATCCATTATTTAATAACTTGACCCATCTAAGGTGGTGCTTCTTTTCATTTTAATAGAAGGTCATGTGTGTTTACTGTTACGTTATCTTACATTTCAGTAACAAATATTCATTTGATTTATCATTAACTAGTTCATCATTACCTTACCTGCCTTGTGTAAATGTCTTATTAGTGGATTCCTCTCCCAAGTACTTTTAGGTTTCTTCATGTGTTTGGCCTTTTCTTTTGTCTTACTAACTGGTTTCATTAATTGCTTTGTTGCAGTGTCTTTTCTAGGTATGGTATCCATAGCTTACCTTCAATCCTGATGGTAAATCAAACTTTAAAGGCTCGGTACCATGGACGAAAGGATCTTACATCCCTGATTGAGTTTTATGAAGAGGCAACAGGTGATACACCAAACCACATAGTCTGCTTGTGTTTTCTTTCAATCGACCTTTGTTTTATGTCCAAGCTATAACCAGCACATTTCGGGTTGAAAGATTATTGATTGTTATTCTGGCTTTCCAGGTCTCCAACCTGTCCATTATGTGGCTGAAGGGGAACCAACAGGTTTAGACGCCGGCGATGGTAACTTGATCACATGGTTGCGCAATGGGACATCTATCAGAGAAATATTCAAACAAGATCCGTTCTTGGTACTATCTCTGCTGTTTATCTGTTTACAAATGGCAATCCTTGTCTTCCCCATAGCCGAATCGCGCATGAAAGCTTTATGGGCTTCTTATGTTCCCAATCTGAACCTGGGAAGATTTGGAGAGATAAGCCAACTGTTCAGCCGTGGTATTCACATGGTCGATGTGAGGAGGTTATGGTTGAAACTAAGCCTCGTCAAAACAAGGAACTTCCATGAAAGAGCAAAGAACGCACAAGCTTGGGCTTCATCGCTCGCATCTGTCTCTCTAGGACAAACTTCATCAGACCAATCCTGATCTTAAGGGTGAAAATCAAAACCCTTGTAAGATCCTGTCAGCATTGGGAAGAGATGAGCTTGAAGTGTGTTCTGGAAATCTGAGAGTTCCTTTAATGAAACCCCTGTTATATGACTTTTTTGAGTTTGATTTGTCTGCAACGAAGCATGTAAATCCAGGAACAGCTTTGCTTCTGTTTGTGAATATCTATCTTTCTCCCTTTTTTGTTCTATAAATTTGAGATGTCTGTTTTGGCCTCATTTCTTTTACTGAATAATTTGATTGAGTCAGCTAAAATTTGTCTGAATTTCTTACGCAGCTTTGTCTTGTAATGTCTGTTCGAGTTTGGTTCACTCCACCATGGTTTATGGTACATTATCATCATGTGCATGTTGCATTATAGGATATTGAGACTGAGGATATGTCGGTTTGGTTTAGTATGGTATCATTAATTGGTTTTGTATTGGGTTATGGTTCTGAATTCTGATTGGGTCAGATATATTTTCTGTTTCTTTTATAGTTAACCTATAATATACTACAGTATTCACTACGTAAAGCATCAAAACAAAAACCAAGGAATCAAGCTTAAATGTCCAAAAGTAGGGAACAAAATTAAAGAACAAAGCAGAAACATATGGAATAAACTGCAGAGCTTCAAAAGTTAAATAAGAAAGTAAGAAGAATAATCACTTTGGTTCACTACATTGAATTTTGTAGTGAACTCAAACACCAAACTATTTTATTTGCATTTCTTTGATTACTAATGTGACATTTAGTACGAAAGATTCTTCGTAATCCCCTTACTACATACAACATGATATCATCGATAGAACTAAACCTTATCCAAAACTAATTCACGTCTTAGTTATAAAGAAATAAATATGTAACCGACTCACATTTTACTATTCCATTTTATTTGAACAAATTATTCTATATGATCGGTCTAACCGAAAACCTATTGATCCAAAGAATGATTTGAATATAGGAAGAAGACTTCATCATAGAGGAAGAATTAAGGACCTTGTCAAAGAAGGCAATCAATGGTTATTCGAATGGGTCCCCAAAGGACCACTTCTTCTTTTGTCACTTCATTGCCTTAGATAAGCTCTAATTCACTTTCGTCACCCACATCCTCAAATCAATACATTTCTTTCTTTTTTTTTTTTCTCAAAACAAAATTATATACGTGTCCACTTCAAATAATATCAATCTATGTTTACAAAATGATATTTCTTTACTCTAATTAAAATTAAAAGCTTATTGGTGTTATACCTCACGCATTATCAAGCTAATTTTTTCAAAGCATATTGTGTGTTTCTTCATTTAAGAAACGAAATTAGGGTCTCAAACCATTTTCTCTCAATTATTATTATTAAACATTCTCAAAACTAGTTTGAATCTTCTGTCTTGTCTTCTATTAAAGGATCTTGAAACCCCTTCGCATGGGAGAGAGAAAGAAAGAGATGTTACTCCATGAGAATACCGAACCCACTTCGTTCCAATAATTCAAAAGATTTCACTTTCTTGCTTTTCTAATTTCTAAAACCCTAATTGAAGTTCCAACAAGATCGATCAAGGAGAAGATGGATCTCGAGGATTGGGAATTAGTACTCCCCAAGAACAGCTTCAAGGATCTTGATCTTGATCATGACGAGGATCATCATGGAGCGATGGTAATGGACTACTTCCTCTGCCCATCTACTAAAGATCCTCTCCCAAAAACAGAGTCTCCTCCAAGAACCATAGTGGTCCCTAAAAAGCTTCTTCAAGTTCCCATAGCCTGGGAAGCCGTTTTGGACCAAGACAACACGAAGAAACCCAATAACCGTGAACCGGATCCAGATCCGGATTCAAAACAAACCCTTTCGACGGACTTTGTTTCGTCACCTAGAGTTTCCTTCAAGATAATGAAGGAGACTGAATTTGCCGACATGAAAATTGACCCACCAGCGAGGATCACGAGTCCTCTGCCTCAGATCGATGATGCTGCATCGAAACCCTCTGATTTAGAAGGAGGAGGTGACTTGCGAAACAAGGAAGAAGTTGTGTTGGAGGAAGTAGATGAAGATGGTAGTGGTGGTGAGAGATTGAATCTGTGGAAGGTTGGTCTCAATGGGATTGGAGCAATCTGTTCTTTTGGGGTCGCAGCTGCTGCTGCTACTGTATGTGTCTTCTTCCTCGGACACAACAATATCAAAATCTGTAAGAACAAGAACCAGATGCTTAGGTTCCAGATTTACTCCGATGATAATAAGGTAAACTGATTTTATTAAAATTATGCTCTTAATTCAACTATTTATTTCATCTTTGAATATTCTTAGTTAAATAATTTAGTGAAAAATTATTGGTTTTAGTTGAGTAGTTTCGTCTTGGGACGGATACTTGATTTATATACTAAAAATGTTTTTAGCTATTTAATCACAAAAGATAAATGTAAAAAGTATTAGATATGAAAGATAAGGGAGTAGTAGATTTGGATAAAATTGCTGTCTAGAATATGAATCCTCTACAACAAAGAAATATTTGTTAAGATGAAACAAAATAGTGAAAAGGGGTGGTAGAAAATTATTTTCTGATGTTAATGGTTCATGACGATTAGTTGGTATCTGTCTGCTTAATGGTAACAAAAGTTATAATTTTGATTTATTGTATAAATTGTATGATTAACTGATTGATAACTTTTCATTAAATTATAGAAATAAGTTTTGAATATTTGAATCTGACAAATTGATAAGGTGAAGTTTACGTGTTTAAGTGAACAATCTTTAAAATTGAAGAGAACGATTCTTATTTTATCTTTGTACGTTTTGTTTTCTGATTGTTTTCTTGTGCTAACGTCAAAGTGATAAGAAGAATTTTTCTTCGTTTACTAAATATAGCATCCATGTAACAAACCCCATTAAAGGCATATCCAATTCCTAATTAAAGCATTAATTACAATAACATACTTGATAACTTTAAACATGTTTGTAGTAGTACAACATTTTAAAACATAAACTAATTTGTTGATCATCAATACTTCACCAATCTCTCTATCTCTGTGTGGATTTTGAAATTATGAGTTGTTGATCAAATTTTGTTTGAATATTGGTGGATGCAGAGGATGAAAGAAGTTGTGAATCATGCAACAAAGCTCAATGAAGCAATCTTTGGTATGAAAGGTGTTCCTGTCGTAAGAGCTCAAATATCTTTTGGGGGTCACTACGATGGACTTTGAATCTCAGCCGTCATAATAGTTCATATGGTTCAGATCGAGTTTTATTCACCCACAAGCTTCATAATGTACATATATGAATGTAGTGTAACGTTTTGTAAATTTATATTATTATTTTGTTCAAATATTGATTAATTATGTGTTGTTAATAGATCATTGTGAAATTTCATGTAGTTTTTATTTTTTATATTAATTTCATGTAGTGTAACGTTTTATAAATTTATATTATATTGTTCAAATATTTTTTTCCTTGAATCCTCATAAAGTCATACTTCAAGTCTTCAATTATAATTTTTTTTATAAAGATATGAGTATAGTTGAATGTTACCAATAAAATGGTTTTTTTTTTTTGGGAAAATAGTTGATGACAAAAAAAAAAAAAAATCAGAAAATAGTTAATCTTTCTTTGTATCTCATAAAATTGGTAATTTATCTCGTTAGTTTAAAAGTCATTTGCCACTGTGAAAAAGGGCTAGACCGTAAATTGTAACTGGATCTCAAATCGGACCGTCGATTTTATAATCGAACGGTTAATAAAGATCCCAAAGAGATGCCCTAAAAGGTCTATAAACCACCTTTACCTCCCATTTACAGAGTCGAGCGAGAAAGAAAGAGAGACACGCTTCTGGTCAGTTTCGTTAAACCCGCCGGAGATATTAGCGACTACGGTGGTCTTACTCTTCTGACGTCGTAGAATTCATCGGAATTTCTGCGTTTGCCAGTCAGATTCACCGGAACTTCTGGATCCTCCTGACAAAAGGTAAATTGAGAACAGTTTGCAGAGCGCACGCTTCTTTCTCTGATTTTTCGGAGAAATTTCACATTTTTTTCGTGGGAAATTCATCCTCCTCAATTTGAATCAATCTCTCTCTTTTGATTTTTTTTTTTTTTTTCAGTTCCCAACATTGAAAATCCTCACTTTTTGGATAAATTCTTCAGCTGGGACGATCAGAGAGATAGCTTCAAAAATGTCGTCATCGTTAGAACAAGAAATCTTCTTACAGTGGGGAAACAAGAAGAGATTGAGATGTCTTAGAGCCAAAGACAAAAAGATCTCTCGCAGTAAAAACTCTTCCCGCTTTCTAGGTCAAGATACCTTCCTCCTTCAATCCACTAGATTCTCCAGGTAAACTTTGATTCCTTTATTGCTGTGAAATTGCTCAATTCAACTCTTGGAATCTCGATGCCAAAGACTCACAATTTCTTGGTGGGTTTTCTGATTTGTGTAGAGGATCAGAAGGAGCAATCCTCAGATCTGGACTACCAGATCGCCGGCTGGAGAAAGAAGAGAGGTATTATACGACGAGAGGTGTAGTTGATAACATTGGGAAAGTTTGTTTAGATGAAAACAATAATAATGGAGAAGATGGCAACAACAAGGAAGAGAGTATGTGGCCTAAGCTGTTTATAACATTATCAAACAAAGAGAAAGAAGAAGATTTCATGGCTATGAAAGGTTGCAAACCTTCTCATAGGCCTAAGAAGAGAGCCAAACTCATCCAAAGAAGCTTACTTGTGAGTTTTCAATACTCTTTTTTTTTGTCGTTTCAAAAAAGTGTTTTGAAGATTCTTCACTTGTCTGTTTACAGTTTTGAGAATAATGTTTTGGTTGGACATATTTACAGTTGGTGAGTCCTGGAACATGGTTGGCTGACTTGTGCCCAGATAGATATGATGTTAGGGTGAAGAAGAGCTCTAAGAAGGTAAGGACTTTTATCATTTTTATTCCTGTGATTCTACATATAGTGATTGAGATCAACATTTGTGTAATTTTGCTAAAGATATGATGATGATGTGTGTGTGTGTTGTGTTTGTGTTGCAGAGGCGAGCAAGAGGGCTAAAAGCTATGGGAAATATGGAGACTGATTCAGATTGACATGTTTTAACATTAGTTTATTAATTAGAAATGTTTGCGTATTGATCTAAGCTAACTTCCGTGGGTTTACTTAAGCAATCTTAAAAAAGTATTTTAGATGAAATTATTCGGTTGAGCATTTTGAATTATAATTCACAAGGAAATATCATTTCTTTTGTGACAATGTATGTTCTTGTTGTAACTTGTAACTCTATCAAAATCTATTGTTTCAGATAATGTACTGTTGTCCTATTTGGCATAACTTAATCATGGGCTCAAGTGTAACCAATAATTGTATGACATGTACATCTTCATTTTCTTTGTGATGGAACAATGAAAAATCTGTTACAATTTGTGTTTCAAATGAGAAATCAATCACTGGATTTGACTGCGAAAAGATAAAAAAAGTCAAGTACTAGTAAACTTTCCTGAAATCACAAGCATGGTGAATAACTTAACAACATAAATCTTCATTTATAACTTTTTCGTGTATAAGTCTAGTTATTTACAGGACTAAATGAGTGTTCTTTTCCAGCGGATAGATACGATAAGGAAGGTGTAAAGGAGGAAGCTTCTTTTGTTGTAGCAGGATTCAGATGGTAGAGAGAGCTTTTCCATCTTTTTTTTTAGCAAACTAATTGGGAATAGGCTTAGCAGCTTGAAGCATTTCCACTATTAGTGTCTTCACATCCCTGCAAACACCACCACCATTCAAGAGTTACTCAATCAGTTTTGCAACAGTCTAACAATGAAGGGAATCAGTACTTTTAACTCTAGACCAAAACTGTGCACAAAATTGCAACATAGATCTTACTTTCTGTCTTGTGCGGGTCTTGGGAATGGAACTCGGAGCTTGAAGGTATTCCCTTGAAGACTAGCCTGTAATGAAGAAGAGGACATATGTTTCATAAACTGAAAGATAAAGGATTCGAGGAAGGATTCCGATTATTAGAAAACACACCTTAACGTTGAAACCAAGGCTGTCCAAATCAAGCATCAAGGCGCTCTCGACCTGACATTTAAGGAAGTTTACACATTCTACAGTTTAATTGTGATGTTTGTGAATATATCGGTATGGTATGATCGTCTCTCGAAGACAAACAGTCCTAGGATTAACCAGACTTCATATAATTAAATGTTCATAACGTATGCTTTATGTAGACCAAGATTAAGACGATAAATTCAATAGTATTACTTACAGGTATGGACGTCACATTGTGTACTATGGCTTTGGTATCCTCTTCATGGTCTTTATTCATGTGAGACTGCCGAAATTAAAAGGAGTTACTACACATCCACCGCCGATATGTTGATAAAAATTGTAGTGGGGATATGATTGTTATACCGTCACAGGCTTTGCATACTGAGCTATAGGATCGACTTTGGCTGCTTGGTACTTCTCTTTGCTGAATTCTGGAAATTAGAGATTTCAAAGAGTAAGTAAAAAAATTAGCAGGATCACCTAATTGGATCACAAAAGTTAGGATATTTAGAAGATGAAGCAGAAAAGATACCTCCAGATCCTAGAAAAGCAGTTGCAATCCCTGAAACATATCTAACCACTTTCGGTTCGATTCGCATAAAACTGAAGTCCCCGAAATCAACCTTCAGAGTTTCAGGAAGAAAAGGTTCAGTTAACTAATTGAGATGTCATGATACATTTTGTCTTTGGGAGGTTCTACACTTTCTAGTCAGTACAAGAAAGAGTGCTTACCCAGAAAGCACTGGGATGCTTGGCTAAATAGGCAGATCGAACAGCCGCTTGATCTTTTTCAGAAACCTAAATGATACATAGAAAAACATTCAAGCATTGGCACTGTATTTGAATGCAAGTGTATATAGTGCAACACAGCAAAAAAACATACCAGGACTGCATCACCATGTAGGGTGATCCTCAAACCGGTCCTATCCTCTGGGTCTCTAGCAATTAGTAATGAGCATTTTGGATTAGCTAGCAGATCCTGCAAACGGTAGAAATTCTCCAGATGAATTATATGGCCAAGACATCTAAATCTGAGGAAATAGACACAATGGCTCTTTTACTTTGCCCCGGCATCACTTCGATAATCCACACATTTTCAGTTTGTTAAGTGTAAACTATGGCTCAATCAGCTCCAAATTGCAGCAAAACAGAGGTGAATAATCATAAGTCCTTGAATAAGAAACAAACCTTCGTATGAACTGCCAAGCTACTAACTGCCAGAATCGGAGAACCATCAGCATCACATGCAAAATCAACCATTGACCCTGAAGGATAACCCTCATATTTCTGCACCAGATCAAAATTTGATAAATGAGATACAGTCAAGGTGGATTATAAAATTGTACTGCGAGACCGGTGTACATATATGATATATATCCTTCATCTCCTCTCTGAGAAACCATATTCATAGAAGAAAACTTAATTCCTCACCTGAGAAAAAGTGGAAAGCATACCACGGACACTACCATTAAGAACAGTCCGGATTTCGTCAACTGGAGAAAGACGAGCAGCCTTCTCCTGGAAATCAGACGACCACATAGCAATAGAGTTAAACCCATCTCTTACAAAACCAAGTTAACTTTCTTCACATCGCCTTGAGAATACATGAATGATTATCAATCAAATCATATAGATAGATATATTCACAGAGAAAGCTTACAAAATTGGCAAATAAGTTACCTCGTGAGCTTGAATCAATTTGAAAACATCTGTATCACTGTTGACACTCCCCGATGACACAGCCTGATTAGTAGGTATATGACACAAAGTTTAGAAGTTTTCAACTATTGAACTCAAAGCACATTGATCTAACTTCCAAATACATGAAATAAGGGATTAGCATAACAAAGAATCGTTGACTAAAATAACTTTCCTCATCCAATCTACATAGCATCCTCGTAGAGCTATATTCATTAGCCAGGAATTTTACAAAAGATTCGAACTTTTCTTTCTTCTAATGACAGATAAAGGATATAAAACTAATTCAGGGAAAACAAGAACACATCATTGGCGCACACATTACAGATCAAAGAGCCACATCGAGACACAGATTCACTGATTTTTTTAACTATACCAACAAAACCCACACACTACAATCCAAAATCAGAACACAGATTCATCAATAACACACCAAACCTAGAATTTCCCAGATAGATACCTGAGAAGAAGACTGAGCTGCTGAGGCCATGGTGAGAGGAGAATATCGGCGGCGGACGGTGGGAAAATTGACGGCGGAGATTGAAGCTCGATGAATAAGACATGTAGGGAACAATCTAGACGTGATTAAAGGCGTTGAAAAATGGGCTACAAGCGACTTCATCTTCTTTCTCACGAAACCTTTGATGTTCTTTGATTTACACGTCTCTCTGCTTTTTTTTTTTTCTCTCTGTAACGACAATTCCTCACAATCCGGTTTGGTTTAAAATTTCCCGGTTAAATATGGTATTCAATTTATTTATGTCCCTTTCGGTTTACAAACAAACAAATTACAAACACAAATGTCGAAAATTAACAGACGAAGGAATCAAAGGATCAAATTTCCGTTGAAACTGCGCCGGGATGTTAATCGCTATGAGTACGGCGATCGAATCCGGCGCCGGAATCGAAGCAGAGGTATGATCCGAGAGAGGAAGCGAGACGACGGAGTTGGAGGAGAGGGATGCCGAAGATGAAATGAAGGACGGTGGCGCGAGGAAGTCTCTCGGGGTTACATGCTACATATTGCCAGAGATCCGCCGATAGATTCACTGTCGTCTCCACCAATCGACTATTCAGCACCATTTTTTGTCTCAAATTTGCCCCGTGATCGTGTTTTGTTTTGTTCTTTTTTTATATTGCAGAACTCAGGATCTAAAAAATTTAGAAAAATTGCAAACAGAACCCTCAATATTTTCGAACTATTCAAATAAGATCTAGAGTTTTTCTGAATCAATTTTTCACTATCATACTTAAAATTATTATTTTTGACCCCCGAAAAATATCAAAATTACTAAATACTATGATATGTAAACTAATGGTTTGTGTTAGTATAATCGTTGTTGATTGGCATGGCTCTTGTTGTTGTTTGTATAGGATCGAATAAATCAACTTGTTTCTTACTTTAAATGGTGTGACTTAAACTGTTATATTCTGATCTAGCTTTGTAAGAAGCTGCAGATGTTTTAAAAAAGATTCTGATGTTGAATGATTTCATTAGTTGAAACTTCTTAAGAATTTGCACTGTTTCAGGAAAGTAATAAACAGAGAACACCCATCAAAGTAAAAGGAAAAACAAATCTCAGCCGTTAGATTATGGTGAAGGTTACTCGTTTTGAAGGAAGCCTTTGTCTTCTAAATAAAAGATGACTTCCTCAGCCATAGCTACAGGGGAAGGACACTCTCCCTCTTTCTCTTTCAGCTCTATCTGTTATGTTTCAAAACATACAAAAGAAATACAGAAACATATTCACATACACGTATAGTTTGCGATATCTTATATTGACATGGATCATACCTCACAGTTCAAGGGAGATTCATATGGATCATCTATTCCAGTGAAACCTACACAAAGGGTATGAAGAAACAAAAAACTTTATATAACAACTCAAATAATACTGAAGCAAATTGCTATCTTCTATTTATATGGAATCTTGAAGCTTATGTTATCTCACCTTTGATCTTCCCTGCACGTGCAAGCTTGTATAGGCCTTTAGGGTCTCTTGCTTCACACAATTGCAGAGACATATTCATGAAAACCTAACAAGTTTATTATGCCACAATATCAAACAAGATGTTTTTAAGATCCAACCGAATGGGGGTTACAAACTGTAAAGTCTGGTTTCGAATAGCTTGCCTCAATAAAAGATGAATCCTGCATCATTTCCCTGCAGGCGTCACGGTCTTTTCTATACGGGGATATGAGGCTGGCAATACAGATCAAACCAGCATCTGCAAAAAGTTTGGCTACTTCTCCTGCATTTAGAACAAATTGTTCGTCTTCTTTAGACTTTAGTATTGCCCTTTACAGAAGTTTCTTTTCAACATTAACCAGAATCTATCAGCTTTTAGGTGTATATCAATGCCGTATTGGTACAATGTAAACCATAACTACTGATATTATGAGACACCCTTTTAAAGGATTTGCATTTGTATTACTGACTTTCTTCGGAATCAGACTTTCATCAACTGAATGCAAAAAATAATAAGCAACTATGTACATACCGACCCTGCGTATATTTTCCACTCTATCCTCTGCCTTGAAACCAAGATCTTTGTTCAAACCATGACGAAGATTGTCGCCATCAAGAATGTATGATAGCTTTCCCCGGTTGTTCAGCTCTCTACTCAGCGAGCAAGCTAACGTGCTTTTCCCTGCACAAAGTTTCAGCCTAAGATTTTAGAATATATATACAGAGGCATAAAGAAGCCACCTCAAGTAATCATCACAATGGGAAAAGAATTAAGATTGCTAAGAAGATTGACCTGAGCCACTGAGCCCTGTGATCCACACCACACAACCCTTCTGGTTTAACAACTTCTGCCTTTCAGTTTTCCCAATGGGTGATTCTTGCCAAAATATGTTTGTAGAATTTCCCACTGTCGACATTCTCAAAAGTCTGCCTGTTAATCTGATCTATCACCAAAACTCAGAGATCTAAACCACCAGAAATTTCATTCAATCTGCAAGGACATGTTCAAAAAACATTAACATGACCAGTCTTCTTGAAAAATTTCAAAGGTATAGAAGAAGGTTCACACCAGGAAACACTGATTCTCAAAAGAGCAAAAGAAAGTTTCCTACAATCCAATGTTATAACCTCGTTGATGAGATTATGTCCCTCCTTTAACATAAACTGGAAGACCAAGAGAATAATAATAACTTTTCTGCATCATATGATCTCACTATGATCTTGTGGCTAATAAAATTAAGTCCTTTAATAAATAAATAGGTTTCTAAATTCCAGAATCATAGCCAAACTAAATCTAAAATTTCAGAGCAGCTCCAGAAGAAAGATCAACACACCAACTAAATTCAAATTCTTTCTGACAACTCATGATCTATGAAATGGTCACTCTAAAATGTAAGTCATTTCCTCCAAGCCCACCAAGAGAATCACAGATTAAAACGAGTAGATTACAGGAAAGTTCTTCCTGCATTGAGAAAATAATTACCTTGGAATCAATGTGCTCTGCTTCTCGAATAAAGGAAGAGGTTTTTTTAAGCTTATTCCTGTGTGTGTGTTTTTAACTTTTGCTTTGTTCCATCTCCTCGAGTTTCTTGGGGTCATTGTGAGTGGGAAAATGGAAACCGACATTAATGGAGTGGCAGACAGATGGAGAGAGGAGAGCGATGGGGGTGAATGGTAATAATGAGACTCTGTCTCTGAAGACTTTTTTACTTGAGAGCAGCATTTATTAACAAGAGTTTAGTTTTTCACTTAGATATTGTTGGGCTTCAAAGCCCATAACTTTAAGGCTGTAGTTAACTGGGTTTTTCTTTTTAAACGAATATATAGGACAATTATGACCTTGAATTGATTTTTGAATTTTAGGTTTGATTTTAGACTTTTAAATATTTTAAATACATTTTTAGCTTTTCGTAGTTTGTTTATTAGGGAAATGGCCTTTTAGGAGAAAAAACCAACTGGTTATGTGTATATTTGTTTGAGTTATTTGTTTTATCATTTATTAAAAAGGGATATAAAGCTAATGCATTTTTTTTTTTTTTTCCTCGTGGATATAAAGCTAATGCATAACGTTTTAAAAATACTAAATCCTTGACATTAGCTACTAATACCATGAACCGGATTTTTTATTGGACTATTACTTTTATATATTGGTTTGACCAAAGAGGGTGAGATCAAATTTGGAAACACTAGATTACGGTCAATGTTGTTATTACAAAATTGATATCTTCTTTTGGAAATTGAAAGAGAAAGAAATCTTGGTGGAAATCCACAATAAATCAATTATATTAGTGGAAGCATAAATCATGGGGAATCTCTTTTCCAGAAAGATTCTTTGGTGGTGGAATCTTGTAATTGTTTATGTTTCTTGATTTGTTGCATCCTCTCGTGTCCTCCTCTAATTCCAAAAAGATTCTGATTTGAGTATCTAAAAAAACATATTTGCGTAGAATATTTTCAATTAAAATGGAATATTGTATGTGTGTAATAAGTTTATACGTTTTTTTCCACTAGCTCACTAAAGTCCATACGTTTTTTTGTCACCACTCACAAAAGTGTATACGCTATATATGTGTAGGGGGCAACTAGAATAGAATAAGTTAATAACACGTAAAGATCTTATGACATGCAAGATTCATTTCGGGTCGTATATCACAAATATGTACATGATTATAAATATATATAAATGTATCTAATAAAACAAAAGTATTATCTTGCCACATCAACGTCTTACAATTTGACGACAATAATTTTCATGCACGAGTATAGACTTATAGTCTAGTGCATGCTAGACCATTATTGTATTCATATTTTTTTATGTTTAAAAAGAAAAAAAAAAAAACTGTGAAACAATATGATCAAGAGGTTGCTTATTAGGTACTAAGTAATACGAAATGTCATATTTTAGTTTTTCATTAATATTTGATTAATCTGGATTTAAAATGAATAAAATGACATAGTGTGACACAATTAGATAAATTTTACGAGCTTATCTCTTTCATCCATGTAATATTATAATCCTGTGGCATCTTGATTTTAATTTTCCTATTTTTTGTTCTGATCTTTTTGGAATGAAAATAATATATTTATTCTGCTTGATTAGTCTACGGATTTCGTTTTCATTAATGAATATTCCATTATTCTGATCTAATTTATACACATGGAAGACATGTGCAATTTCTATAAACTTTTTTTATTATTATTGTGTCTGAAAACTTTTCTAAATGGACACATGATAGTATTCTGAATACTCAAATCAGGATCAATTATGGGTATCATCTTATTTGGTTATTCATATTCCTTATATAATTTCTCGTTTATTTAAAAAAAAAAAAAATCATTCTCATATTCCTTAACACATCAACACAAAGTGTCTACGTATCTCTCTATATAAATACACTTGCAATATAACATAAGCAAGAATCACATTTTTCCAACTGTTTTCATATTAGAGTCTCTGATCAAATAAACCCAAAATAAAAAAGAGAGAAGAGAGCCATGAATGCTTTAGCAGCAACCAACAGAAACTTCAAGCTAGCTTCTAGGCTTCTTGGTTTAGACTCAAAGCTCGAGAAAAGTCTTCTCATTCCCTTCAGAGAGATCAAGGTTCGATTGATTATTCCTCTGTTTTCTTCTTCCGATCCGTTTCAAGATCATTAAACCGGAACTAACCAAACATTGCAGGTGGAATGTACTATACCGAAAGATGATGGAACTCTTGCATCGTTTGTTGGATTCAGAGTTCAACACGACAATGCAAGAGGTCCCATGAAAGGTGGAATCAGATATCATCCAGAGGTTTGTTTTATTTACTCTGTTTTTTTCTACATCAAACCAAACCAAATTCAATATTGGCATGAACTAAACCAGATTTCGGTTATCGACAGGTCGAACCGGATGAAGTAAACGCTTTGGCTCAACTTATGACATGGAAAACAGCAGTGGCTAAGATACCTTACGGAGGAGCCAAAGGAGGAATCGGTTGTGACCCGAGCCAGCTAAGTATCTCAGAGCTGGAACGTTTGACTCGAGTTTTCACTCAGAAGATCCATGATCTCATCGGGATTCATACCGATGTTCCAGCTCCTGATATGGGAACCGGTCCTCAGGTTTTAAAAACATGATCTTGAAATCTCCTTCTTTTACTTTCCATTGGAGTTCTTATGTGTTGTTGTTGTTGTCTGAAATATAGTGATGAAATTTTTCAGACAATGGCTTGGATTCTTGATGAATACTCAAAATTCCATGGGCACTCGCCTGCTGTGGTGACCGGAAAACCCATTGTAAGTGACCGTTCTAATCACGATTTTAGGTCGGTTCGGTTTATGTGTTCAACCAATTTAATACTGAATGAGATGTGAGTTTTGAGCAGGATCTCGGTGGATCTCTTGGAAGAGATGCTGCTACAGGAAGAGGAGTGTTATTTGCAACAGAAGCTTTACTCAATGAACATGGAAAGAGCATATCTGGACAGCGATTCGCTATCCAGGTATAAGAAGTTCAAATTATTTACTCATAGAGATTACTTGTTTCTGTGTGTGAAGGCACTCACACTGTCTCTGTGTTTTAGGGTTTTGGAAATGTGGGTTCTTGGGCAGCGAGGTTGATAAGTGAAAAAGGTGGTAAGATTGTGGCGGTGAGTGATGTCACAGGAGCAATCAAGAACAAGAATGGAATTGATATCATGAGTTTGCTCGAGCATGCCGAAGAAAACAGAGGAATCAAAGGGTTTGATGGTGCTGATTCAACCGATCCTGATTCGATTCTTGTCGAAGATTGTGATATTCTTGTCCCTGCAGCTCTAGGCGGTGTCATCAACAGGTCTTTATAGCTTCTTATCTCATAAATTAATCTTTTCTCTTTCATGATTTTCTTATGAAACTCTCTCTCTTTGGTCTGTTTTTAGGCAAAATGCAAACGAAATCAAAGCGAAATTCATCATTGAAGGTGCTAATCACCCAACTGATCCTGAGGCTGATGAGGTTATTCGAAAATCTATTACTTTGTTTTTGCTATTTCTTCTTCTCAAACTCACGTAACAGAGACTATGTTTTATTATCTGTCTCCGCAGATCTTGAAGAAGAACGGTGTTGTAATCCTCCCAGATATATACGCAAACTCGGGAGGAGTCACTGTAAGTTACTTCGAGTGGGTTCAGGTAAGACTCTAAAATCAAGAATGTATGACCTAAGCTGAATCTGAAGCCAGTCGATCAAAACACTGATTCATGTAATATATGTGTGCAGAACATACAAGGATTCATGTGGGATGAGGAAAAGGTGAATAAGGAGCTAAAGTCCTACATGACTCGCGGGTTCAAAGACTTGAAAGAGATGTGTATGACTCACTCATGTGATCTTCGTATGGGAGCTTTCACTCTTGGTATTAACCGTGTCGCTCAAGCTACCATTATCAGAGGCTGGGGTTCTTGAAACCCCATGACAACTAAAGAACAAGAATTCAGAAAATCCTTCAATATTGTTGATTTGCTTTGCGATTTGAATCAATTTTCGAGTAATAAAAACTATGTGCTGATTGCAGTGTAACCTTCTCTAATTTTCTATCAAAGGAAGCTAATTTGATGCAAATTTTTTTACTCCATAGATTAAACAAAAGTCTTGAAAATTGAGAATCTGGGAAAACGATAGTCATTGATAAAACAAAGGGTACAAGTTTGGATAAGGCTTATAAAGTAGGAGAAGAATCTAAAATCTTCCTCGGCCTCTAAAGCTTCCACGAGAGCCACCGCGTGGTGGAAATCTACCACCTCTTGGAGCGCCTCTACCTCTAAAAGATCCACCTCTTCCACGACCTCTACCATCACCTCTTCCACGACCTGCACCTCCACGTCCACCCGTTGACTGACCCCTGGAAGAACAAAGACATACCGTTAAATGGAGTTTGCTACAATTAACAACTTTTAAACTAACACTGTATCTCAACTCTCGATTGTTAAGACGAAAAAAGCTAATTGCTAAGGTTAACCGTCTCTAGCTCACTAATGTTATTTCAAGTTCAGGATTTTGACCAATGATGTGTTAAGAAGTGGGGCTTACTTTGGCTGAGGAAGGAATCGAGAGAGAGGCAAAAGCTTGTAAGGGTCGATGAAGAACTTATCTCCTGGAGAATAGGAGGTGGCTACAATACCTTCCATCATTTTGATAGAAAACAACTGAAGAAGAAACAAAACAGAGTTAATTTCTGAAACCTCTAGTTTGCTTATAACTGGAAGAAGAACACAGAGATGGAGAACTTACAGATTCATTAATAGGGCCAAAGATTTCATCTACTTTCCCAATCTGAGTCTTGTTCTCTAGGTAGATGGCAGCATTAAAATGAGGAATCTTCTCATTTGAGAGTTTAGTCACAGCATCTCCCTCGCAAGCATGAAGGAAAGTTGCGACCTCTGTAACCAAAGAAAGAACCTCATCACAAACGAATCAAGAGGAAATGTCTTCACAAGCATATACTGAAACTAATAATAAACAAGACACACAAATCCGTCAAAAGCATCATACTTGTAAAATAGCTTAGTGGAGTGTTTTCTCTACATAGATTCCAACAAGACTAAGTTCAATCAAGGGTAATCAAAGTAGCATGATACGATTCGTCAATGAGAAATCAATGATAAAAGTTGAACTTTAGTTCTTGTACATTACTACTACACATTCAAGAATCAGCTCATTCATTTCAAAGCTCCGATTACAAATCCAACATCTTTAATAGTGTCTTTCAAAAATCAATGAAGAAGTAAAAGCTATGTCAAGTAAAGAAACGAACCCACGACTTCGCTAGGAGGACCTTCGTCTCTGAAACCACCAAAGCGACCGCCTCCACCACCAAAGCGTCCTCCTCCTCCACCGAATCTACCGCCACCTCCACCGAATCTACCGCCACCACCACCGTCTCGTCCTCCCCTTCCACGGAAACCCCCGCCGCCTCTCATCGGTGGTCTCATCTTTTCTCCTTTCTCAGATTCCTCAAAGACTGCGTTTTTTTCTTTCTCTCTGCCTCTCTTCAGTGGAGGGTTTTAGGGTTTAATTGAGAGCGACGACAACCAAATGGTACAAGACTGTGGGTATTTAGGGTTTTCTGTAATCGTTCGACCGGGTATGGTTATTTAAACCGGATATCAATCTAACATTGAACCAACTCTGTTCATCTCTGACCGTTATCAGTGCTACTTGAATGTTGTTGTTTTTGGAGATCCCTATTTTGGACGGTCTAGATCTGATCATGACTGTTTATACGCAAACCGGGCCGTCGATATGACATTAAAACCAATGGGCCTCATATATATTATTTTAGCCCAATAAATAACTCCGCGGTAAATGATAGAGAGAATTCAAATAGTAAAGAATAACTTTTGTTTTTCGATTACAAATTAAACACAAAGAAGCTAAACACAAATGAAGAGTTCGATGATAGAAGTTTGTTGCAGAATAATGTCAAGAACTCATTCAACGACCAAAGATGTTGTCCAAGCAGAAGTAGAGGAAGCAGAGAAGAGTAAGAAACAGCATTATTAGAGACCAAGGTGAGAGGACTACTTTCAAGGAAGGTCAAACAATTGTCATTGAGCAATGAGAAGTGGAGATGGTCACAAACAGAGAAACTCGTTGGAGTCTCCACAGTGGTGGATCAGCTGGGATGATACCAAGTAAAGCCGTCACGAAACCAAAGAGGAAGAGTAATTTGGTCAAATGTATCACGCTCTATAACTTTTTTGGCAGAGGAGATTTGGGGAAACTAAAGAGAAATAGTGTAAGAGGAAGAGAGGCGACCGCATTTTTATAACCACTAATTTTTACTGTGGTTGTTTTAGTTCTTCTACTACTCTAAACAGGTAAGATGTATCTGTTTCTCTTCATGACCTCACTTCATTGACTAGGTGACCACTCTGTTTACGCATTGAATAGCTCAAATAACCAGCTAACCACATATATTAACGCAACAGCTACAAGAATATATATGCTCCATGTTTCATTAGCAAACTGTCCGACCATAACATATTGATGTTATGAACATATTTTTCTCCCATTTGTCCTGAAAACAAAAGTGCAGAGCTAAAGTCAGTACAATAGAAAACAATAAAATGGATAAGAATCAAAAAGTTTATAAGTTTCATGTTTGAAATCCTAAGAATACACCTTGATATAGGAGCTAGGGAAGGAAGAAGTACGTAAAGTCTCTTGGATTTCATCGGTTATTTTTCGTTTGGGTATACTCAATATAAGAGCTGCTTGATCAGCTGTTGCAGCCATTGATGTTATCCTGTATCCACTCTCCAACCTTCGATTTATATCTTCACTTGGGTTCAAGAAGTCAAGCTCCATCACCTATATAGTATATAAACATCATCAATACATTATAGTCTAGATTATAGAGCATGCCTCCCAAAAAAGGAAAAAGGTAATAAAAATCTGAACCTGTTCAGAGAAGCCTGAGTTCCTGGACATTACTACACCCCAACCACTCCCAGCAGTGGTCATGGATGTTACATGAAAACCTTCTTTCCACTTTTTATCCATCCACTTTAATGGAATTGAGTGGCTGGTTTTGTATGATTGCTTGGTATAAAGAGTTCCTATAGAATTACATGAAGTTGAATTTTTTAAGTAAAAACCGGCTTGATGATGGCACAATGAATCAAATAAGTAAGACAAATACCAACCTTTTGACATAACGACCAACGAGCCCCCATTATTTGCACCAGCTATGGAACTGATATAGTAGTTCTTCTCCCATTGTTTCATAATCCAGTCCTGCCAAGAAAAAGATAAAACAACTGGTGAGCTGCTTCTATATATATATATAGTGGAGCATACATAGCCATATAAGTAATGGACATGATAGTACCTTGGGGAGGAAGGCTGAGATAACTGTATAAACTTGAGAAGTGAAACCAGTCCCTTTATCCACGACGAATGCCCATAGATTAGCTTCTGATGCTACACAGCTTATAAAAAGGCCATCATTGTTAGCTTTCTCTACATGATGGTGCAACCTTGAATTTGCTACGTTGTGATGAAATCTACAAGAGCAACAAACGCAAAACCTAAATTTTTTAAAACCTTGATACTCAAGAAAAGAGTGATGGATCTAAACATTCATTCAAACCTCTGTTTCATAGGAGGACGTTTGTTATAGACTGAAATCCATTGGAACGTAGGAGTACTTGCGATTTTTTCTATTTGTAAATCACTCAAATCCGAGCAAAGTCTACTTGTTGGGTCTTTCTCTTTCTCTCTGCATAATCAAAACATAAAAAATCGTGTTAATTTGTTTAATAATCTCGTGTTAACTAATACTAATTCATCCAGAATTACTTCTTCTCAGGGCATGAATCACGTCCGCCACCACCAGTTCTTCCGCTGCCCATCGGTGGTCTCATTTTTTCTACTTCCCTAATGATTCCACCTCCACAAAGCCTGCGTTTATCCTCTCTGTTTCTTCGGTAATCGAGAGGCTTTTTTTATTAGGGTTTTAATTGGGTATTATCCGAACCGGATTAGGTTTGTTTGAACCGGGAATTAGTCTAACATTTAACCAAACTGTTTGATTCTTCTTCTTCTTCTTCTTCTTTTTTTTTTTGTTGTTTTTAATACAAAAGCTGTTTGATTCTTCTTCTCAAGTAACCAAAGTGATTGAGTAACTGTTTTTTATTTAAAAATATTTTCCAGGTTACTATCACCAGAATAAACTCAGGAAGGAAACAAAGATTTCATTTCCTCTGTTTCTGGGAGATGGTGTTGGTGGTGATGATATGAATCGCTGAAGTAGCTAATCACATATACATTAAACAAATACAGCCATAAGTAATCCACAAGGACAACCTATGAGGGCAACATTCCATGAAAACATTGCTCCCTCTTCCTCTTATTGGTTGCTCGGTCTGTGGTGTACGTAGAACATGATACTTGGATTTGCATTCCACAGAGTTTGTTGTAAATTGTTTGGATCGTTCAATCTGTCTAGCTGAGGTCTTTAATTTCATGAAAATTCTACTAGTAAGCTTGTTGTTGCCCAACTCGAAAACATATAGCTCGCTGACAGAGCTTGTAAAGTTTGAGGGATTTTTCCAGAGAGATTGTTGTGTGAAAGGTCTAAAATCTCTAGCTTCTCAAGATTTCAAAAACTTTTGATTAAAACCAGTGCAATCATGTCTAATGGCCCATTCATCCTCTATCTTTGTGGGATATCAATCCGAAAATATAAGTCGAGATTGCCTAAAGAAGTTAATATCTCAAAAACTTTGTGGGATCCAATTGATGCATGTAAAATTAGAAAAAAGACTCCGTGTTTCATGATGGTGACAGCTGGGCAAATAACTCTTTACATGTTTAAAAGTTAACCACGGTAAAAGAAGAGATAACCATGTGGAAAAATATTTAAGGCCTAAAACAACATTTTGGGAAGTGATTTAACAACAATTTTTTTCATTTAATATCGCTGTTGTCGGAATGTCAAAGAACCTTAGAGTCAAATCTAGCTTTAGACCACTCTTCTCTTCTCCACAAGGACGAAAATGGCGGTTTTGTTTCAAATCCCTCACTTTATGCCACATGAAGCTCTCTTTCTCCATTTACTTGGTTGCCCAAATCCTCTTGACCTCACTCATTCCCTTCGTTACCGGAGCACACTCGAGTTACCGTACAGTTGAATAACGTACAAGTCATCAAAAGAAGGAATGGGATTGAATTGCGCCGTGATGAGGTATCTGTGTTCTGATTTTGTTTTGGTTTTGAAAGAGAATGACAAATTCAAGTTTCCTGGTGGAGCTGATCAGTACTTGGATCAGAAGATCTCAAAGGTTAATCGATTTCAATGAATCATTATTTGTATCTGTTTTCATTATTGAATCTCAAGTTACTGTGTTTTTGTGCTTGTATGTGTAGCTGATTCCTGTTATGTATCAGCTTTGTTGTTTGTTCTTGACATTGGATGTTGTGTGTTCGTCGGAGGGATCGACGATGAGGACAAGCGGTTAGTAGGTTTACATTGGTTTTGAAATTAAATTGATTTTGGTGCGGTTTATTTAATTGATTTTCGGTTCGGTTTAAACTGGTTTAGAGAAGAAAACAAAAAATATTCACGCGATGGAAAATTTGGAGAGAAGTGCGTCGATTGAAAAAGGCCCTTCAGGAATTGCTCTCACTCGCGCAACGCGCACTTTGTGCGAGTGGGTCTGAAATAGAGCCTTCTGATTGGCTGAAAAACTCTAAAAAAAGTGAAATAGTAGACATGTTGCTAGCTCTTCTCTTATATGTTATTATTATTATTTTTTTTTTTGTTAAAAAGTTTTTCGTCTTCTTCTCTCAATCTGATGAAACGAAAGTTGTTGTTTGTTTAGATACAATTGATTCTAGATACTTGAGATCTGATGGTAGTGATATTTTAGATACTTGAGATTTAGTATTTGATCTATAAAGATTTCATATTTGTTGATTTTTGATGACTTGAAGCTCTCTGCAGATGCAAAAGAGTCTGAATATGGATGGGACTGCGTTTGAATCATTACGGTGTCTCTGTTGATGTTTCCTGTGATGTATCTACAAGTAGGCCTAGTATTCAAAAAATGCAAGCTAGGATCATCTTTATGAGACTAGGCCACTCAATACAGAGAATAAATGAATGCACTTGGACATGGACATGTTACATCTGAACCACCTACTGCTTCTGCTGCAATGTCATCTTCAACTCTTCTCCTACCTTCAAAAGCTATTAGTAAGCCAAAACTGTCCCAAGGTTCAAGTATGTAGTGGATTAAAAACATAGGTTGTGAAGCATCTTGGCTCTGGAAAATGCATGCCTATTTCAGAATTTTTGTGAAGCACTTTTCAGAATTTAATCATCTTTGTAATATGATTGTATCTAATAGATTATTTCTTGGTTGTGGCAGTTTTCCTCGGTTCACTGTGAGTGGTGTCAGTGCAGTCATCTTGCTTGGCAGTTTGATTACTCTTGGCTACATCGACGAGGATGAAGAAAGGCACAACTTTGAACACAAAGGAGGTAAGGCCTGAAGCTTTTTTTGGCCTATTCATACAGCACAAAAATGAGAAAGTTATTTGAATATAAGATTCTGCGAGCCATCAATTGGTTGGTCTCACTTTTTTAAAAAACTGCTGCTTGCTTAAGAGTTTCTATTCATTTGCTGAGTTGGTTATCACCTGGTTAGGACGGAGATTTTGAGGTTTTGGCAAAAACCATAAACTTGGATATTATACTTGAGCAGCGTTTTCTTACTGGCATTCTGTATATGATTCTATTTCAGGGTTTCTCTGCCCATTCGTCCCATACCTTCCAGTTCTTTGCATATTGATCAACACCTACTTGATCATCAACATTGGGTGAGTTAGTCTGATGGACCCATGTATGATACCAGTATATTGGGATGTTTCTAAACCCTTGCTGGTAATTTGTAATGGCAGAGCTGGGACATGGATCAGGGTCTTGGTATGGCTACTTATTGGAAGCATGATCTATCTCTTCTATGGCCGATCTCACAGCTTACTGAACAATGCGGTTTACGTTCCAAGGACGACTTGTACCAGAAAAACAACAGATCATCTTGCTTAAGATTGGTGGTTCAATGCAGCAGCTGAAGGGAGTCGAGCTCAAGCTTTGTTGTTGCTGAAGTAGCATCGAAAGAGAATTAAACAGTTTGGCACAAGATTAAAATACATACAAGAACATTTCATGTACATTGTTTAGTCATTCAAAACGTATAATGTCATTTTTGTCCCAACGTACATTGGACTTTGAAGTAGTCCATTTAAAAACTCTCATGAATCATCATGGTACTAACATGAAAGAAGACAGTGTTGTGGTTAGTATACTATTGAGGATCGGATCATCAGCCTTATCGACTTAGGCAATGAGTTGAGACTTCCTTCACCTTAATTAAACTCAGCACATTCTCTCACAAAAAAAAAAAAAAAAAAAAAAAAAAAAAAAAAAAAGGAAACAAAGGCAAAGAAAGAAAAAGGAAATAACAGAAAAAAGGAAATATTTTATGTGACCGTTAATTAATTGTGATTAGCAATTTCCTTTTTCTTTTGAACCTCTTTGCTTATAAATAGATGAGACTCTATTTCTTCCTTGTGAGAGAAATCAAAACTCTCTGTTTCTCGCTTCTTCTTCTTCTTCTTTGAAATAAATTAGGTCGCTGCTAAGAGTTAGGGTGATCGGAGCCGGAAAGCATATATCATCGTGAATGATGATATCCTCTGTCATCTTCAGTCGCCCTAAATCCACCGGATAATGATCTAGCCACCGAGGTCGATGTCACAATTAGGGGTGGATGTCGTAAGTGGTGGATGATGTTGGAAACTGATCCTATTCTTAATCCTACTTGAGATGAGATCAAGACAAGAGTGGAGAAGATGAGAAGAGACTGCAACAAAAGAGAGGAGAGAGATCGTAACAAGAGAAGAAAGAAAAAAAGAAGATGTGTTTGTGTTTGTGTCGTAAGAGAAAGAAGATGCAGAAAGAACAAAAAGGCCAATGGGCCTTGGTGTTGAATTGAAGGCCCAAATATTAAACTGGTTATTCACATGGATGTCACCGAAGAACGATGGGCTCAAATCTGACTTTAGAATGGCTTTTTCGTATCGGGCCTTCTTTGCTACCAAATCCAACCAGGTATTCCTTTCTTCATTCTTATTTTTGTTTTTGTTTCCTTTTATTTTTCTTTAATATTAGTTTAAATATTTAATTAGTTTATAAAAATTAAGTGTTAGTTAAACTAAATCATTTTAAAATAATAATTTTTTCACTTAAACTATAAAAATTTTACTAAAATTTAAAACAAATTTAACACTTAAAACTTTTAACTAAAACTATGTTAATTTTACTATTATTTTTTAAAAGTTAGTTTAAGTGTTAAATTTTAAAAACGTCGAAAACTAACCGCGCCTAGGCATCCTGTCCTTAGTTGGTCCGTAAGCTTTGGTGTTCGAAGTTCGATAAGGGTAAAATGGTCATTAAAAATTAAAAGAGGGCAAACTTAAAAATGGACTCTCAAAGGGGGCATTTTTGAAAAGGGGTATTGAAAAAGGGGCATTTTTAACAATTTCTCTTTTTTAAAACTAAAACCATGGCAATTTCACTAAAACTTTTTAAAAATTAGTTTAAGTGTTAAATTTTAAACACGTCGAAAACTAACCGCGCCTAGGCATCCCGTCCTTAATTGGTCCGTAAGCTTTTGGTGTTCGAAGTTCGGCAATGTTTTCACGTAATATAGATTTAACACTTAAACTCATTTTTAAAAAATAATTGTGTTTTTGACTAAAATTTAAAACAAATTTAACACTTAAACTTAAGAAATAAGTTTTTTAAAACTAAAACCATGTCAATTTCACTAAGTTTAAGTGTTAAATTTTAAACACGTCGAAAACTAACTGCGCTTAGGCATCCTGTCCTTAGCTGGTCCGTAAGCTTTGGTGTTCGAAGTTCGGCAATATTTTCACGTAGTATAAATTTAACTTAAACTCATTTTTAAAAAATAATAGTGATTTTGACTAAAATTTAAAACAAATTTAACACTTAAACTTTAAGAAATAACAATTTTTAAACTAAAACCATGTCAATTTCACAAAAATAATTAAAAATTAGTATAAGTGTTAAATTTTAAACACGTCGAAAACAAACCGCGCCTAGGCATCTTATCCGTAGTTGGTCCGTAAGTTTTGGTATTCGAAATTCGGCATGTTTTCACTTAATATAAATTTAACACAGTGATTTTCACTAAAATTTAAAACAAATTTAATACTTAAACTTTAAAAAATAGTTTTCAACTAAAACCATGTTAATTTTACTACCACTTTTTAAGAATTAGTTTAAGTGTTAAATTTTAAACACGTTGAAAACTAACCGAGCTTAGGCTTCTTGTCTTTACTTGGTCTGTAAGCTTTGGTGTTCAAAATTCGGCATGTTTTCACGTAATATATATTTAACACTTAAACTCATTTTAAAAAAAATAATAGTGTTTTTCACTAAAATTCTTTTAGTTTTTCTAAACTTTAGAATGCTTGAACTCACTGAACCCGAGAGGACAAGAGAGTGCAGATTCAGGTCTATCACTTGTCTGGTAGGGGAACGAGTGTTGCATCCGACGAGTTACCATTTGCAGCAACCTGAGTTTGGCCTCCATGTCTCTAAACCTTCCAAGGTGATTATTGCTGTGGACTGGTTATTGATATTCTGAGTCAGCAAGTTCTTGAACTCAACAAGGGATTGTATTTGGTCTTGTGGACAAGAGAAAGATATTTGTGAAATGAAGAAGACGAAGAACAAGAGGACACAAGAGAGAAGACATGGCTTCTGCATTTTTCCTCAGAGTTATTGGTTTTTTGCCAGTCACAGGTTCTTCTGTATGTCTTGCTATATAGTTGCAACAAGTCCAAAACGAGATTATAGCTAAAAGACTAAAATCCGAACAATGTAATGTTTTTGTTCATTATCAGTGATTGTAATGTGTAATATTTCCGAAAGCACTAAATATAAAAAAAAAGTTGACTTCTAAGATCGTGCTTTATGTCTGCATACTAAAAGAAAGAGTTGAAATTTCATAATGTTGACTTGTACGTTGACTCGACATTTGTTTATAAGATTTGGAGATTCAGTGTTGTTCAAGACTAAATGAAAACGATGCTTTGAATTGAAATATCTTACTTCTATTAAGATTTGTGATTTATATTCTATCTAATATTAATTAAAATCCACATTTTCAAAATTGGAAGCAAAAAACTGGAGACCAAAAGATGAAAACCTTACTTCTTAGAATTATATGTTCATTATAACAAACATGTTGCTTCCTCCTGATTCTGTTGTACTCAAATCAGGTACAAAGCCAAATAAGCCAGAAACTGCATGACTTTTCCAGCTCTTGATCAATTCTAGTAATAATGATGCTTCTCTTCTACTCCATTTTTTTTTTCTTTTTTCTTGTACTTACTACATACATAGAGACTCATTTCATTACACAGTCACATAGGTTGGCTCCTGGTTAAGCTTTACCTTTGGATTGTACTGAAACCGAAGCTACACGTTGTCAGGCTTCTAGAGAGAGATCATCCCTGAAACCCTAGAGCGAGAGTGAGAGAGGTTGAAACAGTATACTCCATGTTTCATCAGCAAACTGTCCGACCATAGCATATTGATGCAATGTACAGATTTTTTGCCCATTTCTCCTGAAATCAAAAATCCATGTCCAAGTCAGTTACATAGAACAAATGGAGAGGAATCCAAAGTTTTTAGTGTCATAACATGCTTCATTTTACACACCTTGACATGGGTACTTGGGAAGGCAGAAGTGCGGAGAGTCTCTTGGGTTTCATCGGTTATTTTTCGTTTAGGTATACTCAATATAAGAGCTGCTTGATCAGCTGTTGCAGCCATTGATGTTATCCTGTATCCACTTTCCCACCTTCGATGTATTCCTTCACTTGGGTACAAAAAGTCAAGCTCCACCACCTATAATATACACCACATAAACATCGTTAATACATTATATTGCCCTAAAAGGAAACAAAGAAACGTTTGAAATGCCCCAGGTAAAGAGATCCGAACCTGTTCAGAGTAGCCCGAGTTCCTGGACATTACTACACCCCAACGACTCCCAGCGGTGGTCATGGATGTTACATGAAAACCTTCTTTCCACTTTTTATTTATCCACTTGAATGGAAATGAGTCGCTGACTTTGTATGACTGCTGGGTATAAGGAGTTCCTATCGCATTACATGAAGTGGAATGAGTAAAACGGCTTTCATGCTTTAATGACTCAATAAGTTCATCGGCAAAGTTATCATCAGATGTGAATACCGACCTTTAGCCATAACAACCAACGAGCTCCCATTATTTGCACCAGCTATGGAACTGATATAGTAGTTCTTTTCCCATTGTTCCATAATCCAGTCCTGCAAACAATCCAGAAACAAATGTTGAGCTGCTATAGTCAGGCATAGGTATGACAGATAGATGGCTTCTAATGCTTCAGCTGTTTTACCTTGTGCAGGAAGACCGAGGACAGTTCATAAACTTGAGAACTGAAACCAGTCCCAGCATCCATGATGATGGCCCAGAGATTAGCTGCTGATGCTACACAGCTTATGAAAAGGCCATCTTCGTTACCTTTCTCAACATGCTGTGCAAGTCTTGAGTCTGCAACATTGTAATGATATCTACAAAAGCAATAAAGATTGACCCGTTAAGCAAAGAAATGCAAAGTACCAAAATAAACAAATATTTCTAATAATACATTAGGGTTTTAAAACCTTTATACTCCCGAAATGCGATGAGCAAAACATTCAAATGTGTCAGAATTACCTCTGTTTCATAGGACGGCGTGCATTATAGACTGAAATCCACTGTGTGGCAGGACTGCCGATTCTAATTTTCTTCCTTGGCTGTTCATCCTCTTCCAAATTGATAAGCAATCTTCCTCGCTTTTGGCCAACCTATTAATGCAAAAGCAAAATATCAGGTACTTGTTGTATTACTTATAAATGGTGAAAAATAACCATATGAACTAAAGTCAACCACCTTAAGAGCCCCATCAATTCTAATTGGTCTAGATATAGCACATGGCTCGATAAGAGTATCAAAAATCGAGATAAGCTTGGCATAGTTGGGCTCCTCATCGAACTTCATATTAGTGACTGCCTCGAGGAACAGCTTAAACGGGGGAGGACAAAAACAACACATCAATTCAGGAGAGGTTGACATCTTTTTCTTACAAACAAGAAAGCTCTTGTTGTCACCCTGCGAGCACAAACCATATATTATTATTGACTACAACTGAAACATACAAGGTTTTAGATAGTGTGTAGATAGATAAATAACTCACCTGGTACCCTTGCCATGGCAACCTTCCCCGCATCAAAAATATTAATGTATAAGCCAATGACTCCAGATCATCCCTCCGACTTCCTGTCCGACCAAGATGTGCATGACAACTTGCATACCTTATTGTTCCTCTGCATATGAAGAGTAACAAAGATGTAAGCAAAATATATATACCAACAAAAGTAGGAAAGATAACATACACCAATCAAAATACCTAAATACATCTGGCCTTTGATCATATTCAACATGCTGGCCAGAGTGTGAATCTTTCCATCTTGATGCTGAAATAAAAGATGATATATGTCAAGATTTTGAAAAATAAAACGATTATAAATATTTCACAGATACTCACCTAGACCAAGATCAATAAGGTATAGTTTCTTCTCGTCTGCTGTTCCAGGCTGACCAAGTAAAAAGTTTTCTGGTTTCACATCTCCATGCACAAACCTTGTTTGATGTATGGAATGAACAAGGCATGACAGTCAGCTCAGTGATTTTTGCTGTAAATGAAAATATTTTTTGTTCGAATAGATGGAATTATTGGCGACAACAAAAATTCGCACTAACCCCTTCATATGCAGTTTTTCAAGAATAGATATCGCCTCCACTGCAATGCATGCTACCATGTTTGGAGACATCCTACCACATAGAAAAATAATAAATTTAGCATATCTGCATGAGCATGGTTGGTATGAAAATATATAGCTTGATAAAAGTACTTACGATTGAGCCAAAGAATTCCAAACATCCCAAAGGCTAGGCCCAAGCATGTCCATGACCTGAAATAATTACAAACGTTTCTTCATAAAAGATACCAGACTAATCTCAATGTGTGACTAAGCTCGTACGAAAAGCTTACCAGGATGTAAAAATCTCCTTGACGACCCTTATGATGTACAGCAGGAATTCCATAACAGCTATTGAGCGTACTTTACAGCAGAAAAAATAAAAGAAAACATAAGTAGTGACAAGGAAGGAAATAGAAAAACTGGGCAGGAAATTTAGAAAAGAAACAGGCAAATCTTACTTGTACACTTGCCACTCATAAGGTGGGCCAAAATTACAGCCTTTACTATTTCGATGTTCAAGTTTCAGAGCTACCTGAAATGGAAAAGAATTAACTCTTAAAAAAATTTAACTCTTTTGGACTAACCCCCATGATTTTTACCAGGCTTTTTTTTCTAATACCTCAATTGCATCTGCTCCAATCCTATCACTGCCCCCACTCACCCTTCTGCCAACATAAACTTGACCAAAGCCACCCTTACCAAGTTTCCTCTCCGTCTTATAAACAGGAGAATTTCCAACTTGTACCTATACAAAAAAACGAAATCATAGTGAATATCTCTCTCAAAGGAGAATGAAAAGCTGGTGCAAGGCTTTAACCCATTAGCATGACTCGCAAACCACATCAACAAAAGATCTAAGAGTTCCAAGATGATAAATGATGATGTTAAAAGAATATGTTGAACTCCAAAATAGAGCACCTTCTTTAACCTAATCCTAGAGTTTTGCATGGATATAACCATGCGGAAATCCGGTGACCAATGTCATAAGGTTAACAGAAATTACTCTTTCAGGGACTGGACCCATGCTGGAATCTTCTTCCATGCCTACTACTTTCTCTGCGCTACCGCCTTCCGCAGCAATATCCTTATCAGCTACCCCTTCAACTCGATTTAAGGCAGGTTCAGTGGCCCCTATAACAGCACCTGCAGCTGGACGAACCTCACAAGGTTCTGGCTCTAAGTCAGTCAACCTGATACCCCTGCCCCTACCGGCAGCAGTTGGTCTTGGAGGTGGCGCAGCTTTAGCTAAAGCAGCATTCCCCCTTCCTCTACCACCACCTCTTCTCCTTGTTGCAGTCTGAGGAGGAAGTACAATATTTTCTGCTTGTTCAACTAGCTGAGGGTTAGGCTGCTCGTCAAGGCGTCTCGATCTCCTTGCTCCACTTCTTAACTCTGGCATTCTTACTCCATGCAAAATGTAAAAGTTTTATTCTTTCGGTCACCTCTTTAGATTACCTATGGCATAAAAACATTGGGAGTACAGTGTGAGGTTTTAGCAATAACAGTTTATTTGAAGCTATACACCACAAACAAAAGTTGGAGGTAAAGAATTTTGCAGCATTTCTTCTCCAACGAGACGCAATCAACAAACAGATAAAAGAGCAATCATCCAGATGAAAAACAGATTCTTTTTCAGGAAAGTGCTTAAAACGAATCAATAGATAGAGATAGGAAGTAATGGCAATGTGATACAATAGAAGAAACCATTGCTTGCATTACGAGCATTCCTTTTTCACCAAAACACTCTTAATGGTGTTGCATATTTCAATCAAAACCGAAAAGCCACCAAATTTATATCTTACCAATGATATTTGTGGCTCCACAGTATCATATTCATCAATAATCTAATGGAAAACAACAACGCCAATAGACCAACAAAAGCAACAATAAAGTTAACTACCCCCACAGATAGATCAACACAAGCTTCTATTGATTTTCATTTTCACAGACAAATACAAATCGAAAGCAAAAGTAAGAAGATAGATTCACAAAAAGTTTAAAAGTATAAACATTCGCATAGTCACTTTAATAGAAATATGTTCAATCATCTTCAAAAACCACGATCTTTCGCATAGTGATAACAAAAATGTAGCAAGAAAGTCTCAGCTCAACAACACGGAAATCGAATCGAGATGTCAAAAGGATGTTTACCAGAAAAAAAAAATCGATTTTTGTTGATAGAGCTTCGAAAATAACGATGATCGGAAGATGAAGAGAGTGGAACAGGATCGATCCAGAACCAAAAAAAAAAAACTTTCAGATCTCTCCTCAAAGTTCCAAAAATGAGAAACCGATTAGCTTCCTTCTCCTGCTGTGACGATTTGAATATGAAGGAAACAACTTTTGAGCTGTTGAGTACAAACAGAGGGAGATAGAGAAAGAGACCTAGAGAGAGAGGTAGTTGCGGCTAGATTTAGGGTTAATAATGAAGAAGAAGAAGATGAAGATGAGACGATGAAGAAGAGGTTGCAATTTTTGTAAAGAGATTTTTGAGTTGAGGCAAAATAAAAAAAGTAAGTTTTTTTTTTTTTCTTGGGGGAAGGATTGATTCACTTTTTCGATATTTTTTTCTTTCTACGTAACCCATAATATTACTAATACTAATATTTTGAGAATTTTACCTAATTTATTTTTCTTTTCTTTTTTAAATTTTGTTTTTGCAACGTTAACTTTTTTTTTCTCTGGTCATCATCCCTAATGGCAGATGCTTCTTATTGGCTATCGCTGTTCCGCTTTGGGTTTCTCGCGTGCTTTTTTTTTTTCGGGCTGATATGTATTCACATAGTATTAAATAATTTTATTTTTTTAGTATTAAATAATATTCTTACAGGTTATAATGATGAAAATTTAATTAAGAAAAAATGGGACGTAAATGCTTTGTTTATGATTTGCATTCCTCCTTTTTTTATAGAATAGATTAAAAAAAAATTAATCGTTTGATATATGGGGCTAAAAAAAAATTCTAAAAATTTCATGTGGAAAATTTTTTTTGATAAAAATTAAGAAGAACAATCTAAAATAGAAAAAAGTCGGATAAAAATTGCAGAAACTTGGGATAGTCACATGTAATTTACTTAGCAATTTAAAAAAAAAAACAATCAGTAAAAAACTCGTATGTTCAGTGCCGGCTGAATACTTTGATGGGCCCTAGGGCAAAAAAAAATTTGGGCTCTTAGAATTTTTTTTTTATAGTGTTTTTGAGTTATAAAAAAACATTTTATGATATTTTTAATAAAAATTTAATTATTAAAACTTAAAAACAGTAAAAAAAAAATTTTTGGGTCCTTATAAATTTTATTTTTATGTTGTAATCTATTTTTTTAATACTTTTGTAAAGAAATTTTAAAAAATGGGCCCCTTAATTATTAGAACATGGGATTAGACCCCTGGCCGTCGCACCGCCCGCCCCATATTCTGAGCCGACACTGCGTATGTCACATGATCCATTAATTCATGGAGATCAGTGAAATACATCACGCTGTATGCATAATGACATCGTATATTTGTATTAGAAGTCAATGATTTGGTATTAAGATATGGGTGATTTAGGTGAATAACCTAAAAAAAAAAAATTTAGTTTTTTAGAAAGAAGGTAGAAAGAGATAGGAAGAGAAATAGAGTGAATAGGGGGGTTAGAGGTTAGATATTTAATTTTATTTTATTTTTAGGTTATCTAGTGCAATTTCTCTTAAGATATTTGATATATTTTTGTCAAGTGATTCTGATATGTAGATTAAATACACATATATTTTCGTAAGATTCAAGTGTAGTATTTGTTTGCAGGCAATCAATTTCATATTTAACTCTAATATCAGGTGAATTATGAGATGGCCTGGAAAGACTTAATACCACACTGATCACCGTTGTTTCAAAGTTGTCATTTGTTTACTTCTTATCTTACAAATACTGGTTGCAAAAAGAAAATTGTTGCATGTATAACACCAACTAGATAACAACCCGCACGATGTGCGGGATGAAGTGATTCAAGTAAAATTATTATGATTAAAATTATTATCCGGGATCCAAGATCCGTTTGTGTAAAACGAAACATGTTACAAATTTTTTTTTGTTTTATTCAAATTTGGGACTATTTCATATAAGAATATGTTTTACCCGTGAAATATTTGAACTTTGAATAAAGCTTCAACGTGATAAAAAAGTATTGACGAAATGTTACCATTTATGGCAATATGTCTTTCCGTATGTTTTAAAGATTTCGAGATTTTGTAGTATAATAAGAATTTTTTTTTTTTTAATAAGTATAAGAAATCCAAAATTTAGCAAAGATGAGATTTGAGAGTTTCCAAGCTAAGATTTTGTAGTGTTCCAAATCTAAGATTCTTAGATTATGAATGGATTATTTACGAAATGGTTAGAATGTGGCCATATTTTGGTTTATATACAAATGTGGTTATAATATTTTTCTTCGAAAAGTTAGAACTCCTCCAAAAAACAGGATTTTAAGTATTCGTAACATATATAGAAAGGAGATTGTTTTATTTATTTAAGTAAAAAAATTATGGAAGATGTAAAGATTTTGTAGTTTTGAATTCGAGATTCTTGAACCAAATGTATATATTTTATCATTTGAATATAAACAGAAATATAAATATAAATAAAAAGATTGTTTACCCATCCGCTAAAGAAAATTTATATAAATGTATATAAAGAAAAATATAGTAATATAAGATAAACAAAAAGTGTATGTTTTTAATTATTAATGGGATATATGGATGTATGAGACTAATGACAAATTCTGTAAATAGTCTAATAAATCTTGGGTAATTATCTAAATAGAAGTCAAATCATTGTGAGAGCGACACATCAGCGTGACAATCTTGTTAATAACACATGATGGTAAGTTTTTTTAAAAAAATGTTTCTCTATTAATATATAGGAGATTTAATGATGTATAAATTTAACCTTTTACCAAAAAAAATTTTAATGATGTATATATTTGTGGAATTAAGTTGTTGGGAATGTTTTTGAACTTTTTTCCGGCCTCGAGGATGATGGTGTTGTCCTTACCGCCTCATACAACTAATGAATGAACATGTGAGACAAAGGATAAACATATTGATCAGTTTTTTGGAACTCCATGTGATGTTTGCCAAAAATAATTTAATGCTATTTCAATTTGAATATCCATCACGAGCCAATAAATAAATTACTTGGACATTTATACATTGCAGTTACCAAACTCAAAAGATTTTGAGCTATATCTATATAAAAAAAAAAGAACGTTTTCCAATCACAACAAATTATTAAGTATTAAAAAAAAATTGTCTACTACTATCCCTTATATATTAATTGAGAAGCATTTTTTAAAAATAATTTTACCCTCATGTGTGATTAAAGAAAATGTCATGCTGACGTGTCGTTCTCACAGAGCTTCTCAATCTAATTAGTTAAAGACCCAACATTTATTAGGATATTTACAGATTTTGCCATTAGTTTTACTTATGTTTATTTTATGTTTATTTACAGATTTTGCCACAATACTAGTAACCCCACAAATCAATTTAAGATTTTCTTTTTATCATACACCTACTTATGTTAGAAAATACACCGAAATGAAAATATATCATCACTAAAGGCCTACTTTTTTATATACATAAAGAACGCAATAAGTTTAGGTGAGAAGCAAAATTATGGGTCGATGCCTAACGTAAGGTTCATATTCCCTTGGAATCATTTTTTTAGTCATCTAAGACTCGTTTATGAAGCATCCCTTTTACATTGTGTGAATGAAATGAAGGAATATTTATAGATGTGATACCGATAGATATGGTTGTGTTTGATTAGCTTATGGAGGAGTCCTTCACATACACAATCAATATTTTAGCCTAGCCAAGCAAACCCATGATTGCGACCGATCATTTTATATATAAATTTTCGGTCTACAATTTGCAAACTCATGCGTCTTCATATTTGTATTTTTCTCGCAAACTACTAGCAAAGTTAGTATATCTCAAACACCACTCCATTTGTATATATGTATGTTACAATTTACAAACATCACCAAGATTAATACATCCTAAACAAATGGAATTCATGATCATTGCTCTTAAGCAAAAGTCCTAAAAGGATTGAATTTAAGTTAACAAAAAAAGAGGTCTCTAATAAAAGCAATCAACGTCAATTTTCAGAATCTTCTCGTGTGTCATTAAGAAGAAGAGCCTTATCTTTTTGGGTTAAAGGAGCAAAAAAAGAAGAAAAAAAAATCGAATTTGTCGCTTAGAATTCGTCGTTAATTTTACCCATTTAGGGGCATTTGTGTTCTTTGCTAAAAGATCACCGCCTTACGTTAAAGAGGAAGACGAAGAAAACAAAAAAGAACGGAACTTTCTAAAACCCACCAAAGGCTCTCTCTTTCTCTCTCTCTCTCTGGGTTTTTCGAGGTTGCGTTTGCTTTCATTTGCCCAACTTCACTGACGTTTTCTAGGGTTTAAAGCTTATCCCTTTTTTTGCCTTCTCTCGACATGTCTGGAGCCGCTTCTTCTGATCGTCTCGCCACTAGCTTCCCTCTTCTGGGTAGGTTGCTTTTTGGCTCAAAGATTAAAACTTTTTTGGCATCGGAAAAGTTATCATTTTCTGCTCATCTTACTACTTGCGATTGATTTGTACCCTTGGGTTTAGGGTTTAGTGGCTAGTGTTATCAGTATCTGTCGTAGGTTGTCTTGTCTATTTCGGATAGGATTGATTGGTGTCTAGAGTTCTATAAACCTCTTTATGGGATGCTTATGTTTTTTTGCAAGTTAGTGTTTTTTCTGCTTATGGGTTGAATTTCACCAGTTATTTGCCTTGTTTAGACTATGCAATTGGAGTTTGAGGCTTTGTTATTTAGAAATTACTAACTTGGCTTTTGTATATATAATTGGTGCAGAGACAGCAGATTTGTTTCAGGAGTTGTCTTTAGGTTCAGATGCAAATGAAGTTCCTAGGAACCGTAATAAGGTACTTAATGCTACTTGTGTTTGAAATTTAAGGTTTTGCAACTTATCTTTTGTTGTGCCGAAGGATATCTAACTGCAAATTGTTCTGTGGAGAGGTCTTGCTGCTTATTTAATCTGAAATTTGATATATTGTGTGAGTTTTTTTTTGTTAACTGATGACTGTGTTTTGTGAGTAGGGTTCTTTTCAGCATCAGTATGGTCATGCACCTTATGGCGCATCTTCTCATGGAAGTGAACGAAGGCCAAATATGAATGTTGGCAATCTGCTAAATGGTGGAGACTCGATTGGTTCATACCCGTGGGGTTACATCCCAGCAAACTATCCTTCTGGTGGCTACCCGGACCCGAGGTTTGGTTATGACAGCAACAGCAATCACAGTTCCTTTTCACATCTCATGGTATGTTGGTTACTTCACATGACCTTACTACCTCTTATCTGTCTTCATATAGTCAAGAGAATGTGTGTTTTGTTCTCTTCGTCATCTCTGCTATGACTTGGGTTTTTTGGTCTTATAATTGGCTACAATTGTTTTATTTTACAGAATCCACACAGCTCACAAGAAGCACTGAGTTTTGACCAATTTGGATATAATGATCATTTGTATTCCAACCACGGATTGTACGGACTTTACGGGAATGTAATTGACTCTGGTCATGCATATGGAACTTTTGGCTATGATTCCTGGAAACTTGGGCGAGGATGGTATCCTGTTGATGGTTATAGAAAGACCAGAAGCTTCAATCAAGGGCGTGGGTATAGTGATGAGAAAGCAGATAGGCTTAATGAGCTTTGTCGAGGACCAAGGAGTAGTGATTTCAAGAGTCCACAAGTTCTTAACTCTTCAATGCTAGAGGCAATGAAGCAAGATGTTTCAGCGGTAGATCTTCAGCGTTACAACGGGGAGAATTTCCCTGAAACATTCGTGAAAGCCAAATTCTTTGTGATCAAGTCTTACAGCGAAGATGATGTTCATAACAGTATTAAGTATGGTGCATGGTCGAGCACACCAACTGGCAACAAGAAGTTGAATGCTGCATATTATGAAGCCAAAGAAAATGCCCAAGAATGCCCTGTGTATCTTCTGTTCTCGGTTAGTACGAGGATACTTTGCGGCTCGTGCAACATCCTTTTAGATTTACATTAAGTAACTCGCTGTAATTGGTTTTATCTGCAGGTGAATGCAAGTGGGCAATTTGTAGGTCTTGCAGAGATGGTAGGCCCTGTTGATTTCAACAAGACAATGGAGTATTGGCAGCAAGATAAATGGATTGGTTGTTTCCCTGTGAAGTGGCACATCATCAAAGACATACCAAACAGTCTCTTGAGACACATAACACTTGCGAATAACGAGAACAAGCCAGTCACTAATAGCAGAGACACTCAAGAGGTTCGTTAAATTTCCCCTAAAACCTTTCTTGGACATGTTTGAATTGAAAGCTAGAAGCTTACTTGAATTCTAATAAAAGATTATGGCTTTCAGTCAGGCTTTTAAACTGTACGGTCATGGTATTGGTGCAGGTGAATCTGGAGCATGGGACTAAGATCATAAAGATCTTGAAGGAGTATATGAGCAAGACATGTATACTTGATGATTACAAGTTTTATGAGACAAGGCAAAAGATCATCAGAGATAAGAAGATCAAGCAAAAGAAACAGGTACAGTTCCTTAAACCCTATTGCATCTAAAAACACATCAACAACCCCTCTTGATACAGCCTCTGAGCCTGTTTCGTTCTGATTGTTTTTGTTATATTAGGCCCTTGATGGAGCTTCCGGGGAAACAATTAACTTGTGTTGAAAGCTGGAATCGGTGCAAGGAAAGAAGATGACTTAATTAAAAGAACTTAGTTTTTGAATCATGTTTTCCCTTCAGGGTTTGGATTTCTAGAAACCTAATACACACATCTTTAATCTGTGTGTTCTCTCTGCTGCTGCTTATCTAAACAAAACTTACATTGTCTTTTGTTCCTTTTAAGGGACGCACATCTGATAAAATAAAAACTCATGCTTTCATGTTATTTTGATCATAAAAGTTATTTCTCTTATAGTCCCTAAACTTTTATTTAATAAGAATTTCATCCCTAAAAATTAAAGATCTCACCTTTTGGCCCACATCACCGTAAAATGTTACGACACCGTTTTAGAACTAAAGACGGAGGAAATGGGAGTGTTTTAAAACCTTTGGAGGTTTCTAGGGCAATCTCGGCCACTTTTAACTCACAGAAGAGCTTTCTCTCTAAACACCTTCGAAAATCTCACAGAGCTTCTTCTTCGCTTTTAGGGTTTCTGCACTTTTTCGGAGTGACCCAACTTCAAAGCTTATAGATCGTTACCTGATAAAATGGTGGGTATGTCGATGCAGCCATATGGTATCCAATCGATGCTTAAAGAAGGTTACAGGCATCTCTCTGGTCTCGACGAAGCCGTCATTAAGAACATTGAAGCTTGCAAGGAGCTCTCCACCATTACTCGCACCTCTCTCGGTCCCAATGGTTCGTAATGTTTCTCTGATTGGTCTTGATCTAATACTGAAATGATGAATGAATCTCGTTTCATTTGAGTGTTGTAAGTAGGATCTCTCTTGTGTATAGTTTAAGCAAACTTGATCTGTTACTATAAAGGTGAAGTCTTTTTTCCAGGGATTCAGATTCGGATTTGAACTGAGTTCTTTTGTTTTGTGATCTTTCAGGAATGAATAAAATGGTTATCAATCATTTGGACAAACTGTTTGTCACTAATGACGCTGCTACTATTGTGAATGAACTGGAGATTCAGCACCCGGCTGCTAAACTTCTGGTTTTAGCTGCTAAGGCTCAGCAAGAAGAAATCGGAGATGGAGCTAATCTGACTATCTCTTTTGCTGGTGAGCTTCTTCAAAACGCTGAGGAGCTTATCAGGATGGGGCTTCATCCCAGTGAGATCATTAGTGGATATACTAAAGCTGTCAACAAGGTTGGTTGGTTGGTGAATACTTGAATTACTGTTGGTGCCTTTTCAATTTGTTTCTCAATGCTATTGGTTTTTGATTGTGCAGGCTGTTGAAATACTGGAACAACTGGTTGAGAGTGGTTCTGAGACCATGGATGTTCGTAACAAGGATGAAGTTATTTCTCGGATGAGAGCAGCTGTTGCAAGCAAGCAGTTTGGGCAAGAGGAAATAATATGCTCTTTAGTTGCTGACGTAATATACTCCTTGCTATCTATTTGTTTCCTGTTGTTTCATTGTTCTGATTGTTATTTCTTCAAGGTTATTGCAGATTTAGTTTTTACTTGACGGGTTCACTTGTTTTTCTAGGCATGTATTCAAGTGTGCCCAAAGAATCCGACAAACTTCAATGTGGATAATGTCCGTGTTGCCAAGCTTTTGGGAGGAGGCTTGCACAATTCTTGCATAGTCCGTGGTATGGTCTTGAAAAGTGATGCTGTTGGTAGCATTAAGCGAATGGAGAAGGCGAAGGTGAGATCCCATTCTTTTTTTATATGCTTTTGACCAAGTTTTTTTGTCTGAATTGATCAATGTTTGGCCCCTAAGAAATATAGCTTTATGGGTACGTCTATCCTGTTTTTGATAGCTGAATGTCTCTGAAATGCTTTCCTCAGGTTGCTGTATTTGCTGGCGGCGTTGATACTACCGCAACCGAGACCAAAGGAACTGTCCTCATTCATAGTGCTGAGCAGGTTACTCTTTTTTTACAGTTTGGAATCTCTATTCTTTTACCATATCCTTTCAGTGTGATGAGCTAGAACAAGATGAGGCTTCTCTATGAATGATGCATACGAGTTTTCACCTTTTTTGCACTTAGATTTGTTACTGTCTTTTAAAATGTCAAAATTACAATCCTGCTTCTATTATATATTTCTTCAAGGATGGTTGTATGTTTTTGATCGTTATTGTGACAAATTTCTCCTATTTTGGATTTCTAGCTAGAGAACTATGCAAAGACAGAGGAAGCTAAAGTTGAGGAGTTGATTAAAGCTGTTGCAGAATCAGGAGCCAAAGTAATCGTTAGTGGGGGATCAATTGGAGAAATGGCATTGCATTTCTGTGAGCGCTACAAGTATGTGTAGAACATACATTTCATACTCCTTTTAGCTATTGTTACTTTCTGCATTCTGATACCCATTGTTCCGTTGTAGCTTCGTATGATACTACCTGTCTTTACTGCCCTTTTAAACCTGAACATTTTTCTTGGCAGGATAATGGTATTGAAAATCAGCTCAAAGTTTGAACTGAGGCGCTTCTGCCGTACAGCTGGGGCTGTCGCCCATGTAAGTATTTCTAAATGGCTACCTGAATGAGTATCTAAGGGCGGTTTTATCCTAGCTTTAATACTTTTATTATCAAACAGTTGAAGCTTAGCCGCCCAAGCCCTGATGATCTGGGATATGTTGATTCTATATCAGTTGAGGAAATTGGTGGTGTAACAGTAAGTACTCCGAAGTCAATGCCAATCCTTTGGTTAATATTTTTGGTTTTTCATTGATCATAGACAATTCTCGGTCTTCTTGTGATGTCTTTAGGTCACGATTGCAAGAAATGAGGAAGGTGGTAACTCCATCTCTACCGTGGTTTTGCGTGGAAGCACAGATAGCATTTTGGACGACCTTGAGAGAGCTGTTGATGATGGTGTTAATACATACAAGGTAATATCTGCTGGGTTAAAGATTTTTTTTCCCTGTCCAGTTTCATTTGTACCAAATATATTGTATTTATCTTGACTGTTATTTCTTATATTTTCTTCTCAGGCCATGTGCAGAGACAGCCGTATTGTTCCTGGGGCTGCAGCTACCGAGATAGAATTGGCTCAAAGATTGAAGGAATATGCCAATGCAGAAATAGGGTACTTTCTTTTACTTAATTTTTCAGAAATTATCCATGTGAGGCTAGCTTTTTATGCAAAACTGTCTATCGTTTGGTAACTAAACTTAAGTCTCACTTTTGAATTTTCAGGTTAGACAAATATGCCATCTCCAAATACGCTGAGAGTTTTGAGTTTGTACCCAAAACCCTTGCAGATAATGCTGGCCTCAATGCCATGGAAATCATAGCCGCTCTGTACACTGGACATGGATCTGGAAACACAAAACTAGGCATTGACTTAGAGGAAGGTGCTTGTAAAGATGTTTCAGAGACAAAAGTATGGGATCTTTTTGCAACCAAGTAAGTTTCACACAGTCTTTCTGCCATCAGATCTTTCTGTCAGACTTCTCTATTCTTACTTAGCAGTTGTTCTTGAACATATAGAAAACTGGAGTAGAATTTTCTGACTGCTTACAAAAAAGACCATTCATTTTAATTGATAACTAAGATGTGTAAGTCTCTGTGCAGGTTATTTGCTCTTAGATATGCTTCAGATGCTGCATGCACTGTACTTCGTGTAGACCAGGTATACGATTCATCCCATGAAGTAAAAAGATAGTGTTCGCTGAATGCATTATCTTCTAAGATTATGTCCCTTGTTCGTGCAAACTCTTTGATTCAATATTCAGTTCTATTGATAGATCTCATCGAGTATACTAAAAACATGCATGTTTAATTGTTTATACTCTAAATGTGTAAAATGTGCAGATTATAATGGCGAAACCAGCCGGTGGACCAAGGAGAGATGCAGCTCAAGCTGCAGGTGCTGGTGCGGAGGAAGACTAAGCCGGAGAACAATTACCTCGTAGTGAAACTCTCTCTTCTTTTGTAACCTTTTGTTCTTTCAATTCTGAGAAAATTTTGGTGTGTCTCAGTTTAAGATTTGTGATCTTTGTATAACACACCTACTTAAGTGTTTTGCCTTCTTTTTTTGTTGTCTTGTTTAGTTCTTCCCAACACTGAAATTTTCCGGTTTAGCTAGTGAAATTATTACTAGGACCTTCTCAGTTAAGACTTCGATCCAGTTAAGTTTAATTCTGATTAAATGTGAATTTGCCATTTGGTTTAGATTTGATTCGACTTTTGGACATGTGACAAATTCATCAGGGAAAAGAAAATGATCCACACATTGACAAAAGAACATGAATACCAAGCTAGAATTTGAACTTATGTATATGAGTTTGGTTTACATTTGATTCGACTTCTGAACAAGTGACAAATTCATCAGGGAAAAGAACACAAACAAACTAGTATTTGAACATGATCCATACATTGACAAAAGAACAAGAGAACTAAGCTAGAATTTGAACCTATGTAAGTTCTATGCTTCTTTTTATGTTCATCCCAACTTTAAGTCGGAACAAGGTGAGGAAGCATCATATCATCCTGGAGATGCATCCACATGAAAGAAGCAAACCCTGCAACTGCAATAGAGAAGACACACAATCCCAATTTTAACACACGCTTGCTCTGTCCATGACGTGGGTCTATTTCAGTCTCCCCTGTCTTAAGTTCGGCCTTAGAATCCAAATCTGACTTTGGTTTCTCACAGATATCTTCTGTTGTGTTGGTTGGAGTAGTAGTACCAGAGGTATCATATATTGATGATGATGATGAGCTTTCACTGTACTGTTGCAGCTGCTGTCTGTTATCTAGTAACTCAGTGAATGGATCCTGTGTGAAACCATGCCTGTGGTGTTTTGAACAGATGTCACCTGATTGTCTCTTCTTGGTGTTTCGTCTTGAACTTCTTGAGCGGTTGGTCCTAGAGCACACAGATTCATTAAACTCGGAGCTTCTGTTCCGCTGATGGAACCAAACTGACTCAATCTTGTCATCTTCAACACCAGAACATTGAATCTGATATCAAAGAAGCAGAAAAATGAAACTTAACTGACAAAGGACATACAAGAGACAGCTTTAAAATTTGTAGTCTTTTTTACCTGATCTCCAATTCTTGGACTCTCGATCACAACATCAGTTTCTTGGTTATTGTCTCCGAAAGTCACCAGAGGAGAGCCTGAGACAAGAGTTCTTCCACTGGCTACACCAGAAAACAAAGCATCATACTCGTCTTGATCATTTACATAACTCCCATCACCTCTCCTATAAACACTCTCATCATCTGCTCGCAGACTTGGTGTAGACTTGATTGATCCGCTGAACGAGATTTGGGGCTTGCAGTTCTCTGCGTCAAACATTGGATCTGCCTCACCTATTAATCTCTCTGCTTGTCTCATGGTTTCATGAGCTGCCATTTTGACATAATGCATCTGATCTTTTTGGTGTTTCTCCATCTCTTGATATATAAGCTCTAACTCAGAACAAATACTCTTGGGATTCAGATTCTTCATCAGAAAGTTGAGCATCTGTATAGCTAAAAGCCGTTTCTGAGAATCTCCCTCAACAACACCTAAATCCAGAATCCTCAGACCCGACTTCACAAAAAGCCTTGCATATGCTTCGACAGTAAAAGGGTTGTGCTTGGAAAGTGCCATGACAAGTGCCATATGAGACTTAGCTTCACTTGAAGTGGCTTCAAGAGCAACAGCTAAGCTTTGACAAACATTATTAACCATTTCACGAGAAGCAGATCGCCAATTATCGCAATCCACAAGTGACTTCAAGCAAAGAGCAGATCCCAAAGCAAGATGCTGTTGATGTTGCGAATCTATAAGAGAATCAGAGAGTGGCTTACAAAGAGAATGAACCACATTCATTTTCTTATCTTCCGGTGTTGTAGGATCAATTCCATATCTAGCCATAGCAGCTACCGCCTTTGAGCAAGCCTGTTGAATACGTAGAGACCCTTCACTGGAACTCAATGTCCTTATGATCGCCGACATGATAATGTCTACGTGAGGAGCAATTTGAACTCCATGAGCACGAGCAAGGTCTTCAAAGAGAGAAACTGTGTAACCACCAGACTCAGAACCAATCTCTTTGACTTCAGAAAGCTGAGAAACAAACACATGAATCACATTTGCATCCAAATCTTTAACAATCGATCTCAAATTTCTCATTGCAGCCTTGTGGGAATCAGGATCTTTGTCAAGATTAGCCAACTCTTGTCTAAATGCCGAACCAAGATTTCTCCCCATTTTTTCCTCTGAAAAACAAAGAGCCACAATGGTGATTCAGTAAGCTAGACAATAAATGTCAAGAACAAAACAGAATCGGATCGGATATATTTGTGTATCCTAATAACATTTTCATAATGAGTATACTCAATGATTCTAAACCATATCCGAATAAGGAAAAACAAATCAATCAACACCAATTTTCATATGAGAAATATACCAAAATCAATACTCAATTCCAAAAAAAAAAAAAAAAAACAAATTTCTTTGATTAACCAAAATGAAAACGCCATTCTCCGGATGAATAACGAAATTCCGCAGAAAATTGATAAAATCGATTACTTAAACTTCCCAAAAACTGATCTTTTAAACAGAAAATGAACATCTTGATCTGTGAACACAAATATCATCGAACACGAAAAGGGTCTTTTTTGAAATTCGAATCATAAACGAATTGAATTGGATATATAACCCTAATCGAAAAAAACAGAGTTTCGAATACTGAGAAAGTAAAGTTGATGAATAGCGAAGTAACGAAGAGTACCAGTGTCTGATATAGCGAAGATTGACCCAACAAAATTACAGTAGCAATTCTTCTTTCCCACAAAAATTCAAGAAAACCCAAGAATCTGAGAGTCCTCAGATACCAATAGAGAAGTCGCTCTTCTTCTCTTTTTACAATACGACGCGAAGAAGAAAACCAGAGAAAAAGGATTCAACTTTATTTTTGAATGTTGAGAGTTTGGTGAGATGGGCGGGTTTAGGGTAAGTCTCCGTAATTTTTGGGTCTAAAGCAAATCTACCCCTTATTTATTTGTATTTGTCGAAATGGTACCAACATTTAAATTTCAACCAAGTAGAACCTTGGTGTTACTTCTTTAAGTAGAATCAGTTCAGTTAGTACAAATGGTTTGTAGAAACTGATTTATTTAAGCGACTGCTTATTAGTAATTTGATAGATGGTTTTGATTACCTTCTTAATTCTATGAACTTTTTGAAATTAATTTTGTGGGTCAGTCTCATAGTTGATTAAATATATTTGTCTTTAAATTAAAAAATGTTTGACTTATAGAATCCCACTTGATAAAATTTCCTATTATTGTCCATTGTCCAGATAAAATTTGAATGATTTTAATGGAAAATAGTAGCTAAATTGCATTAAATTTGAATATTCTTACTATCAAACGAATTTTATTTCCCTATTTCCATTCCTCAGTTTTGGTCCAAATCCAGTGTCTTGATTTCAAGTAAAGAAATAAGAATTTGACTAGAATTATCATTTCAAATGCAATCAATTTACAAAATATTCTATTATAAGATATTTAACAACATTGACAAAAATAAAATAAATTAGAAATTAACAAATTTCGGGCTAGGGCCCAACAGTATAGGAGGGGTAAAAGCAAACACAGGCCCATTTTACCACAGAATTCAGAAGACCCATTATTTTTTCCTCAATCACAAGGAGATTTATGGGGAGTCTGCGGAAAAGTGTTTGGTCCTATGTTTGTGGCAATGCAGCAAGGATGTGGTCCGTTCGAAAATCCTAATTTATCTTGAACCTTTGTGTGATATAGAAATAAAATTATGTTCTTATTCAAACACTATCCACGAAATGACATCATGTCACAAAACTAAACTAGCATTTGAACCGTGCAAGTCCTCCCTTAGGCTTTATGTAGTAGGAACTTAGATGAGGGAGCATCATGTCATCTTGAAGATTAATTTATCTAAGAAATATAATAATTTGGAGATTTTTACCCCAAAATAAAGAAAATGGGAATTGATAGATAGTTGTGGGTGATTTTTACATAGACATGTACAGTTGTGGGTTCTTCTCGTAATTAGTTAAATTATATATTTTTCCTCTCAATTATCTTTAAATTTTACGAAAATATATTTTATAAAATTCTGGTTAGTTAAATTTCCGTGTATTGTCTATCATCCAGATAAAATTTGACCAATTTTTATGGAAACTAGTAGTCAAATTGCATTAAATCTGTATATTCTTACTCTCAAATGAATTTTATTTCCATATTTTCATTCCCCAAAATTTTGGTCTAAATCAAAAATGTCTTGGTTTCAATTTGGGAATAAAATATTTGACTGTCGTCAAAAAAAGAAAGAAAAATATTTGACTATAATAATCATTCCACATAGCAAATACAATCAATTGGCAAAACAGTAAAACTTTGTCAGCAAAAATATAATCGGTTAAAAAAGATTTAAACCTGTAATTCAAGCTTAAATTATAATGTTACAAAGAAAATTGTAGGCCTGAGATTATTATCCGGTATCCGCGGATATCCGTATCCGTATCCATTTTTTATCCGAAAAACGGATATCCGGAAAAACGGATACGGATAATAAAATAACGGATATTCCGGATACGGATACGGATACGGATAATGTTAATTTTAAAAACGGATAACGGATATCCGGTTATTTTGTATTTTTATATGAAATACGGTATTTTTATACGAAAATATGGTATTTTTATACGAAAATACAGTATTTTTATATGAAAAAATGATTTTTTTTTTTTGCATGTCTACGGATATTCGGATATCCGGAATTCCGGATCCGGATACGGATACCAAATTGGCGGATAATACAGATACGGATACAGATACGGATATCCTAAAAAAACCGGATATCCGCTCCGTTTACAGCCCTAGAAAATTGTATTGTCTAAAAGGTTATATATATATATATATATATATGTATGATTTAAAAGAAAAAGAAAAAAAAAAAAGAAAGATAAAGTTCCCCAATTCATAATGAAGAATACGTTTTAAAACGGAGAAATCAATGGGTCATAATCTATAAATATGAAGATATAAAGGGGGAAACTGTCAAGGAGCGGGTATGGATCAATTTGTAAAAATATAAAGTTAGGGGGCTGATTTGTAAAACAACATGAATGAACCTATAAAAAGCGGCCAATCCCAATTTCTCTTCTTCACTCCCATCACAATCACATCACTGGTAAGACTCATTGAATTCGAATCGTTATGGCTACACAGTCATCAATTTCGCAACCGCCGCTTCCTCTCGCCGGTAGAGTCGCCATTGTTACCGGCTCTTCCCGTGGTATTGGTCGAGCGATAGCGATCCACTTAGCTGAACTCGGTGCGAGGATTGTTATCAACTACACCTCTAAAGCCGCAGACGCCGAGCGTGTCGCGTCGGAGATCAATGATTTTCCGGTTAGGGAAGAAATCACTGGAAAGGGACCAAGAGCTATTGTGGTTCAGGCCAATGTCTCCGAGCCAAGTCAGGTGAAATCGATGTTTGATGCGGCGGAGCGTGCCTTTGAAGCGCCGGTTCACATTCTGGTTAACTCTGCTGGAATCCTCGATCCCAAGTACCCTACGATTGCAGACACATCAGTCGAAGATTTCGATCGCACCTTCAGGTACTACACTCGAGACTGTTCATTGATTTGGATTCTGGAAAAGTAAACAAATTTTCGTCAATTAGTTATGTTCATGTATGTTAATGTGACATGTTCTATGATTTTGAGTTAAAAGCTGATCCCTTTAGTATATTTCAATTGAGTTTTTTGTTGAATCTGTGTTCTTGATCACTCTCCATTGCTCCTACTTCACTGTTACATCTACACTTGGACATTCTCTAATCTCCATCTCTGTACTTGATTACTCTCCATGAGTCTTAATGTTATGTGTTCCATGTTCGTGAGATTTGTTTGTTTAGGTTGATCCATTGTTCTTGAGATTCTAATTTTTGAACTAAATTTGAAAAGGTTTCTCATTTGTGACTTTTAAATCTGTAGTTAATCACTCACTAATCTCCAATACTTATTTGTTTGTTTCTTTTTTAAATGGATGGTAGTGTCAATACAAAAGGAGCGTTTCTGTGTAGCAAGGAAGCTGCCAATAGGCTAAAACAAGGAGGTGGTGGTCGGATCATACTCGTGACATCTTCCACGACCCGATCCTTGAGACAGGGCTTTGGTGCCTATGCAGCATCAAAAACAGCTGTGGAAACTATGGTCAAGATTCTTGCAAAAGAGCTCAAAGGAACAGGAATCACTGCAAACTGTGTTGCTCCAGGACCCATCGCCACTGAGATGTTCTTTGATGGAAAGACCCCGGAGTTGGTGGAAAAGATAGCCGCAGAGTCCCCCTTTGGGAGGGTCGGTGAAGCCAGAGACGTGGTGCCTCTTGTTGGATTCTTGGCTGGTGATGGTGGTGAATGGGTGAATGGTCAAATCATTCCTGTTAATGGTGGATATGTGTAAAAGGTTTGGTCTTGAGAGGAGCCTCTTCCTGATATCTTGAGAAGCAAATGTAGGGGTTAAGTTGTTAAAAATAAAACATTGGGGTTCAGTTGGAATAATATAATAAACACTGAGGTTGAAAAATCAATGTCTTAAATCATCTAAGTGTAGTAAACACAGCCGTAATATCAAACACTCGTGACTCACCTACAGCTTCTATACGCCCAAAAATATAATACAAATTCAATTTTCTTTTTGTCGACATCCATTTTTTTTGTAGTCGTCGACATCCAACTTTTGGTATTTTTTAAAAAACCTTAATATATCCAATTCATTTCATTGACATACTCATGTCTTCGTACTGACACATTCATTGGAACCACTTTATGTTTTTCATCATTCAATTTATAATCACCCACCACTCGAATAATCTTTGGGATAAACGTCGTTTGTTGAAATACAACTACAGAATAAAAAAATGGTTAAGAATATGGCAAGTGCAACAAACAACACCTAAAAGTCTAAAAACAATATCCTTGAAGCATCTTTAAATCTTTTGAAAAATATCATCAATGTGTGACGAATAATCAACGCATGCTCTTGTATCCATAAACTTAAAAAGCCAATCGAAAGTATTGGATAATGAAAAAGAAAAAAGATGATAAAGGAATTTTCATTACACACACACACCTACCCAAATACTAAGTTTTTTATATAAACAGTATCCAACTCTCTTCTTTACCCTCAAACCCAAACACATAAAAATGAGTCAACACAACATCTTAGAAGCTCTAAATGTCCGGGTCGTGGGTACGGGTGATCGGATCCTGTTTCTAGCCCATGGATTCGGTACTGACCAATCAGCTTGGCACTTAATCCTTCCTTACTTCACCCAAAACTACAGAGTCGTCCTCTATGACCTAGTTTGCGCCGGCAGTGTCAATCCCGATTACTTCGATTTCAATCGTTACACAACTCTCGATCCTTACGTCGATGATCTTCTCAACATCGTTGATTCACTCGGAATCCAAAACTGTGCTTACGTTGGTCACTCTGTTTCCGCTATGATCGGAATCATAGCTTCGATTCGTCGGCCGGAGCTTTTCTCGAAGCTTATCTTGATCGGATTTTCACCTAGGTTTCTCAACGACGAGGATTATCACGGAGGATTCGAAGAAGGTGAAATCGAGAAGGTTTTCTCAGCTATGGAAGCTAATTACGAAGCTTGGGTTCATGGATTTGCTCCGCTTGCTGTTGGAGCTGATGTTCCGGCGGCTGTTAGAGAATTTAGCCGGACTTTGTTTAATATGCGTCCGGATATTTCTCTGTTTGTTTCGAGGACGGTGTTCAACAGCGATCTGAGAGGTGTGCTTGGGTTCGTTAGAGTTCCGACGTGTGTAATTCAGACGGCGAAGGATGTTTCGGTGCCGGCTTCGGTGGCGGAGTATCTTAGGTCTCATCTTGGTGGAGATACGACTGTGGAGACGCTTAAAACTGAAGGACATTTGCCGCATCTTAGTGCTCCGGCGCAGCTTGCTCAGTTTCTCCGGCGAGCTCTTCCTCGGTGACTCTTTTTTTTTTTTTTAATAAAGAGAAAATAAAATAAAAATAAACAATTGGAGGAATATGGGATTAGTGGGGTCCACGTAGCGAAGAAAAGAAGGGCCTCTATTTGTGGAGGACAGTTTGGCATTGTCACAAATCTAGTAATAAGATAAGATTGTTCACATGACACGTGACTATCGCATTTATATATCACTACTTCACTTTCTCTTGCTCTCTTGATTAGTTTAATTAATCACAAGTTTATTTTAAAGAATAATTGGCAGTGGTTTATTTTGGACAATAACAAACAACATTAAAAATCTTATCTTTTACTTTCCTCTGAATATTTCCATCCATATTGTTTTCTTGTAAGTTCTGGAGTCTGGACCTTGTATTGATAAATGATGTCTAACAACACATCGATGCAACAACAATCTTTAGCCACAACACTTTTGATTGTTTTGTTTCTTTAATTAAATGATGGAGACAATAAGATATAAAGTATACTAGAAAATTCTAGCATCACAGAAAAAGTATCAACAACTAAAATGAAGCAATTATGGCTGACATAATCTTGATTGAAGTTTGATACTGCATGTGTGTAAAATGAATAAATCTGGTTTATTGTATCACTGTTGTTACCGTACTATAATACAAGTTAAGATTTGAAAAAGTGAGTGTGTGAATTTTAGAAGACAATAACACAACGAAAATACGTCATATCAATCTGAACTTTTGAGCAATTCAAATTGCATACAAATTGACAGGTTAAGACAAATCTAACAAAAGTAAACATTTGAGCAATTCAAATTGCATACGAATTTGACAGATTATGACAAATCTAACCATCACCACTACAAATTAGCACGTTGTCATCATATCTACGCTAAATAAAGAAAAAAAACTAAATTCATAGTAAAAACTCCCTAACAGTATGGCTGCAGCGTCATCAGTTTCTTCTCCACCGCTTTGCCTCGCCGGTCGAGTCGCTATAGTCACCGGATCCTCTCGAGGAATAGGCCGTGCCATAGCCATCCACCTTGCCGAGCTTGGGGCTAGGATCGTCGTTAATTACTCCACTAGCCCCGTTGAGGCTGAGAAGGTTGCGACGGCGATTACATCCAACTATCCAAAGAACGACGCTTCGGAAGCCGCCGGAAATAGTCCACGTGTCATTGTGGTGAAGGCTGATATCTCGGAGCCGAGCCAGGTAAAGTTGCTTTTCGATGAGGCAGAGCGAGCCTTCGAGTCACCGGTTCATATCTTGGTTAACTCAGCCGCTATAGCCGATCCTAATCATTCCACTATCTCAGATATATCAGTAGAACTTTTTGACCGCATTATCAGGTTTTAATTTTTTTTCTTTTTCTTTTGTAACTCCATTTATTAATTTCGTAAATATTAATTTTTCTGTATCATCGGTGGATCTTTAGTTAATATTGTTTCATTTAATTATTTTGCAACTCTATAACGCGAATTTGATTAGGCAGGGCCGGCCCATGGGTAAAGCCCATGAATCAAGGGCTTTAGGCATCAAATAATTATAAGTAGTTTTAGGAGCATCAATTTTTAAAATGTTACTATGGTCTAGTGGTTAGATTGAAGTCTTTTGTTGTACAGGTCACGGTTTCGAATCTCATACATGTTAAAACTTGTTTTTTTTTTTATAACAACTTTTGTTAATGGGCCAAATTTTTTTTTGCTTTAGACACTCAAATAGTTTGGACCGGCCATGTGATTAGGTGTGTAGTGTAGTCATTTCTTAACGTGATTTTTTAATATTTTCGGTGATTTCGCGTTGTTAATAATCAGATTCGTTGTTTGATATAACAGTGTCAACACAAGAGGTGCGTTTCTTTGTGCTAGAGAAGCTGCGAACAGGCTAAAACGTGGAGGCGGTGGCCGGATAATTCTCCTCTCAACTTCACTGGTTCAATCCTTAAAACCATCCTATGGCTCATACACGGCTTCAAAGGCAGCCGTAGAAGCCATGGCCAAGATTCTTGCAAAAGAGCTCAAAGGAACAGAAATCACTGTAAATTGTGTTTCTCCCGGACCCGTCGCCACAGAGATGTTTTTTACAGGATTGAGCAATGAGATTGTAGAGAACGTGAAGTCACAGAACTTATTTGGTAGAATCGGTGAGACCAAAGACATCGCACCTGTAGTTGGGTTCTTAGCCAGTGATGCTGGCGAATGGATCAACGGTCAAGTCATCATTGCTGACGGTGGCTCTCTCTTGTAAAGAAAGAGAGTGGTTAGTCTTCTTATAAAATCAAAGCTTTCAAATTTCAAACGTTGGATTTGATCTGACGAAAAGAAACATCAATAATCCATGTATCAAATACAGTCAAATACAACCTCTGCTTTATGTGCTCTGTTCTTGGTGATAAGAATTACGGTTTGTACTCTGTTCTTATCACAACGTTACAACATCCCTATACTTTTAATTATCTATCATCTTATTCCTATTATATCTCTTTAATCCTTGATTGAAAAAAAGACGGAGGAATGTCAAAGTTAATTAGTCAGCAAGAAGTCAAACAAAAAGAAAAACGTATGTTTTGGATTTGATCCAATGGAAGAAAACCTTCAAATGATTGATGAACCCAAGAATAAATCAGTAATATACAACAAAACAAATACTATAATTAATCTCATTGTGCTATGAGAAGAAACACCAAGCCACTCATCACCAAACACAACCTAACCATCGAACCATAGCTATAATCATAATGACCAGCCGATGGCTCTCCAATCTGAATCGGGAAATTACATTCTCCTTGAGAAATATTTTGAGTAGTAATCGTTGCAAGCCCTTCAAAATCGCACGCCTGAGCTTCCTGATTTTGCACTTGGAAATACATATTAAACGCGTAAGATGCGTTTCCATTCGCATCAAGATTGCCACAAGAGGATCCGTAACCTAAAGCAGTACAGTCTGAATGAGAACACGCATAGTTTATGTTATCTCCAAGGCTACTCATATTACCACGACCATTAGGATTAAACATACACCACTGGTTCAGCAAGTACTGAACGTTTTGAGCTCCGGTTAAGAACTTTTTCTGACCTTGTCCCCTAAAATCTACCGGGAATTTCGGTTGGCCATCAAATTTGAATATCCCCCAATGACGTTCGAAATTCCCCGGGGCAACGCTTTTCACATCTTCATCGATAAATCCGAAAAGATAAACCTCAATGTAACCTTTACGCATAGGAGTTCCTACGTTGTTCGCCAACCGCGGAAGCAAACCGGAATAAAACCGTTCCGCATTTTGAACGTTTGCGTTCTTGTCACCATCCGTAGGCCAACCAACTTCTCCAACGATCACTTCCATGTTACCGTGATTCAACGCGTTTAAAGAAGCTAAAAGCGTGTCGAAATTAGCGTCGAAGACGTTTGTGTAGACAACGCCGTTGTCATTAACGGTGTTTTGGCCGTCAAAGAAAGCGTAATCGAAAGGAAAGTCACTGCTTAAGTAGAGACTGAGGAAAGGGTAAATGTTGACGGTGAAGGGAGCTTTGTTCTGTGCGAGGAAGTTAACGATTTGTGTCATTTCTTGGATAATGTCGGAACGGAATCTTCCGGCGGAGGGGACTTGATTGTCCGGAGGAGAATTGTAAACGTCGGCGTTTAAAGGAACGGTGGCTTTGGTGAAATCACCAACTCCAGCTTCGTTTAAAGCGGTTTGGATGTTGAAGAGTGCTGGATAAATTAGGTTTATGAATGATCCGTTGTACGCTGTCAAGAACGGCTCGTTCCCCACTGCAACATATCTGCAACAAAAAAAAATAAAGATTTCAGTTTATATTTATAATTTTAATTAAATCATAATTCCTAGTTAAAAATTTTCAAAGTAATTTATTCTTATGATTTATTTCGATAATTTCAAGATTTGTGCGTTTTGTGTAAAACAAATAATTGTTTATAATACATGCATGTATTTTGCGTCGGTATGATAAAAACCAACCTATGTTTGAAACTTCACAAGGTATCAGGGGCGGACCCACTTACAAGAAAGGTGGGTCACCTGACCTGGATAAACTAATCAAATATATTTTAGTGTATATAAACAACAAAAGTTCCAAAAGCATAGTTGGTATTTTCCAAGTTGTTGACACATCTAAACCCGGATTCAGTCATCCCAAATGACATATTTGGTCTTTTTTTTTTCCATTTTAACTTAAATGCATATCTTTTCGTCTTATATACTTTAAAAAATTAAAAAATAACAGCAGTTTATATACTCTTTTTTTATTTGCTTATGAAATTTTTTTTTTTAAATATTGACCCGGATAAAATTTATTTCTGTGTCCGCCATTGCAAGGTATCAACCTTTTTTTCAGAGAAGAAAAAATTTCACATGGTATCCAATATTTGCATATTTGCAATAAAGAGGAATTGAAAAAAGAAAGATTCAGACTTTTTTGTTTTCAGAACACGTTTGGATCATGCATGTGCAATAATTACTTGACACACACATGACGGTCCATACATGCAATATCCATAAACCAAATTCAAATAATTCAATTTCAGAAGTATGTATGCATTATATTATTCAACAAAAAAAAAACTAATACATATAGAGATAAATGAATGATGTGGTGCTCAACAAATAACAGGTTAACAACTGATCTAATTAAAGAAAAAGAAATTATTCACTTATAACTTATAGGTCGACCAATAATAGCATTATAAAAAAAAAGTATTTAGTTGTCCAACAAGTCAAAACTCAAAACCAACGTGTAAAGGATTGGAGCTCACCTCAGTTTGTCTAATCTGGTGGGCTCAGGACTATTATAGACCTCCTAATCCAATTATCATCATTTGTTTTCGACATTTTTATTTTCCATCATTTTGTCATCATTTTTATTTTCTTTGTTAGAACGAAATAAAATAATAATAAAACAAGTTCTAAAATAATCGTTCTGTAAAGTTCCAATATTCCAAAAGGGCCTAATATCTGATTTTCCCCTTTTGAGATCCCCCCAATATTAAGTAAGTCGTCCTAAGAAACTTCTTACCTTTATGTATAACTTATATTATCGTTAATCATGGTTATAAGTAAATAAAAATAAGAGTCCAATTCGAAAATAAAAATTAGTATGTTAACATCAAAATTTTCTTGCTTGAGAAATTATAATAGTCTTGTTTTGGCCATAATTCATATATTTTCTAAATTAAGAAAAGTATAATTTGGTTAAATAAAAATTCGTTTCAAACTTACTTGATCTTAACGCCGTTGTTAAAGTTGAACCTAGAGACGTTTCTTTGGACCCAATCTTTAGCTCTTTGATAGTTTCCCATGGCTTGGAGCAAATCATTAGGGATCGCCACCATCACTTCGACGCCGGAGCCGGCGAGAGCTCCCATCGTGTTTGTGTCGGCATCGAACAACTTCACTTTCTGTATATTGTTGTCTTTAAGCATTTCCACCACCGTCTTCGGAGGTAACTGATGAGTCGCCATTGTTCCCCAGTTTACTCCCAAACCAGAGACACCGCCGGAGAGAAAAAATAAGGCGTAGATGATGATAAAGACACCGGTGGAGTTAGTTATGGCACTCTGTTTCGGTCGATGATTCATTTTTGGTGATTCCTCTGTTTTCCCGGGAAAGTTTTGTGCTTGATGTTAGAAAATAAGAGATTTTGGATTGATTTTTGCTGATAAAGTTTTGAACTTTGAAGGAAGAATTTGTTGGGTTTTTCGAATGAGAAGAATTGGAAGAAGTGTAAGAGATATAAAAATAATTTTTGTGGGTTTTGTGTTATGTTGCAGCTCGATGATTTGAATAAAGAATGAAAATGATTTGTTTAAGCTGACAAAGAAAATCTGAGTAAGCGAAAGAAATTAAAGAAGGAAGAGGAGATCAAATAGGTAAGAGAGACTAGAAGGAATAAGAAGGAAACAGAGTCAAAACCGGCCTTTGAAACAGAAACCGACCATTAAAATATCTATAAAATACTGTATTTATTACAAAAATAGTAATTTGGTTAACATATACTACTATTTTATTATTAAGGCTATACTCTATAGTCTATACCATGCATGTATTGTTTATTTAGACCTAACCAACATAGTTGGCGAAGTGTTAGTAGTGGTTTGGTATGAGGATTAAAAAAAAAAACATAATTCTATTTCAAGTATGAAATTTATATCTTTTGCACAATACTTCAAGTTTTTGATTCTATATTGTGGAAGTTCACACGTACGAATAGAGAAACATTAAAATTGCAGGTTACTTTCGCTTTCATAAGTTTAGTAGGTCTCAATAGAAAACGTTGATTATTTTTTTCACGATCGAGTACGTACAAACGTACTTAGGAGAAGTAACCCCGATGGTGCATGTACGTAATTTAAATTCCAATTAAATATCAGAAACATCCAAATACTAGACATGACGATAGATATTCTTGATTTGATAGCACACTAATTAAACACGAATTAACACATCTATAAAAAAGCATATAATTAGTCCCGGTTGGTCGATCATTAGATATTATAAAAAGCTGATTATATCAGCCAGAAAAATCATAGAACGAAAATTCGAAATTTACTAATTATTATATAATAAACTTATAAAATATCAATGGAGTTTGGGAGTCGACATGAAAAACAAAAAATATCACGTACGTGGTTAGAGGACATTCAGTGGACAATTATGATCATGTTGAATTTTTTTGGGTCAACAATCATATCGCTTAGCTGTGATTTTCGTTAATGGGCCTTATTTTCTGAGAACCATTGGGTATTAAAGCACTAATGGGCCCTTGGAGCTGTTTTTTAAAATACCGTTACCTTCTTCTTCCTTCGGTCGCCGAATATCGTTTGTCATTGAAGAGCGATCAAAGAGGCAATTCGTCTAACACTTGGTGAGCATAGAGCGCAATGAAAGGAAGCAAGGCGAATCTCTCTGCACTAGCGGAGAAATGCAAAGTACCTACTCTTATCTCTATCTATTTTCCTGAAAGTGAATCTCTTTCTTTGTTTTGCTTGAAAATTTTCGGCTAATTTCTTCTCTCTCTGCAGACTGTAATCGTTTCGAACTGGCAAGGGTACCTAAATACCGTCAAACCTGAAGATAAAGCTAGGTAATTCCTTATTTATTTAGGATATAAGTTTGTTTATCTTTGGGTTTATTCATTCTCGATCATGGGATTCTGCAAAATTGTATATTGAATTTGAGTGTTTTTTGGCTGTTTTGCTTAGTATAATACATACTTCAAAGATTAAGTATGTGATGAGAAGAGGAAAGCCCTATCTCTGGGTACCAGAAAGTGAACCGCACAATGTTGTAAGCTTTCGTTCTTCTTTTTGTTACTTTGTTTTGAATGGTAAGCTTATAATGCTGAATAGAAGGGTTTTAAAAGCTAAGTTTTGAATCTCTAATTTTTGGCAGAACATAATGTTTGATGAACGTGGATCCTTTTCTATTGCCCATCCATATCCTGGTCCCCTTGCAGCTTTGTTCAAGTCAATAGGAAAGGTTTGTTGTGTGTTTATTTTACTCTGCATTCACTGTTTTCTCTAGATTACAGGTTCTTGAGTCTGTATCACTCTCACTCAAACGGGGTTAACTTTCTTTGCAGCTTCCAGACCGGGTTGCTTTTACTGGTGAGATTGTCCCTGTTAAAGAGAAAAGGGTAAGAACCATGGAACTTCTAATCTGTAGCAAAAGGCATGACTTTCTCTTCTTTATATATCTTCATCATGCTTGTCTTCTTGATAAAAGGTTGATGCGGTGAATAAATATGTCGAGGAAGCTATACAATTTGAGATGAGGGCGATTAGCGAGAGCCCAAATTCTGTTCGTAGTATCTTGAATTCTTCCGATCGGATGTATGCCTCCCGGTGTGACAGTCTTAGAGCCCTGATCGATGATGCAAAGGAAAAATACGTTATCTATAAGTTCGTTCCAAGGTAAGACACAAACCCATCTCTGTTTATGCTTAACTAAACTAATATATCTGTTTGAGCTTAATTGAAGAATAGATCTTACTGTATAATCTTACTTACATTCATGTAATTGTCTTCAGCACTAAAAGCGGACAATGATATAGAACCGATTACTAAGATATCATCTTATGATTTCAAAAGATAATGAATTTATCATCAGTAATGATTATCTGGTTTTCTTCTCAGCTCATGTATGTTTATTGACCCAAATGGTGCGAAAGAGATAGACTTGAAGGTTTTGGAACTGTCGAAAGCAGATCCATTAGGTAATGAAACTAAAGACATTTGATTCCAAACTATAGATAAAGTTTTGTCATTTCTTAAGCTTTTTGCATTGGATTGTAACTCGCAGGGACTTGGTCTACAAAACTTGTGGATGGAATCAATAAGAACGAATCAAGAAGACGGGCTTTGATTCTTTTCTGTTTATACTATCTTGATATAAACGCAAGGGTAAAAAAAGAGCTTATATGATGAGTTTTGGATCTCAGATTCTCTATGTTAGTCATTTACCGGTATGTTTTTTTGCGATTAGGATGCTTATATGGTATCAGTGGATAAGAAAGGTTTCCACTTGTTGGGGAAGGTACCGAGTGAAGAAGAAGCCGGAGATGAGTATCAGTGGAGAGAGTTTAGGTTTGAGTTTGAAGAAGAGGTGAAAGACGTTGAAGCTTTTTGCCACCAACTTGTGGAAATGGAACAAGAGGTTGTAAGCAAGTTTACTGACCATACCGGTTTGTGATTTCCATTCTTTTCTTATAAATCACAAGCCGGGCCGGTTTACATTTCACTTAAATTGTGTTATTTAGGCAAGAGCAAGAGTGCTTAATGATACTAATATGTGTAATATTAGTTCGCAACGGTCCGGTACGGTTTAGTTTGGATTTATTGAAGTTTTTGAGCTTTACCAATATAATTCCGGTTCAATGTTCCCATAAAAGAAGTGAAAATAAATAAATTTTACCGGTACTTGACTGGTTAGCTTATCGGTTTGAGCATGGTTTGATCAAGATTTGTTTGGTACGGTCTGCAGTAATAAGTGATATCGAAACCCATTAGATCAATCCAACGCATCGGTGATTATTGTTTTTTTAAGTATTTTAGATTACCCAAATTCACGGGCTTTTAGTTGTTCATGAAGATTAGGTTTATAATTCTTGAGTGTCTATCAAGTTAGGTAATCTCTGTATATATATATGAGGTAATAAACAATGAATAGTTTGGTACATTATCCTCAAGAATCTTGATTCAAAATGTATCGTTGGATTGAGGAGTCCCCTAATAGGGTTTCTTCTCCTGTGTGAACTCAGAAATGATTGAAACTCTCTTTACCTTTTTGGTTAATCCTTTCTCAGTTCCAGCTGAAACCATTCAAGTCAAACTGTTTCGTACGCTTTGTACAAAAGTTTTCAACATGTGTGTTGAGATCTAGCTCTGTTGTTGAATCCATGCCTTTCCGGTTTCGTGTTTCAAGCTTATGATCCTCATTGTTGCCTTGTTGATGTTGACTTTTGTGTCCGTGCAATCCTACTCCTATTGATAATCTACCTGGACTTCTTTCTGAATATGAGATTCTTTGTTCTGCTTCACTCACCATTGCTGAAAGATATGGATTCCCTCTTCGACCTTCTGTCCATGTGAGCTCCCTTCTTTGGAACAATTGTTCTTCCATAATCTCTTTCTGCTCGGATGTTGAATCACCAAGATATGTTCTTAGTCCTAATCTGTTGTTCTCTAGCATTTTCAGGTTTTTCTGTGTTCCCTCGCTTGAGGTCAGGCAACTTTCTAGAGAGCAATCTGGTAGATAGGTTGTTTGCATCTGTTGTGAGCATAGGTTTTGAAGTTCTTTTGGTTCTAGGATACTAGAGTTTGGGTATTCTGCTGATACTTTAGATACTAATTCCGAGAGTTGAACTTTGGCAGCTTCGATCCCTGCTGCACCGAGGTTCTGTTTTCCAAGAGTCTCTTGTGCTTTCTCCAAAACCGATTGCAGGTACTTCCCTTGAGCCTCTATCCTGAGCTGCAAATGTCGCTGTACCTGGCTCAGTTTAAATAAGAAAACATAAATTTGTCTTTCTAGATACTACTATAAACTTATCCTCTATTGAATGCTCCAACAATCATGATATTCACTTGGTTTTAAGCTTTTTCACATGCTGGAATAGACTTTTAATTCATGACTGATAATCCTAAGTGCCTTCATGAATTGCAAGAATCTTTAGTGTGTGTATTGGAGTAAAGAACAGTGTTGTAGAAATATGATACCTCAAGTTGCTCATGAAGCCTTCTTTGGACCTCTATTTGCATTTGCAGTGCTTCACCTATTGGCGAGTTCCTGTGTGCAAATAGATTTGGTCAGTTTGTGATAAGCTAATACGTTAGAATATGTACAGACAATATTCATATTATTTCTTACTTGTTAGGCTGTGGTCCAATGCTTAAACTCTCGCTTTGACTTTCGTCTGCATCAGGAGTCTGTTCTTCCAACATGGTCATCATACCTATACAAGTGATCATGTTAGATTTAGATCTTGGTATGACTTTAAAGTTCTTGCATCTGTGAATCAAGTTCATGTCAATATGATTTACCTATTTTGTTGAAGCTGCTGTTAGCTTGTCCGTTGAGATTCTTGCTCAACCTGTATTTCTGGTAGCCAATTTCATGAAGTTAATAAATAACCTTTTGTGAATGCAAAAAGAAAGATTGTAAAATTTGTGTATTTGGTGTTGATATGATGGTTTACCTGAAGATGACTTTTGAGATGGTATAAGGTAAGGCCTGGAATCCCCATGACTTTCATGATTGTCTTAGGAGTAGCTTCTGCAACAGAACAAACAAAAAGTATACAATATTAATATAAAAAGCGCCTGCTATTCACAGATGATTATACAATTCTGTTACTAATGATATAACACTCACTATCTGCTCCACCGAGTTGATTGACTGCTTCGATGAATCTCTCATGAAGATCTGGAGTCCACTTTAGGCGCGGCTTTGCATCGGTTGAAAGGATGAGTCCAGAATCTCCTGGACTATTCCCTCTAAGGAATGGATGCCTTTCAGAAGTTATGTGCATTCTTGAAGAAGAGAGGACGTTCTTTCCTTGGTGCTGGTTTTGGTAATACATAAAGTCTGTTCACAAAAAGGCAAATGTAAGTTTAGTCCCCCACCCTGGAAACTGCATTAAATAATGATTGTCATGATCAATGTTTTCTTTTACCTGACGCGATCTTAGTTCTCAGAAGTTCCAAGAGAGTAAACTCCAAAAACTAAGGAAGAAAGATGTTTTTGCTGCTTTTGCTTACTTGTTCTTTATATGTTCTCAGGTTGCTTTGGTGCAACTTTGCTTTATATAGGAAGTTGAATGGAGAAAAGGGGGCAAATTAGAGAACGATAATTAAGGTATGGAATATGAATAACTGGTCCAATCGATGCTTTTGTTACTTGTGTCCTTATCGTTTGAACTGTTCTGTTTTTCGTTAGTAGATGATTTTTATTTTATTTCTATGTGTTGATTCCTATGGACTACAACTTTTCAACCCAATTAGATACCAGAATTGATCCACAATTAATGCATCATATGCTCATTCTGGCAGAGGGAAGTATCTTATTCCCCAATTTTTCCTAACTTTTCTTATTCTTTGATATTTTCATAGTCACAACTCTAATAACCTCTATCTTTCTTGGAATATTCTCAATGCTTTTCATTTGTCTGGATTGTTTTTGTTCCTTCTTCATGGAGTCATTTTCGGTCTCTAGGTACATTATGAGTCTAATGATTTTTATCAAGACTTTTAGTCAGCTGTTATTGATGATATTAATAGGGGTTTATCTTGCTATGTTTCAAGAATGTAATATGACGATAACACTTTTGACTCAGTCCAACCTTTAGTTTGAGATAGCAAACAAATGAAAGTTTTTTTGTTGGAATTGGAAACATTGTTTTGCTTTTAAAGATAATAAAGAATATTTTCATAATGTCCCTCCTTCAACAAGTTTAGTACCTATTCTCTCTACACAGTATAAAATTACTGGAGGGTCCCATTTTTCTTAACATTCTTTGATTAGCACAAAACATTTGGCCCCTCTATGCCTCTGTTTTATTGTGTTTGTAGCCTTTCCTTTCTGATCTAATAACAATTATCTCTCCAGTCCATGCCTGTGTGTGAGTGTGTGTGTCTATATTTTCATTCATATATAGAAGTGAAACATTACTGCTGCATCTATTGCTTGGCAAATTTCTCACTCTATACTTTCCTGCAACTATTTCGATGATGTCTACAGTATTTGAGTTTTTGAATAGTTTATGCGTACATATTACCGTCAAGGCATCTCATCTTCTAGAATAAGGGCATTGCCAAATGTTGGACTTGTGTAGGCTATTACTACTGTATGTGCAACTGAGAATATATCCAGTCTTTCTGAGTCCCACATTAGCTTAATGAGTGCTTTGATATGGTCTATGGTTCATAAGGTATAAAAAAAACAAATATTATGTTCCTTGAATGATATCTTTGCATTTATTTTATACCGAACCAAACTTTTTAGGCGATATCTCATGGTTGTGATTTCTCAAAACACTTTATTCGGGTTTCGGGAAGAAAGAACCTATCATAATCTTTGAGTTAAAAGTATTAGAGCATATTACCAAAATAGTTTCATCTCCATGTGGGTGAGAATATGCTTTCCATGTTGTGTGTTGCAAGGCTCTAAAAGTCTGCTTGAATTGAATCTCATCAAACTCTCTCTTTCTTACCAAATTATCTGTTTTGTTATAGCGCATTTGTATGGTTACAGAGTGAATTAGTTCATAATCCAATCAAAATTTCAGAATTTAGAGACTTTTGTAGCAGGGCCTGTTTCTCTGGATCACTGTAAAATGTTGTTCCTTTATTTCTTACGTAAGTTTGAGTTAACTATTACTGAGACAATTAGTTCTGATGATTTCTTGATAATAGTTACACACTCTCTATTTTTTGTTTATCTTTCAACCATTTGAAAGGTCACTGTTATAAGTGAAAAGAAAGAGAGAGAGGGAGTGAGTGATAGAGACTGAATGTTCTTCCTTGTACGTTCATTTAGCAGATTCTTGTTCTTGTTTACGACTAACTTTGTTAATGATGCTTCCAAGCTCTCGCGTAGGGAGCATACTTAAACACGTGGGCTACATTCGCCGGAAAAATACTCACGGAATTACATTCTTTTGCTCATCAAATTATATATTCTTAAAAAAAAAAAGGAAAGAAGAAAGTGGTGATTCTGCAGAATGAGAATATGAAAAAGGTGAGTCGCATTCTCAAGTCAAGAATCTTTGTTATTCATCTTAACCCGAAAATAAAATTAAAAAATAGACAACGAGAAAAGAAAAAAACTATATGAGGTTCATTTTCCTTCCACTTATAGCTAGTCTTGTTTCATTATTTGTTAACATCAATGTCTTTGTTGTTCATCGTTACTTATGAAGTCATGATCTATATCAAAAAAAGAAAAGAAAAACAACTTACTAATGTAAATCAACTTCATTTGCCAGAAATCATTTTTCGTGAACCAAATCATCATTACATACAATAACCTATTTTTATAGTGGTTTGTTTATGTTCTTATTTATTTTTTCTTTTTCAGTGAAACATTCTTTTGTTGGTTTACTTTATTTCTCTTATAACTCCATGGAAAATGGGGAACAAAGATTCCAAACATAACTTGGTTTAAGCAAAAACTTTTAACTTTTTCCAAAAAAAATGTGTGTAGAAACTTTTTATTGCATCAATTTCCACCTGAACGTAAATTGACCCAAAAAAAAAAAAGATTGAAACACTCTAAAAATTGAAAAGTCCTGACCGGGTTATGTATGCTTAATTACGACTAAACCGGTCCGGTCTCATAAACGATCGATATTAAATACGTGGCAGCAATTAATTGGCTGACTAAAAAGTTAAAGTAGACTCAACCACAGATGATCCGACGACTGTGTTGTCGAAAAGAGGAGACGACGAACGAACCAGTGACAACGTAGAAACCCTACGAACACTAAAAGAGGAAGAAGGAATCCAAATATAATTCTCGTTGGGATTTTTATACGTCTGCAACAATGGCGGATTCATGGAAGGAGATCGGATCTAGATGTCATCATTGCGCAGGCCCTCTTACGAAAAATCTGGTATTTACCACAAAATTCTTCTTGTTGTTGATTGAGTTTTACCTTTTTCTCCTGTTGATGTGTTTAGTGAAATCTGTATTGGTCGCCGAATTGATTTTCAGGAAACTAACGAATGGACTGTGGCTCCGTTTATCAGGGATAGCTTCTCTATGGTTAGTTAGAACAAAATTTGGTGCTAAAAATCGACTCTTTTAGACTAAACTAACCTTGCTAATAATATTTTTCTCAGAAAAGTTTATGTTTTGTTTGGAATTAAATGGATGATTGGTCAATTATGTTGAAGGTGATTTGTTATTGTCATTAGATTGGATCAGCTGTAGGTGGTACTGCAAGTGCTTTCATTGGATTTAACCATGGTATGTCTTTAATCTCTCACTCATTGATTGTTTCTTCTTTGAATTGGGAGAAGAGAGATTGTTTTAATCACTTATGTATGTAACCTGTTCCAAGGAAAGGTCGGGGTGGATATGATGCTCGATTTGTGTGGTTTATGCTGAAACTATCGAGATTCTTTTTGTGGGTGATATGTTTTTAAAGTCTGGATAGAGGAAACACCAGTTTCAAGTATGGAACTTGCTTGAAAAACATTCAGAATCTATATTTTTGGATGTTGTGTTAATAGTGTGGTTCTTGATTTTTATGCAGTAATGCCAATTGTACGCAAGTGGATAAAAGGACCCATGTGGTTGCATTTTCTTGTTGGTGTAAGTTATCAACAAAGTTATAAAATTCCCTGTTACATCCTTAAATTGTCGCAAAACAACTTGCGTGATGATTGTATTTGATGTTTGGTTTGCAGGCTCCACCTGTGATAGTTGTTTCATCAGCCTGTGCTGGACTTGCAGGTTTAGAGATCATCTCCATCCTCCTCCTTTTCAATACTCATCTAGACAACTTTCAGCCTGTGAAAGTAGTAGATGTTTTTACTCGTCTTTTTATTAGCTTAAAGTTATGTCTTTGGTGTTAATTCTCGCAGGTGGCGCTGTACCGGCTTTGGCACAGCTTGCATCGTCGTCTTATCATGCGGCTGTACATTCATCTCAGCCACCGCAAGGGCAAGAGAAGAACAAATTGCACAAATCCTCTACCATTTCTCCTTCGTAGCTACACAGCTCTCTTCTGTTGCTCCTTCCTTATGTGTTATGTGTATAAAGTTTCAACTTTGTGTTCTTTCTATAAAGAGTTTCCTTAGGACAAAATGAGAGATCAAATTTGTCTGAAGATAAACTGATCCAGTTTTGACACTTGACACTTTTGTGTGTATACAAAAAACTGAATGCAGAAACGTGATTAGAAGCAGATTAATTAGTAGTTACGAATTCATTTTTAGTGCTAAACAAGCTTTTAAGCTATATTATGGCAAGCAGAAGTGGTGTAAAATTGTTAAGAAACCTCAGGTTCTGTTTCCCGTACTTTATTTCAGATTTTTTAATACGATGGTAATCAGATTTGTTAAGTTTTCTTATTATTTAAGCTATATTTCTAAAAAATCTATTGTTTGTTTGTCTCGTAATCTCTTTTTGACGGTTTATTTTTGATTCTTGAGATACAAGAACATCATTAAATGCCAATAAGAAAATTTTCCCTTTTTCATGTTTAGCATTAATTTGTTTCCAAAACGGTAAAAAAGTAGTATTTCCAAAAGTTTTTGTTTCCTAATTTTTTTTTATAATGTAAAGAAAAGGAAATTATTTACTTGATACACAAGAACAACAATAATTAAGACAATACATAAAAGTAAGTTGTTTCGTTTTCCTTTTTCTATAATGTAAAAAAGGGAAATTAGTTTTTTATATATACCTAGATACGTGACCCTAATCATCATAAATCATAAACCATCACGAGCTCTCGATTTTCTCTTCTCAAAACTCTTAAACCTTTTCTCTTCGTTTCTGAAGTTTTATCACGATGGAGAAGTTACTTGCTGGACAAACCAACAATGGAGCCCTTAAGTCAAAGACGAAGATCGTGTGTACTCTCGGACCTGCTTCGAGATCTGTTGAGATGGTTGAGAAGCTTCTCAAAGCCGGTATGAACGTAGCCCGGTTCAATTTCTCCCATGGTTCTCACTCGTACCATCAAGAAACTCTCGACAATCTCAGAACCGCCATGGAAAACACTTGTATTCCTTGTGCCGTCATGCTCGACACAAAGGTAAACCCTAATTTTAAATAGTCTTTTCAACTTCTCCTTATGCTGTTTTAAGATTCTTTCTATTGGGGATTTCATTTAACTCGGTTTAATTTTCGGTTTATAGGGTCCTGAGATCCGAACCGGATTTCTCAAAGAAGGCAAACCGGTTGAGCTAATTCAAGGTCAAGAGATCACAATCTCAACTGATTACACAATGGAAGGAGATTCAAACACAATCTCCATGAGTTACAAGAAACTTGCTGAAGATCTCAAGTCCGGTGACGTGATTCTCTGTTCCGACGGCACAATCTCTCTTACCGTCTTGGCCTGTGACAAGAATCTCGGTCTTGTTCGTTGCCGTTGCGAGAACTCTGCGGTTCTTGGAGAAAGAAAGAACGTGAACCTCCCTGGAATCGTAGTTGATCTCCCAACACTCACAGAGAAGGATCAAGAGGATATTCTCCAATGGGGAGTTCCCAATAAGATTGATATCATCGCTCTTTCCTTTGTTCGTAAAGGATCTGATCTGGTGGAGGTCAGGAAATTGCTTGGAGAGCACGCAAAGAGTATCATGCTTATGTCAAAGGTAAAGAGTTAAAAAACAGAACACTTTTTTTTTCTTCAAGTGAAATTTGATTTCTTAGTTATATACTTACATTGTGATGCTCATTACAGGTGGAGAATCAAGAAGGAGTGATGAATTTCGACAAGATTCTGGAGAATTCTGATGCATTCATGGTGGCTAGAGGTGATTTAGGAATGGAGATTCCGATTGAGAAGATGTTTCTTGCTCAGAAGATGATGATTCAGAAGGCTAATGCTCTTGGGAAGCCAGTCGTCACAGCCACACAGATGCTTGAGTCAATGACCAAATCTCCTCGTCCGACTAGAGCCGAAGCCACCGATGTAGCTAACGCTGTTCTTGACGGCACTGATTGCGTCATGCTCAGTGGAGAAACCGCAGCCGGAGCTCACCCTGAGACCGCCGTGCTTACAATGTCAAGAATCTGTAAGGAGGCAGAGAATTTCATCGACTACGACACAATGCACAAGAAGATTCAAGATATCGTTTCGTTGCCTCTATCTCCTATCGAGAGCTTAGCTGCTTCAGCCGTTTCGACGGCTAGGAGTCTTTGTGCGGCTGCGATTGTGGTTCTAACCAAGGGAGGTTACACGGTGGAGCTTGTTGCGAAGTACAGGCCTAGCGTTCCGATTCTTTCGGTGATTGTGCCGGAGATTACTCGTACCGATGATTTCGAGTGGTCGTGCTCTGAAACTGCGGCTCATGTGGCGAGACGTGGATTGATTTACCGTGGAATAGTTCCGGTGATGGCGACGGGAGCTTCCGCTAGGTCTTCGAACAAGGATTCGACGGAGGAGACGATTAAATTCGCCATTGAATTTGCGAAGAAGAAGGGAATATGTAAGGCGGGAGACTCGATTGTGGCGTTGCACAAGATCGATGGTTCCTCTGTTGTCAAGATTTTGAACGTGGAGTAGTAGAATTTTTTTTTTATATAATACGGGGTCATATTTGAAATTTCATGTTTTTGAGGGGTCTATTTTTGGTGGGTTTTTTTCGATTTAGACCATTGCTTTTTTGCTCGCAATATTTGAAGTTTCTGACATTTTTGAATATTATCCGAGACGAGAGATACGAATCAATATTATTGTTTTAGTTTCGTTCAGATTTCATATTCAGTTCTTTTAATCAACTCTAATCGGGTTTTCTTTTTTGTAATTAGTGTGCATCTTCGAATTTTTTCGAAGTTTCAATATAATCCTTCTTGGGCTCATAAAACAAAGCCAATGGGCTTCTTTTTTTTATTGTCGGCAGCTCGATTAGAAAATTGAAAAACCAATTAACGCAAAATAATAATTCTCCTCACTGGAAACGAAGTTGTTGGATCCGGTTAACATTTCCTCATCGCCGATGAAGATTTATGTCGAGGCAAGTTATATGGTTGATGACCGTCCATTTTTTCATGCACAATTTAGACAAATTTAAATGTTTTTCTTTTTCTTTTTGGGTCTAGAAAACATTATTAAATGGAATAAAAAAGGGTTGAGAGAAAAAGATAGCATAATAGCAATCATCTAGAAACCGAAAAAGGAAAATAAGCGGTTAGCTTTGCTGCAAGTATTCATCTTAAAGCTTTGCTTTAAATGGAAAGTTTCTTATAATAATGTGCATTTTTAATATTATCATCCATCTTCTTGAAGTAGACCAACTATATAAAAATGTATTTCTAAAGATAACTAGAAATTATATATTTGATTTGACATTTCTGGTGATTAAACTACAATCATGAGTCATGACTCCATCAGCTGCATCTATGTTATAGTGAGCATATTGTTTTTTAACTCTTGCAATCACTGAGTTTTATACTACAGTAATATATTATTAAGCTTATACTAATATTTCGTGTAAATTCTTAAAAAAACTACTCAATTAAGCTTATACTAATGTTTTTTGAAAATTATGTAAGAAAACGTAATGTCATTGAGTGTAATAACTAACTAATTAAGCTCCTTAAGACAGAAGAGTTAGGGATCTGGAGTTTGTTTTTACAAGAAACCCATCATTAATTACTGCCCTTAGAATCTTTCAAAATTGTTTAAGTTATTTAATTAAATTGTGTCTTAAAAAACTAAATTATTAGCCATATGAAAAGGCTTCGGATTCAGGGAACAATTCACATGTTTCGTGAGCTGTGTTCATTTATTCAGATTCTATAGGTCCATATTTTCCATTTTATATTCTGAATGAAAAAGAGATTTATTTTCGTAATCGTACAAATTAGTAACAACATAACCTATAGATACTGTTATACTGAGATGCCAATTTTTCATATTACTTATAGTTATTGCTCGAGAAGTGATTAGTACAACTTATAAGAAAAAAAACTAAGTAATGGTGGTTTAGTTATTGCTAGTTACTTGAGATTTAACAAAGGAACCATAATATGCATGAGCATGAATGAGTCTCGTTTCGAACCGGAATTTCCCAACTCATAGAAATGACCGGCATTAGAAAAAGAGTTTGATACTTATAAGACAACAGATTCATTATCTTGTCTTGTTAATCTTGACCAAGAATAGGTGACCATTAATTAAGGCATTAAGTATACTTATATTATCCATATCTTCTAATTAATTCTGTAACTAATGAAGCTTAAATGAGAAGTTCTATATATCCGGTGTACTTATACTTGTGGGTTATACGATTGAATATCATTTTTTATTTTATTTTGGGATCAAATATATATACAAAAATAATAACTAAACTACGAAAATAAGTAGGCAGTGAAACATTAGATTCGTAAACAAATCTAATATGCATAGATAGACATCGTATACCTCTCGAGGAGATAAATTTACTTGAACATCTTAATTTCCAAAACCTAAAAATTATGTGTTATTGCATTTCCTTAGAATATTAATAAGAAACTATTTTAAGCGAAATTAATCATACGAAGAATTTAAATGTATATATATGTAAACAATGACAGCCTTTTTTCTCAAGCTAAAAACTAAGTAAACAATCATCGAACTAAAGTCCAATGGCCTAATAAACCTAATGATCTTATGTACATGTATATTATATACGAACTAATTACACGATTAAAAACACTAAACAAGTAATCAATATGCCACTCTTCAATCACAATTAACAAATAACCTTTTCCCAAATTTAGCTAGTATATAAATCTTCCCAGAAGATCAAGTCATCAAGATCATCACACGCTGACTTGCTACCATCCATCACCGCCGCATTGGCTGCCGGATTCATCATTATTGGATAAGAAGATATCTCTGGCGTTGCGGTTGTGTTCACATCGGAACTCAAACCGGTTTCTTGAGACACACTCACAAGAGAATGCTCCAACTTAATCATACCTTTGTCATTATTGCCTGAACCTGCCCCGTAACCGAAATCAGATCCGGAATTATGGACCGAGTGGTAAGGGAAATTGAAAGTTTGGGTAGAGAGGAAAGTGTTGTCGACTGGTGCGGTTGTAGGATGGTGGAGGACAGGTTTGAGGTCGTGTTGTTGGCGGACACCGGAGAAGCTTGGGCTGGATTGACCCAAGAAACCCGGATCTATGAGAGGAGGGAGAGATGAGAAGTCTAAGAGATGATCAATGTTATCAAGTGAATCAATCCTTGAGAGTTGGCTTGTAGGAGTGATTGTAGTACTAGGATCGCTCTTGTGAAAAACCCTACACACCACCCATTCATCCTATAATCATCACAATAAAAAAAGATTAGTCATAGAGATTGCTAATTAATTAAGGTTCTAATTAAATTTCATGTTTTGGATTAATCATATATAAAAGAACAACTATAGATAAACAATTTGCTCAACAAACAAATTTTGTATGCATCAAACCGAATCATTTTTATGCAAAAGAGTGGTAAACTTTGACATACCCTTGCGGTTTTGGGGAGGTTATGATAAGAATATTTGCCATCAAGACGATATTCATGCATAACCCAATTGGTCTTTTCACCTTTAGGAGCTCTTCCTCTATAGAAAACAAGTGTTTTCTTCATCCCAACAAGACAACCTTTGCCTCTAAAGATCTCCTTGTCCTTCCCAGTCGCCTTCCAATAACCAGACACGGTCGCACGGTTCGTCCTCATCCCGGTCGGATACTTCCGATCCCTCTGGCAGAAAAAGTAAAACTCCTTCTCCCCCATCTTTGCAATCTCTGCACTCAAATCAAGAATCAGAATCTTGATCGATGATGATGTTTGAAACGGTCAAAATAAAAAGATTTTGACTTGACTTACTTGGTAGATCCCATGGCTCGTTCTTGTTGAGGTCGGCTTGACCAATCGCTGCCGCGGTGAATCGGATGTTGAAGACCTTCTCTTTGAGGTAGTGAGTTATTATCTCTTCATCAGTTGGGTGAAACCGAAACCCTGGAGGCAAATCCACCACCTCCTGATCTCCTCCTTGATTCACAACTACGCCGCCTTCTTCCACCATCTATATATATGTATACGCTTGATCAAGAACAAGAAACAACCTTGTTGGATTTCAAGATAACAAGAACTTTTTGAGGAGATCGATCGATGGATATGTACTGTTTACTGCAGATACACGTTGGCGCTGGAGAAGAAATAAGAGGTTGAAGAAAGAAAGAAAGAGAAGCAAAGGTATTAGAAATTTGAGGAAGAACTATGCAGTTAAAGGAAATGAAAATAAAAATATGTGAAGGTCGAAAAAAATGTCTTTATATAGAGGAAGATAAGAGCCAAGAAAAAAACAATAATGTTTATTTTCTTTATTTTTGTTTTTTTCTCATTTTTTTGGTGATGTAGAAGAGACACGTAAGCTCTAAGCAACTTCCTTACTTGTTGAAAAAGCCCCACAATTAGAAAACACTTAAAAATATCTTAAATGATATCTGTATTGAAATTCATGGCAATTAGCAATTTATATATATATATATATATATAAATGTATTATAATTAAAGATAAGATAAATATAGTTTTCTTCTTAGTGTCAGAATAAAAATATTGCTATAGGTAATTAATTTATTGGGATGGTTATGGAACAAAATTTTATATTTTAGATTTTAGATCCTACCGGTGCACAAAAAAAAAAGATTTAGATGCTACCATTAAATTTTAGATCCATAGGGTGACACGTCTGTCGAATAATTTTATGTTCCATATGAGGCTTAGTTTGTTTTTTCTTGTACATTTCATAGGACTATGTCAGTATAGTCATCTTATGGGGTTCCTCAGCCAACCACCAGAAAAAAAATGGGTTCGATAGCCACATGACCTACATCTACCTTTTGAAAATAACCTCTTTTGGAAAGAAAATAAAGAGTCGTGTGGCAGAAAAAACCTTTGAAGGAAAATATACCACTCAAAAGTGTTAAAAGGTTTGGCTCCTCTTCCTGTTATGTGGACCTATATTATTGAAAATATGTCCCTTTTAAAATTTTACTACTATTAGTTTTATTGTCCTAATGAGAGGAATCCCATTGTCAAAAAAAAAAAAAAAGGAGTCCCTAATGAAAACCTCAAAAGAAATTGTATGTTAATGTTCGTTTTATTAAACAAAAAAATTTAAGTTTCTATGAAGAAAATTTATATACGAGAGCAAATGAATAAATCGATCACATAAATTGAATTGCAGTTTGGATATTTATTTGGGGTGTGGTTTAATCGATTATAAAAATGATAAGAATTTTAGCAACCATTTGTGGTGTGTGTTCTTAACCTTACCAGTGAAGTTGAAGGAATAAAAATAATGTTTAAATTATCAACCAATTGGTGGAAGTGTGACGTAATCGTCCATTTTATTATTGGTATATACCAAATATATATTTATTATTTTAAATTCATATTAGTGGAGTAATATTATATGTCAAAACATACTGATATCACATTATACTTATATTTAAACAGAGTGAAAATATCAATGTTAACTTATTTATTAGACTATTAATCTCCACTACTTTTTTTAATTTTATTTCTGGACGTCGTAGTTTAAATGAGTAAATTCACCCTAAGAAAGCATATTCCTTTTTCTATTAATGTCGGCTTAATTATATGTGTAAAATAAAAGGTCAAGGAAACCACCGGCTGCGAAGATTAATAAGGAAAAAAGAACAAGTCAAAGCGTTCTAACCTATGATATGAAACTGAACAAATCAATACGAAAATATAATTTGAATATTTACCGACGGGAGTATTTTAAGGTTCGTGATTTGATGAGCGAAAATACTACTAGTAGTTGGTTTTTCTGGATATGATGATGAGCATGCCAATAAAGATAGTTGGTTTTTAATATTTGAAAAAATAAATAATGAAAAAAAAATTATGTGGGTGCTATCTTTAAAAAGTTTCAACGATATGACGCCTAAACTCCAACTAACTTAACTGTCTAATTGTCTCTATTCTCCACTACATTCCAATTGTCTGGATATTTACATATTCAAATATTATAGATAATAAAAATAATTTTCAAAATATCATATATTATTATTGAATTACCGAATAAACGCATTGATAGTTAATAGTAATCGAAGTTCAGTACTTCAGTTTAATTTAGTTACTGATCAATCCCTTATTATTTGAACTAATATCATATGTTCAAAATAAACAGATGATTCGAGCTCGTCTGCAAGAAGATTAACATTATTAATTATTCATATTTTCGTATTTTAACAATTAAATTCCTAAATTGTACTATTTCCGATATGAGACTATGAGTGAAATTATAAAAAGTCGTTAGTCAATACTTGCAACAACTCACCGACTTATCATTTTCAAAAATAATTAACTCCTGCTTTTTAATTAGTACTTAATGCAATCTCGATTTTGTCTTTTCGTATTATTGACGGACTTTTTATTTTCTTACCGATGAACTTCCAAAACAAGTTCCAATATCACCTTTATTATTGTATATATGCATCAACAGAAAACTGTATAAAAATAAGTTGTCACATAAAATTGACATTATTACAATAATATAATGTGGACCGCAAGTTGTGGAAACTTCAATAAAAAAATTAAAAGTACACTGCTATTATATGTAGCCGATGTTTCTTCATTTATATAATTTGTAATTTTGTATTCAATTCGTATATTTTTGGCGAGTAGTAGGGAAGATTAATAAATAAAAAAATGAATATCTTTAGAAGGTTGACATTTGCTTCCAAAGGCAAAGACTTAAAAGCGAAGGATTGGATGACGTAATCTGACGTAAATTATGACATCACCATCTCTCTTATTGGGTCATGTGGAGCCAGCCCAGGCCTTTTAACTGTCAATAACATTACAAACTCACTGTCCTCATCTGCAAAACAGTTTTAAATTTATTTATAATTAGATTAAACGAAAAAGCATGACGAAATAACAATGATTCAATCTCCTGTGTATTATATTATGTATGATAAGTAAAACATGAATCATTATAAAATCACAAAACTAACACATTCTGTTTGAGCTATTTGATTATCATAACCTTCCATTAATTATAAATTTTATGCTGTGATGATGATGATGTCATTCACCCTTTCTCAAAGTCATGGCTACCACCACTGAAACACAATTACACAGATATATATATGGATTTAAATGTTTAATATTTATGTGTATTGGAAATCTTGTAAGTTAATCCCACTAAATATTTAATTTAAATATTAGTAGTGTAGCCTTCGGAATCAAGTGGGTCGACTTATTATAACTATATAGTATATATAACTAAATAAAATATAGACTTCAATTATTTGTTTCTTAAATCTAAGACAGATTATTTCAGTTGCAGCTGGAACAATTTAGGATGTTAACATTACTATTGGCTATTGGTGAGATTCCAAATTATTGGCCTAACCTATCCATCAAGTCGCCATATTTATTTATCCCATAATTATTGGAGTTTTTAATATCCAAACAATTATCTGAGTTATTAGTATATAAAAATATCAATATACATACACGGTGTTGGAAACATCATTCTTAGTTATATCGCGTTAGAATTAGTCTCTCTTAAACTATTTGTTACTGCACATGATCGCCTAATTTTCTCATCCACTGTTACAATTATTTTGGTTTTAGAACATATATACTATATACTTGTTATATAGCTGGAAATTATACTGACTAATCTTATATTTTGATTAGAAAAAAAAAAAATATATATATATATATATATATATATATATATATATATATATATAACATGAAAGATGTATCCAGAGGTCCACGTATAATTATTGACTGAAATAATTATCATGCAATAAGGGTCATATAATTTTATTTTATTTTGGCTTTAGGGGCCGTATACTATAATCAGGTGGACTTCTCAATAAAGCTAAAAAATAAATCGAATAAATCTCTAGTTTTGGACACTAGTATACCCATTTGGTGTATATTTATTGAAATTTTTAGAAAAAATAACGACTGTATGGCCGGCTCGCGTCACCTCGATGTTCAAGATAATATTTTTAATCAGCCTTAGACACAACTTATTTAATTTAATTCGTCATAACTCGTTTTCCTAAAAATTACAAAAAAACAAACTTTCTTAAAATAGAGGAATTGACGAATTGAGCCATGGACTGTTCTCAAATTTAGTGTTGAAACAATATAATATCCCGAATCTGCCACGAAAGATGGGACAGCCTCTCCAAACTAATTATTTAGTTTTCTATAATCTCCAAACACATCACATTATATACGTTTTCTATTCATTAAAAAAAAAAACTGAACTATTAATATTTTACCGACTGCAGCAGCAGCAAATGTATGTGTGGTCTTTTTAATCAGTGTGAACTTTACATATGTTTTTTCCAACTAACATATGATGTCGTGAGCATAGTCTCGTTTTTTGTCTGTATATATGATTTATTACAAATCATATACAGAAAGTGAAAAGAAAAAACAAACAAAAAGTTATCACGTGATTTGTGTTTCATTCTTGAATTTTTAGCACCTATGAAAGATTACTTCATACTACTAGTTATTTAGTTAATTCGATCTTTTATTTTATTTTATTAATGAATCCAAGTCGTCGAGATGACTTAAAACAAATTATAGATTAAGCATATACTATTAGAAACGACTTTATCAAGGTTCGGTGAAATTGCTCCGTCGTTACAAAACACACACACACACACATTTGGATCCAGATTTAGAGGGGGAATTTTTTAAAATAATATAGTCTGGTTTAGTAATGATTTTTTCATACAAAAATGAAGACTTACGAGAAAGTTCAGACAAATAATATCATTATATTTTATTTCGGATAGAATTTCTATCAAATTTGTGAATCGGATGAGGATAAAAAGTTTGTGTTGTAAAAGGAATAACCCATAAGATTCTCTTGGAAAATGTATGTGCGTAGCTGTCGTTGAGATATAATTTGGGGTTGCTACATATTCTACCGTAGAATTTCTACGTACGTGTCTAAATGATCCCGCAATAATGCAGAAACACAACGTCTGGCTTCCCTAAGAAGCCTTAACAATCATCTACTTAAGAAATCTCTTGTCATGTACTATTTCCGGGAAAGTATCTAAATGAAATACAATTTTCTCGAAATTTCAAGCATTAGGAGTAGTTAAAACTGATTCATCATAATTTTCTAGAACAATATATTTAACGATTCATCAGTTACTCTATTTTAAATATATTGTTCTAGAAAATTATGATGAATCAGTTACATAAAAATGATTCATCATTACTCTATTGTTACCTTTTTTCTGTTGATTATCAAAAATTTTAAAGAAAAACAGTACTTGTGAGTATATAATCAACATTAACATATATCTGTGAGTATAACTTTAACAAAAACAAAAAGAAAAGAAATGTGTATACTATTTTCTTGCGAAATATCCTTAAATTTTTAAAATACACCAAAAATAATAATAGATACGTGTTAATTGTTACTAAATGATTTACATGAAGTGATAAAACCTAAATAACGATAACCGACTTGCTTAGTGTTCTAACCTCAATGGATTCACACCAGATTCCACCACAACGCGCTTTCGAATCATTGAGGTTAGGAGTTAGAACAACAACAACAAAAAGATAACCGACTTGCTTGATGTGAAATGGGCCTTTGATGCTAAATGGGCCGTTCATGTCCATTTATCTTTCCCACTTGTGAATTACCATGATACAGTTTTTATAAAAAGCCGAATATTAAACGATATTTCACCAATTTACGACAAAACAAAAAAAACGATGACTCACCAATTCGTTGTGTGCAAGTAATTACGAAGATGATCTTTCGATGGCTACGAAATAGAGAATAATTGGGATTAGTCTCCACGTGGATTTACGAGACCGCGCCCGTCCAACTAAAAGTTATACTAATCTTTATTTTATATGATGGTTGTGATATTTGGCAGATTCTTTCATTCAATATTTCTTAAAATGTGTACATATTTTTTTTTATATTAGCTATATCCATACTCAACATGCGAGTCCATATATGTTCAAAAATCATTAGTCTCGGAAATTTCTGAAAAGCAATTAAAAATAGTTCAATAAGATTTCAATGATAGTATCGTTAACCAATGTAAAATTCTTACTTTAAAGAGAATGAGAAGAAGAGAAATTGAACCATAATTGTGGAATAATTACCTCATAACTGAACTGAAAAAAAAAAAAGAAAAAAAAAAGAAAAACAGAAACAAAATCACTGTTTGACTACTTTCAATCCTTGTTTGAAAAATCGCTAGGCGCTAGTCGGGCGCTCGGCATGGGCCTAGCGATTAATCAGAAAATCGGATTAAAATCGGGGATTAACCGGGGATTAGTTTTAGGGTTATTTTAATATTTTTAAAATATATTAATCCAATATTGTAAAAATTTATGATTTTTATTACAAATTTATGATTTTTATTAAAATTTGAATACAAGTTATTGTAAAACATCACAAACTCCCTATTCAAATGATTGAATAATAAAAATGAAAGGTTTTTTTATACTTGCAATCTAAAAAATAATCGGGGTATATAAGATTAGGTGGAAAATAATCGGATTAGGCGGGAAGTAATCGGATTAGGCGGAGAATAATCGGGTTACTGATTTTTTAGGGGATTAGTCATTAATCGAGGCGGATAGGGTGGGCCTAGCGATTAAGCGAGGAGTAATCGGGGCTAGGCGGGGATTTTTAGAACAGGGCTTTCAATATAAGCTTGTGTATTTTATATGATCAACAAATTCATCATCAACTACACTATTATTCTATATCTCCTTTTTTTTTCCCACAATAGTTTGGTAAATTTCTAACAACGACTCCTACTTTTCAATCATATACCGAATGATCCCCAATTCGTCATTAGGTTTTCAAATAAATATTCTCTCTAGCCTTGATACTGAAGGTGAGAACTCATCAAGAGTTCCTGGTTCAGGAAACTAGGTTGTTGCATCATACTATGATCCATTTGATCTATATTATTATTGTAACTATAGGTGTTCATCATCTTCTTCGAAGCGTTTATCGTTTCTTCCGCAAAATCTAGTCTCTCTCTTTTGTTTCCGACGCCGCTTGTCTCTGAAGTAGGAGAGCTCAACCGTGGTAACTTCTGACCCAAGTAATGGTTTCCGTAGATGTCAGGATTAGAGAAATTGCCACTCATGAAAGAAAAATCCGATTCAGAACGATTTTCCGGGGTTTCGTTTAGAAAATTTGCGAGGAACGTCAAATCTGTAGCGTCTAATAAGTTTGAGAATGAACAAGAAGACTTCTGACGTTTAAGGGGTTGATCCTTTTGCAAATTTGGCAAAAAGGTTCCGCGCTCTACGAATGGTTCGTTGTCATTTTCCTCATGCTCTTGATTGCTTGTGACCAAAGCAACATCAGGTGATGACAATGAAGCGTGTGATTTCTTGTAAATCCGGCAAAGAACCCAATCATCCAGCTGCAGAAAATTAAGGTATATAAAAATCATAAGTATTTCGGGCAAAATAATAAAACAATCAAAGTAAGTGGCGGATAAGCAATTACGAAAGAACAAAGAGACAAAATAATGGTTTATTGATGATATATTCCGGCCCTCTAATAACCGGTTTATGTCTCCCGGTTAAAAACCAACAAAAACAAACTTTGAAATTGAAAACACCACAATAATTTAAGTAGTTGCAAAAACTTACCCTCATCGAATATTCTTTGGATTTCAAATTCCTATCTCCAAAATTATTATTGACTTCGCTACTACTGCTCCTAGAACAGCTGATTCTTTTGGGAGATAAAGAGTCGGCAAGACGATATTCATGCATGATCCAATTGGTTTTAACACCTTTTGGAGGCTTTCCTCTATAAAACACAAGAGCTTTTTTTATACCAATGTTTTCATGAAACCCTTCACCATTCGCTACCGCAATTAATTTGTCAGTTCCGGTTGCTTTCCAATATCCAGACGCAGCTGCTCTGTTTGGTCTTGCTCCGTTAGGATATTTCCTATCCCTCGGACTGAAAAAATACCACTCTTTCTCTCCAAATGGAGCCTTAGCTGATGATACAAATATAAAAACATGTTGTTATGTCACTAATAAAAAAGAGGAATATACATAGACAAAAGGAAAAAATATATTGGTTAATTACCTGGTAAATCCCATGGATCGGATTTGTAGATATCGACATCGGCAATAATCGAAAGCGGGACCGGGGAAGAGGAAACTTTCTTCCTTAGGTAATGGAGAATGAGTTCTTCATCTGTTGGATGAAATCGAAACCCTGGAGGTAAACTCGATCTTGGATCCTTGCTTATCATTTTTCTTGGAATGATATTTCAAGTCGTATATAAGTATAAAGTTTTGATAGGAAAGAAAGAACAACGAAGGAGAAAATATTGGTTTTGGTGAGGAACAAAGAGATAAACAAAGAAGTGAGCCAAAGATTGAAATTTTTCGTAGAGCAGGTTTCGAGGGCAATTTATGGTGTGTAGAGTTTTGTCGTTTAGTACTTGTATAATCTTTAAAAAAAAAAAAGAGATTATAAAATGAAAAAACAGAATATTATTTTCTGTAAAGTAGACCGGGAGAAAGATCCAAAATAATGTCCAAGTAGTGGATAAAAAGTAAATAAAATCAGTTAGGATTAATTTCTTCAACTGAATAAAAGAGCTTTTCTAAAAACTTATTAGAACTTTATGGAGAGAAACTAGCAAATATATATCGTCATCGAACTCAAGCATGTTTTATGAACAGTTTTTTTTTTTTTCCGCATTTTATGAACAGAAACTTGAATTTATCATTTATATACTTCTTATTACTGTATATCTTACTCAAAATTTTGGTCGTTTTGTGCACGTAGTCTATATCTTCTCCTAATATTAAATGCATTATTTCTGTCTAATTAGACTTTTTATGTAAAGACTTCATTGTTTATACATTCAAAACAAAGATTGCTAATTACGTGTTCGTAGTTTCTAGACTTTATTATTTTGTAAAGTCTGAGATCCATGTCATATTAAATTGCAAATTTGCATTTGTAAATAAAACTCAAATTGGATTTGTTTTGATAAATGTATATCTAGGGATTGAATCCGAAATTTTGAGTACATAATTTTTATATATTTACAAGAAATAGTCCTCAAGCTTTTCCAAAAAAGACAACAATATTGAGTACATAAATGTAAGGACTTTTGCCCAAAAAAAAAAAAAAAATGTAAGGACTTAAGTATGAACACACAATTTCCGTTTTCAAATATTTAATAAATTATTTAATTGTTTATATATGTGTCATTGTATTGAGTGTGAATAATTGAAGAAGTTTTGTTAGAGAAGTGGACCCAAATGAGACAGCTGTGTCCTCTGGGATGACATTTGATTGGTTAATTTTACTTTTGTCCTAACCATATCCACGTAAGCCCAGATGCGGCTGATGACGTAATCATCATACTCTAGTCTTAGTTTATTGTGTATCCTTTTCAGAGGGAAAAATATCTTGAATTGTTTCGAGAAAAACTTGAAATGATGAACTTGTAGCATAATGCATATTTGTATATATAATGTAAAATAAGATCATGAGATTGTAAATTCACTTTTATTTTTTTTGGTTTGAGTTATTTATCTTCAATTTTTGTAAAAAAAATTAATATCAATAAAACAGTACGTAAAGCCTAACATATTGTTTTGAATGCGATGCTCGCTGCTTTATCTCATTCATGAACTTTTCCAATTTTGTTAGGTTAATTGAATTTTCCCTATTTTTCTAACATAGATAGCAATTATCATTCATTAATGGTGAAATTCGGTAGTATATACAAAAATAGAAATCACACATATGAAAGAGATTTTCTTCTTCCCTCAACTATAAACTAACGGGATAAGAACAACTTTAAAATGACAAAATCCTTTACACAATTGTTTCTTTTTTTTCATACTCATCATCATGGCATGAACAATTGTGCAATTAATGGATAATTGTAATGTATACTGCATAGTTGTTATCCATATCATGCTTTGATGTAGAACATTAGAGCATCTCCAATCCTACTCTATTTTTTCCTCTAAAACTTTATTATAGAGTACATTTTCTCCAACCCCACTCTATATGTTACTCTAAAATAGAGTAAATGATAGGATTGCTCTATATATAAAGTAACTCTATTTTTTTTACACTACTTCTATTTTAGAGTAACATATAGAGTGATACACTGGAGAGAAATCATGCTCTATTTTGAAGTTACTCTATTTTAGAGGAAAAAATAGAGATTTACATTGGAGATGGTCTTAAAAAAGTTACCATGAATAAGAATAAGGTGAGTCAAAAAAGTAGAACATTCAAAAAAATGTAATCATTACAACTTTAAACAAACCGAGATTTGATTGGATTAAGTGAGATAAGAACTAACACAAAATTTTGAATCAAATCCATATATAAAAACAAATGTAATCCTTGACCAGTGCCACTCTACCATATGTAAAAGGCTAAAGATCAATAATTTGTTGACAAAATAATATACCAATAATTTTGATTTATGTTAGTATAATTTATAAGTAATATATAACGTGTTTAGTCTAATGAAGCAAGTATTAAACTAATCTTAATTTGTTATGTTTCTTGGTGGGATGCAAACCAAATAAAAACATTTGTTTCTTCTCAGAAGAGCAAACGTGGAATCATAAACACCCACATGATCTATTTAACGTTTCTTTAAAACGTAGTTTACTAAGTTAATTATCCTATAATTATGTTATTATACATAATCTAGATAAAGTTTTTTTTCTTCTAATTAAATGATAATGACATGCCACATCGGCATTCACACACACGCAAACCACACGCTAACTCAAAATACCCTTGATTTTGATTTTCTAAATTTTAAATACGTGGCAGCTAAATTTCTAAATTTTTCTTCTATACGTTATTTATTTTTCCAGCTATTTATATTTCGGTATAATGGTGCAATCAATTAAACAAATAATTGAACTTTCGTTCACCCTTCACCGTATAGAAAGATATTTCTTCTGTTTAAAAATATAAAAGGTAAAACTTCTTATATTTTTAAAAAAAAAATTCCTAAAACACTTTATAATTTAAAACAGGGAGTACTTGAAAAGCCTACCAAAATTAAAAAAAAAACTTCAAAATACAAGCATCAAAAATAGAAAGGGCCATGTTGGTTTAGGACAGGAATCGATTTTTCCCATACAGAGAATTGTTCAGTTTTATCCCTTTGGCCATATGGATATGGACCCATTATTTACAGTCCATTTGAAAACCTGGGGAAAACCTTACTCGTGGAACATCCTCTCCCCACATATTAGTTCTAGACCCCTCATAGATGTGGGGATTTACCCTGAGTTATCAAAAAAAAAAATACAAGCATCAAAAAAAAGTATATGGTTGCCAATTATAATTTACACGAATAATTAAGGGATGATCATCAGAAATATCTCAAACAAATACATGATAAAATATTAAAATCGTCTACTAGTTTTGCAATTTCTTTTTGAAACATATATTGATAATATGATAGTAGTTATAGGTGGTAGAAATCTAGCATCATAAATAAGATAGTATTTAAAGTAATACAAAAATAAGTCTATCTGCTCACTATCAGATTATTTTAATTAAGTTGAATGTCTATAAAATTTATCATAATAAAAGGGATTAGATAACTCTAATCTAATACTCCTTATGTCCCATTTTATTAGATGTTTGGACTAAAAGCACAGAGATTAAGAAACAATAAATATTTTCTCATTTATGAAAATTCAACCAATAGAAGAAGATACTGCATAATTAAAATAATTAAAAACTATTAAACAAATATAAATCATGCATTGAAAGTAGAGAAAATCTTATATAATAGAATAAATGAAAATGTCTAAAACATCTTATATATTAGGACATAGGGAGTATATTTCATATCAAAATTTCTGAACGTTTAGCTCAGAAGCCGTATATATGCTAACGCATTGAAAGATCAATATCTTTTACAAACAATTTTTCAAATTGTTGCTGTATATAGTTTTTTGTTTTTGTTAAAGTGTATAGTTTCATTCATATAATGTGACATCAACGTTAAATATACTGATTATGAAACTTCACATATAATATAAGGAAACATATGACAAAAACTGCAACTGTAAAGAATACATGTTACATACACTGATACACGACAAGTCTTTCAAAACAGCTCGAATAAAACACTTCGCAAGAAATTGATCAAAATGTGACTTTCTTGTTTGCTTTGTACGAAATGGAGTTTCTCATACGTCAGTAAGGTGAATAAAATAAATTTTCAAAGTTAATAAATTCCAAAAGTCTCCTTCAAATAGTATTAAAATATATAATCAACCAATTATAACGTCGTAATAAATTAAGAAGCACGGAAAATTATATAGTCAACGTGCGCAACCACACGTGTGACTTTTTTCGAATCGTCTAAGTCAACAATTTTGCACCTAGCTAGAATTATAGGTGAAGCATGTTCATTTTATATGCTTATAATCGTTTTTTAATAGGAAAAGGTTACTGTGTGGATAGTTTGGTTTGAATAACATAAAAAAGAACTTATATAATTCATAAAAGTTACAGCTACAATGACGAATAGTGTTGATTTTTTTTAAAATGATACCAGACGAGTTATTTGAATATAAACCAGTGATAATTGTTTTTAATATTTCAGAACATATACCTCGATCATTCTGAATTTTAGAGAACATTATATAATTGTTTGGACTTTGGATGTTCAAGAAATGTTTTGAGAAGAAAGTCCCTTCTTTTGGCCGAAGTTCTAAAGTCGTAAGTTGTAAATAAAATAATAAGGAGAAATAGACGGTTGTAGAAAATCGGAAAACGCCAAAATCTAAAGAAACCTACTTTCAGAAAAGAAAAGAAAAAAATTATAGAAGTATTATAACTTTACAATAACAAACCGAGAAAGATAGCATATGCCAAAAGAATGAAGTAAGTCCACACTCCTCATACAAAGTTTTGATATTATCCACTTGAATGTAACTGTTTTTAAAAAAAAAAAATTGAAACCAAAAATCATGACAAAATGATATATGGATAATTTCATCGTATTATTCCTATATAAGATTTACGTTTTCTTTTTTTTTTGCATTAAATTTGGTTCATTTACGACTAATGTTTATAATTTCTTCTTTCAATTTAGACAGTGATATCTACTAAATTTCTAAGCAAATTTAGAAATTGGACTCTGTGTTGTATGTTTTCTTTGTCGATGTTATGTCATGTTATCAATAAAATCTTCACTTGTGAAAAAAAAAATCTAAAAAATCTTTACTAATATGCTCATCTTAATTGACATTATTTTCTTCCTTTTTCCATATTACTCTTTATATTTTGAGGTTTGCTTTTTCGTTTATGGAATGATGGGTACTAACTTAGTTGAATAGTGGTCTCTTTACGTAATTTAGGAATGGTATTTTGTACTTTTAGCACTTATTTCCTCCTCTTTCTTTCTGTTTCTCTACTTTATAAAGATAAAGATATGGGTATGGATCCTTCTATTAAGAAAATATCTAAAAAAATTAGATTTTTGTTTATCTCCTCAATAAGTGTGGTCTTGGGTGTGGTTAGATACAATGAACGCTTACTTGTTCTACTAAAATTTGAACACCCACTTGTCAAGCTTGCAACTACTCACCAATCAACATCTTATACTTTAAAGTCCTCGAAGACAAAAAAAATTTCCTTTTTCCTACCCTAAAGTTTTTATCAACACATATATTAAAAATTCTTTTAAACATGTTTTTAATTGGCGCTACGTTGGAAAATTCGAACCTTCAATGTACAAGCTAATAAGCTAAGCAAAGCTACTCAATCTATAATATGCAAAAAATCGCTTACTTTTGAGAATTAAAGTTTAAATTCAATTTAGAAACGTTAATACATATGAATTTTTAATTGTTTATGAGAAGTATTATTAACGTGTTACTTTGGTCCTCGAAGTCAAGCTGGTGACATGAGATTGAATGGGTGGGCGTGTAAACGGTCATAAATCAAAGTAGTTCCAAACTTTGACTGGTCAAACCCCATCTCTTAGTCTATTTTGCATACATACAAGTCACTTATCTTCGATTCTTTTTCTTTTTCTTTTGATCAACAAAGAATTCAAGGGAAAACATATTGGCCTAATATGGGAATTTATTGGGATTGTGATACATTGACGACGCATGGGGAAATATATGTTTACGGAATATATCAATCAAATCCCCAATAATTGTAGGTTTCAGTAAGAAAAAGGAAAAAAAAAACAGAGGAAAGATTCTACATGGACAGAGTACAATCTCAAAGGAGAAAACACTCAATAAAGGAAAATATTAATGAGAAAGAAATAGAAACATTAAATTATATTAAGAATCGAACTTCTCTTCTCTAGATGATTATTTGTAACGAAAATCGATAGTAAGGAACTAATGATTACGATAATAACAAAAATTTAAAGTAGAAAAAAAAGAAGTTCGAGCGAGAGATTTTGGGAGAAATCAAAAGAATATGGGGTTTTGTGCAAAATACCCAAAATTGCCTCTCCTCATGGTGAGGATACTGCTTCTATGGCGCTTCCTAGTGGCCACGCAGCTTCCACGGCGTAATCTCCGTATTTCACCTTCTTCACTAACGTTATTGTCTGTGATGGCTTCAATCCTGTTTATTTTGTTGTTAAAATTGACATTTAACAGATTTTTAATTTTTGGAAATCAAAATACATCTTGAAACAATGCAAGGTTTCAAGTAGCAAGGAGTTCTCTAATTGGTTTCTTTCACTATGGCTTCCAATGAAATGATACATCACACTCAACTATCAGAACTCTATCGGACTATCATGTATACTTACCATAAACATGGTCATCCATCGGACTAATATATGTAAACTGAGATTTTGGTTAGTGAGTTGGAAAAAGATTGGAAAGAGTAACATACCGAATCCATCGACCAGAAGAGTATATTGGTAAACAAGATCCAAGCACAAGTAAGGCAGATTATCTTCCTCCACACGTGGGAACTTCGATTTCCCTTCTTCCATTCTCATGTTACAAGCTTTGTTGGCCGCTTTCTCAAAGTCAAGTGGTCGAACCTCAGCCACAGGTTGTTTTGGGTCAACAAAACCAGCCTGTCATCATCGTTGATGTTATTGTCGGTGATGGCTCAAAGACTAGTGGTCGAACAATACCATGTTACACAAGTGCTTTATGAAGTCAAATAGAAGACGAATTAAATATTACCTCTGCAGCTCGATCAAAGAAAAATGATGCAACAAACATTTTCTTCTGGCCACCACCGCCTCCACCATTCCATACTCCACCGAATGTGCATTTCATGTGTGTGCACAGTGAATCATTGACTTTGAGTGCGTTAATAGCTACTCGCCGGCATTCATCTAGACTTGCACCGGATGGAGCAGCTGCGGCTTTAAACGCCTTTCCTCCATATTTGTAGGTACCTTAAACGAATCACTCGATTTAAAGGAAACTGAACGTGCAATCTAATATGTACTAGAACTTCAGAATTTAGCTAACGTGTTCCATAATTCTATCTTTAACTTACCAGCAAAGCCAGTCACGATACAGGGGTTGTTAGAGTCCTCAGAGACTTTCAAAATCTCAGCCCGAGCAGCCAGTAACCCGTAATGTAGGTAGCTGCAATTAGCAAACAGATAAGCTATTGCGTTAAAGTTGAAGGATAAATCAAAGACAGTTTTATGTATAGCATGTAAAAATAGAACAAAGAAAAAATCTAATGAGTACAAAAGCAATGACAGATAACCAACCTATGAACATAGAGGAAATACTTTCGTCCCTTCAGATACATTTCTTTGACATAAGAATCCTCGCCTTCTAAAGGTTTTGGTGCAGTTGCAGCATCTTCCTCTGGTATAGCATACGCCATTTGAACCGACCCCCCTCCAAGATCAACCACTCCAACTGTGTCCGAGTACGGCTTTCCCAAAGTCCTTAGCAAGTAGTTAATTGTCACCTTAACAGTGGGAAATTTGAAGAAAATTAAAACTTGTTACTTGACTACAGGTTTTTTGCATACAAAAAAAAAAAAAAAAAACAAAAACAAAAAATTACTTGACTACAGGTTTAAGATAAAAAGACTTCCGAGAGATGTACAGAAACACAACAATTACAGGCACAAAAGTCTAACCATAATACAACAGAATTAAAATCCGAACTGGATTTAACATAAAATCTGACTCTAATAGATGGAAAGATCTACAACATACCCACTGATAAGATCCTTCCTGAGCACCATCCAGAACAGTCACTGCATTTGCCTCAGTCTTCAGCCTACTTCTATCTTTCAGGAGCTCCCTAACCTTAAAACAAAATTACATTTTAGTTACAAGCAGGCGAATGTTTTTAGAATTCATATACACAAAACTTACCGCTTGCAAAATGTTTTCAGAGGCTTGGTGACCCAAAGCCCTCAAACCTGCGGTTGCCTGAAAAGGATATAATGCAAAACAGTGAAATGATTAACAATAAAATGGATGAACACATTAATAGCTTTACTTGTCTTTGTGTGAAAGAACTCGTTTCATACCCCAACTCTGACAGGAGTCTTTGGACGCAACTCACGAGGAACAGAAGCTTCTGCTTTGTCCAGAAGAGATACCAAAGAGTTTGCTGACTGCCGAGGATCATTAGGATATGCACTTAAACCCGGTTTTAGCTGAAATAATATCACAATAAAAGTTCAGACACAAAGATTCCTGCGAGCTGAAAATGCCACCGAAATGCATAATAAAAATTGCAGCACAATGAACAAGGGAATCTAATATCATCCATTAAAGCATCTTGTTGGAATTACAGGAGTGAAGAGTTTTAAGCCAATTGTGGACCTTGAAAAACCAAGATATAAGTTTCCCAGTAATTTTATTGAGCTGAAGATATCAGACCATCTCTTGAGCGAAGATATTACAAATAGTAACTTGAGAGCAGGATCAAAAGCACAAAAAACTAGCAAACAGGCAACTTCATCTTCTCATTCCCACTATAACAAAAAACACATTTCCCCATTAATGGGAGAATTCCACACAACTTCATTTTGAAGAAACTGTAGAAACAGAGTCCATGCGGTTATCCAAAACTAAAAATAGAAACTTAACTAAGACAATTGCATCACTGGTTACAAACTTGAATAAGAATCAAATATCACAAACAAGCTTAAGATTGATCGATCGTTCATGAGCCTGCGGCAAGGTCCCATTATCGGAAAACAACACTTAGAAAGAGCAAAAGAAATGCAATGAATACCTGTAAGAAGAGCTCGAGCTCATTCTCCAAAGGAACAAGATCTAAATTCTGATCGAAACAGTAAACATGCACACGGCTTCCAGAACTACCAGCATCAAAAATCACAGCGTAATTCTTGGGACCCCTGGAATTCGAACCTCCCTCGTGTTTTTTCATCGTGTATTCAATGACAGAGACGGACGTCGACGTCCCCGGCATTAACAGAAGCACAAGAGCTATCAACACAATGGGAATCGAAATCACAAGTAGAAGACCACGATGTCGATGGACCTTGTCAGCAAGGGATTCGTGCCGTCCGATCGCTCGCTTCGCCGTCATTTTCCCTCCGTCGATAGACAGAAGTCCCTGATGAGAGTCGGAGGTAGGAGAATGGTTACCGGACAATCCGGTGGCTAGTCCTGACTCCAGTAGCTCAGAAGCGGAAGGCGAACGGTAACGGATCTTGTTTCCGGTGGCGGAGGACGCCGATGTCTTCAAGGACTGCGACGGATCCTTTAACGGATCCAGATCGGCGATCGATTGCAAGTTACGGCTGCTTACCGGATTTATCCTATGCTTGGATTCAAATACAGCCACAGATCTGAATCGTGAAATTTTGATACGACCAAAACAATGACGTTACGTTATAAATTTAACGACTACGGGAGAGAATTGGGTAACATCCACGAAAAGCTGATTTTAGTGTAAAGTTTGGACAACAAAATTCAATAAATTAAAAGGCAATTTGAGCTTATGTTAACTATATACAGTATTTCCTAAAACCAAGCCAAACAAATCCTACCAAAACCAATCGGTTTGAATGAATCTTTTAGCTCTCTGTTCTCAGAACCAAATTAGAAAACAAACCGACTAGAACCAAACTAAACCAGACATTGATAATTTAGAATTTTGGACGTTACTAAACCGAAAGTAGCAGAGAAGAGTGATAGAGGTAACAGAAGGAGATTTCTTATGAACAAGGAAGTAAACATAGAAGAGAATCCATATAAATAAGCGTGAATCTAAACAATGAGAAGGAGATTTGATTCCTTTTTATGTTCTCCTTATTTAAGAATGGAACAATTTTCTTAATCTTTCTTTCTACAGCCCAAACCGGTGAAGAATCTGACCGGTGTTCTCCCAACTGGTTTTCCTCAGGCTTTCTTTTGTTTCTTCTTCTGTGGCCGAGCTGGAGGGAAGATAGAACGGAAGAGCAATGCAGCAGATAATGCTCCTACGAAAGAACTGATCCAGTAGACATAGATATGGTCCCATGTGTTGTGGGAGCTGTACATGTATGCCCACCCAAATGCCTGCATTGCAAACACAAGAAAGATACTGAAAATTCATCCATCTATACTAAATATATCAGGTAAAGGAGTGAGACATAATGTATACTTACAATGGCAGGATTCATGGCTGGTCCAGTGTATTTAGACCCGGCGACAACAAATGAGATGGTTGCAAGAGCAAGCAAGAATGTCTTAGCGAGTAATCTCCGTGGACCCCTGAGGATAATCAGCAAAACCGCAAAGGTAATACCAAAACTTAAGATCGTTTCTGCAATAGCTCCAGTGTGCACATCAACCTGAAGAGAAGGTCCTCCAATCATATGCTTATATTTCTCTGGTATGAACTCCATGATGGCCAATGCACCTCCTGCCGCACCAGCTGCCTGGAATCACATGTACTAATATCATATCTCCATTTCAAACAGCATCCCGTCGAAATCAAGAAACAGTAAAAAGGAAATAAAGTCATCTTGCTCGATTCAACTCTCAAAAGAGTACAAATTACTCCTTGCTAAATCAGGTTTACCAATTAACAGTCTTTCTATCTATTTATGTTACTATAGTACACAGAAACACATGGACACGCAAGAAACTCCAGAAAAGGCTAAAGAAAAAACAAAGACATATCGACGAGAAAGATAAGGTTTCGTTTTCCTGCTTTAAATTAAGTGGGAAACACATACATCAACAAAAAACAAACATTAAAAAAAAAAAAAAAAGAATCTGATTCTGTGTGTTCTTCTTTCCAAGAAATATCAAACCTGAGTATAGTATACTAAACAGATGAAAGTGAGAATATACGAACAACAGAAGATCAGACTCATTTGTACTAAAATGATGAAATCGAGCAAGAAAAAAAAAAGTCTAATTCTAACTTCAACCAATCTAAAACGGGGCATACAAGTGGGGACAAATCTCATGAGAAGCATATACTATATAGCTTGAGATTCAAGGATTCATACAAAACTAGATTCTAATTCGCAGATAATACACAAGCCCATTTGAAAAAAACTATCACAGATCACAAATATTGACTAAATCTATGAAACCAAGTAAACCCAAAACAGTAAGCTGACAAAAAATTCAAAAATTCTGAAAAAGTTTGGATCTTTAGAATTGTATAAACCTGAGCGGGTAATCTAATCGCCAAGGAGAAAAGAGTATCTCCGGGGATACCGGCGACATAAAAGGCGGCGTTTCCGGTAGGATTGAAGCTAGCGCTACCGAAGATAACGGTGAAGATCGAGACGTAGACGAAAATCAACGACGTCAAGATCACCAACGGAGCCCAAGTGATTCCCTGAAAATCGCCGGCGGAGATAATCGCCGCCGTCTGGATTCCAAAAGTCGCGGAGAGGACAACCCAAGAGAAGGTCATCAACATATCCCCAATCGCCGACTTCACCACACCCATCATCTTCTCTTTGGCGTTCGTATCGAGAAGTTCTCTGTTTTTGGGGATCTGGTTGTGGTTAGGTACGTCGCCTCTTTAGCTTTGTCACAGCTATTTTTCTCCTCAAATAGATTTTTTTTTGTTCTTTTTAAAATTTGGTTTTTATTGTTTTTTTCTATGAAACGAAGATATCTTTGAATGATTAACCTAACCGATAGTCTTACAGAGACTGTACAAAAAAAAAATATAGTATTACTTATTGAATATTAGTTGAAATTATTCGTGGTCTAAGTGAGTTTTTATTAGAGTTTAAATTAAGCATATAAAAAGCGTGGATTTTAATATTAGTTAGCTGATAGCCTATGAGAGGAAACATTTTTGATGTGTTTCATGTGATAGAGAAAATTGATCTCTTAAAGTTATTTTTATTCCAAAGAAAAGAGATTTCACATTATTTCCAACCTAAAATTAAACTTATAATGTTTTTGAATTCAATTCTAAAATCAAAGAATGTTAGTATGTCCCCTCTAAAGAATACACAAACTCGTAATTACCTAAACAACATTCTTCTTGAATGAATGGTCATTTCGCCTTTAGACCAGCTATACACCAATTGAGTTACCATAATAGTTTCTTGACTAATTAATGAAGATGTTAAATTGGTTGCCAAATGTGTGTAGTCAAAAATTTTAAATTTGTAAATTAGTCAATACACTATCTTCATAATTAAGATTTAGATTAAATGTCTACAAACTTCGTAACAAAATCCTATCTCTTTATTTCCCTATTAATAGATCATGTTTGTGCATGACATACACACCTACAAGAAATCAAACATTTCTGGTTTATGCAAACATGTCAACGAAGCAAGCAAAGGGAAGAAAAACAAAGGGGAAGCAAAAGATCGAGATGAAGAAGGTGGAAAACTATGGAGATAGGATGATTACGTTCTCGAAACGTAAAGCCGGAATTTTCAAGAAAATGAACGAGCTCGTAGCAATGTGTGACGTTGAAGTGGCTTTCTTGATTTTCTCTCAAGCCAAGAAGCCGTATACATTCGCACATCCGTCTATGCAGGAAGTGGCTGACCGGTTAAAGAACCCTTCGAGACAAGAACCATTAGCGAAAGATGATACGGGACCCCTCGTGGAAGCTTATAAGAAACGAAGGTTCCATGATCTCATAAAAAAAATGGAGGCGCTCGAGGAGGAGCTTACGATGGATCTAGAGAAGCTGAAACTGCTGAAGGAATCGAGAAATGAAAAGAAGTTAGACAAAATGTGGTGGAACTTTCCTTCGAAAGGCTTGAGCGTGGAGGAGCTGAAGCAAAGGCACCAAGCGATTGTCGAGTTACGTGATAACTTATGCGACAATATGGCTCTCTTACGATTGGGAAAAGACGGTGGTTCATCTTCTGTTCGTGTGGGACGTCGACTGTCTGGTGGTGTTCGTCTGTTCGATCGTGAAGCATGATCATACATATTCATACTTGATGATTGAAATTTCTTCGTCTACTGCATGAGCCGTCTCCATTTGACGAAGCTCGATCGTCTCAAGTATATCCCTATTATCTAACGGAGTTGAGAAAAAAGAGTTTCAGTTTTCAAAAGTTGAAAGATTGAGCGAAGTGGTGACAAATTCGAGCGTTAGGGTCGTCACAAATTGGATATTTTGCAAAAATCATGTTAGCTTTTTTTTTTTTAATTATTTATTTAAACTGTTTATCGCAAATTTTTATCCTTCATTTTTTAATCTAAATTGTTTATCGCAAATTTTTATCTAAATTTTTTATCGCAAGATTTTTAGATCCGAAATATATAAAGATGTGAATTTTTTTTATCTTTAAAAAACAACATTATTTAAAATTTATGAATAAGAAATGAAAAGGTAATTCGGAATTATGATGTTTAATTAACTAATTCTAACATCACTTAATTAAATTTGATGTAAAAATTAGCATATTTTTTTGCAACTAACCCATATATGGATTACAAGAATCAATGTAAATATTTTGTATATTGACATCGGTTATTAACCAATTGGTAAATTATTTGCATCACTACTTTTAAAGTCATTTATTTTTAAGTGATGTAAAAACTTTTTACATCATTTATAACTGATTCAAATATTAAAAATAAATAATGTAAACAACTTTTTTTTTTTTTTTTTTTTGTAGACATCGCATGTGTAACCAAATCAATTCAATAAAAAAAAAAGCAAAAGTTGTGAAAGGCAAAAGAGTTTACGAATTCACCATATTGCAAAGCTTTTATAAGTAAAAGGATCCATCATTCATAAGCTGCGCGCGGTATAAATATCGGCAGAGTTATATTTAAACTTAAAATGAATGTTACATGTAATATTTACTACACTACGAATTGACTCTGTTAAATAAGCTAATATATCTAGTATTATGGCTTCCCCTGCATATTTAATTTACATTGTATTAAATTGTAAAAATTAACTGCTGAAAGCATAAATTAAACAATTCTTTTTGTTTAAGGCTCAACTATACTTTAGAAAACAAATGTGTGTTTATATATCTCCTAGTCAATTTGTCTCGAACAATTTGTGTCGATGAACAGTACGCATTGACTTTGATTATGTGTGATATCGCGTTAGTTTGATTTAAAATGATTTTGACCATACACTCCAGAAAAATCCAACTGCATTTGACAGAAAAAAATAAAAAGTCAAGTATAAGAAGTTATTCCATGGACCCATTGCACAAGTAGATATCGAAACACCATTTTCTATAATCCTGAGCGAACGGTACAAAGCTATACAAGAAGTTAAATGGAGATTCTGATTTCTATTGCCATTCTTGCTCTTCTCTTTTCCAGTGTAGTAGCTGGTCCTAACGACGATGCTTTCGAAGAGGTTAGGGTTGGATTGGTGGTTGACTTGAGTTCTACACAAGGCAAGATTCTGGTAACATCTCTTAACTTAGCGCTTTCAGATTTCTATGGCATCAACAATGGATACCGAACCAGAGTCTCTATTTTGGTCAGAGACTCCCAAGGAGACCCGATCATTGCTCTTGCCGCCGGTGAGTTTCATCTCCCTTATTCAATTATTGCATTTTTCTTAATATATCTTTTTGGTAGGATCCACAACTCTTAAGCAGACCGAATCAAATAAAAAAGAATTGACCAAGTCGTGCCGGTTTACTCCGGTTAACATTTTCATGTCTTGCGTCACCTGACTAACCGTTTTGCACTACAATTTTTATTGTATGAAACAGCTACTGATCTTCTCAAAAATGCAAAAGTGGAAGCCATTGTTGGTGCACAATCATTACAGGAAGCAAAGCTTTTGGCCACGATTAGCGAAAAAGCTAACGTTCCGGTCATATCTACTTTCTTGCCAAACACGTTATCTTTGAACAAATACGATCACTTTATTCAATGGACGCATGATACGACGTCAGAGGCTAAGGGGATTATGAGTCTCATACAAGATTTCAGTTGTAAATCGGTTGTGGTTATATACGAGGATGCTGATGACTGGAGAGAGAGTTTGCAAATATTGGTGGAGAATTTTCAAGATAAAGGAATCCATATCGCTCGTTCTGCTTCTTTTGCAGTCTCATCATCAGGAGAAAATCATATGATGAATCAGCTAAGGAAGCTCAAGGTATCAAGAACAACAGTTTTCGTGGTGCATATGTCTGAGTTTCTTGTTTCTCGTCTTTTTCGATGCGTTGAGAAGTTAGGTTTGACGGAAGAAGGGTTTGCTTGGATCCTCACTGTGAGAACCATGAACTACTTGGAATATTTTGAAACAACCAGGTCAATGCAAGGGGTCATTGGTTTCAAACCTTACATTCCTGTATCCGAAGAAGTTACGAATTTTACTTCAAGATTGAAGAAACTTATGGGTGATGATACAGAAACAGAGCATTCTAGTAAAATCATCGGTTTACGAGCACACGATATAGCTTGTATTCTAGCAATTGCAGTAGAGAAGATTAGTGTAAGAGGTAAAGCTGAAGCATCTTCGAATGTATCAGATCTTCTTAAGACAATTAGAAATAGTAGATTCAAGGGTTTGAGTGGTGTCATCCAAATCTCTGACAACAAATTTATCTCAGAGACATTTGAAATCGTGAATATTGGAAGAGAAAAACAGAGAAGAAGACAGATTGTTTGGCCTGGCGGGTCTCGTAAGATCCCAAGACACCGTGTTTTGGCAGAGAATGGTGAAAAGAAAGTGCTTAGGATCTTAGTTACCGCAGGAAACAAGGTCCCGAATCTAGTGTCGGTGCGTCCTGATCCTGAAACAGGTGTTAATACAGTCTCAGGATTCTGCGTAGAGGTTTTCAAGACTTGCATTGCTCCTTTTAACTACGAGCTTGAATTCATACCTTATCGTGGAAACAATGACAATCTTGCTTATCTACTCTCTACTCAGGTATGCAAATGCCAACAACATGGTTAAAAACATTTCTAGTCACAATGGTATGTATGTGTCTAATAATGTGTTTTTGCAATTTTTCTATTTCTGACAGAGTGACAAATATGATGCAGCAGTTGGTGATATCACCATCACTTCCAACAGATCTTTGTATGTTGATTTTACTTTGCCTTACACAGACATTGGTATTGGAATCTTGACAGTAAAAAAGAAAAGCCAAGGAATGTGGACTTTCTTTGATCCTTTTGAAAAATCCTTGTGGCTAGCAAGTGGAGCTTTCTTCGTCTTGACTGGGATTGTTGTTTGGTTGGTTGAACGGTCCGTTAATCCGGAATTTCAGGGCTCTTGGGGACAACAACTTAGTATGATGCTCTGGTTTGGATTCTCTACCATTGTGTTTGCTCACAGTAAGTTTTTATGTTAAGAGTACTCTTAACTAAATTCCATTCTTTTGTATACTTTGATCTTTAACAAAGGCCATTCTTAACAGGAGAGAAGCTACAAAAAATGTCATCAAGATTCTTAGTCATAGTTTGGGTTTTTGTGGTGTTAATATTGACTTCAAGTTACGGCGCAAATTTGACATCAACCAAGACCATTTCTCGCATGCAATTAAATCATCAGATGGTTTTCGGGGGATCTACAACGTCAATGACTGCGAAGCTCGGATCCATTAATGCAGTTGAGGCATATGCACAACTTTTACGAGATGGAACTCTTAGTCATGTCATCAATGAAATACCGTATCTCAGTATCCTTATCGGAAATTATCCCAATGATTTCGTAATGACTGATAGAGTGACTAATACCAATGGCTTTGGCTTTGTATGTACCTTTCTCCTCAAACCTCTCATTTTCTCTCCATTATTGGTTACTAATTCCTTATTTACTATGTTTACATCTCAGATGTTCCAGAAAGGTTCGGATTTGGTTCCTAAAGTATCGCGAGAAATCGCGAAGCTAAGGTCATTGGGAATGCTGAAAGACATGGAGAAAAAATGGTTTCAAAAACTGGATTCACTAAATGTACATTCCAACACCGAGGAAGTTGCATCTACCATCGACGATGATGAGGCATCTAAGCGATTCACCTTCCGAGAGTTGCGCGGTTTGTTCATCATTGCGGGAGTTGCTCATGTTCTAGTACTAGCCCTGCATCTCTTTCATATGCGTCAAGAGGTATCACGACTATTCACCAAATTTCAAAGCTTCTATAAGTAAAAAGTGATCCATCATTCATAAGCTCTAGTATAGCAACTGATCGGGAGAGGAGTGGACCAAGTCATAAGTAACAACAAAGCACATTTGTAAAGTTTGAAGAATGTTACATGTAATACTTGTTTTTCCGTAGAAATTCACATGTAATAATTTAACTCACGTAAATACTAAAATTATTCACCCATCACGAAGTATTTTTTGAATTAAATACATCACTAGCTAGTAGAGTTTTGATCGAGACTTTCTTTTTTTTTTTGAAAGTTTTTAAATTGACATTGGTTATCAAATCAAAATTTTTAAATTCTTGTCCATATACATCCATCATATATATTTTTATAAAGAAAGTATCCTAAAGAGTTGAATTATATACTTTTCTTAAATATTTTTTATTTGGGCGTTACGTTCTAGAAATTGGAACCCGTCTACTAAAATGGGCCTCTCGTGCACTCGTGGCAGTCAAACACTGGTCGGCGCATAAAAGCATGTTACAATACGCTGCGTTTCATGCCGACCCGACCCGTCTTAAGTATTTAAAGAATATTCTAGATTAGCGCGTGAGATGCAGTTGCCATGTCTCGCCTCAGGAATGACGACATTTGCCAAAATAACAAAGCTACAACGGTAAATAAGGAAAATATCAAGGGTAATTAGGTCTTTTAGCTTAAGAAAAGTATAGAATCAGATCTGACTTTTTGGCCAAGAAAAACTCTCAGCCACTAGATCATTCCGACCCCTCCTCCACGTTCTTCTCTCTTTTAAATAGACCCTTCACGGACCCTTCTCACTCACCTATCTCACTGTTAAATATCTCTCTGTGAATCTCATCTTCAACCTCTCTTACACACTCGCGTTTTCGATTCAAACAATGGGTGAGTCTCGAGCTAATACTGATCTCTCGTTCCGTCGCTGCTATTTACGGTGTTTTGTTTTCTGATCTGATCGTTTTTCTGATTTGGTTTGTTTTGTTATGTAGCTGACAAGAAGATTAAGATCGGAATCAACGGTGAGTTTCGGATTGAATTTTTTAATTTTTAGGGTTTGTTGATTCTCGTATAGATAGATCTAGAATCTGACTTTTGGTTTCTGTAATCGTTAGGATTCGGAAGAATCGGTCGTTTGGTTGCTAGAGTTGTTCTTCAGAGGGACGATGTTGAGCTCGTTGCTGTTAACGACCCCTTCATCACCACTGAGTACATGGTTAGTGTTCTTCCTTGGTTTTGAAAGTGATCGGTTAAATACCATTTTGATACCTTGATGATAAGATTCTCTTAGTCCCTCTGATACCTTGATGATACTCTCGTTAGATTTGGAAGATGGATCGTATCCATATAGATTATGCATGTGTGTTTTAGGTGTCAGATGATTTGTTCTATTAGTTCTCAGATCCGGAAACTGGTTTAGTGTTCTTTGTTCATATTGTTTAGCTTCTCAGAATATTTGTTGAGCTGTTGATTGTTTTTAATGTCTATGTAATGTTATTAATTGGCCTGTTTGTGATTAAAGTTGATATGATTGAGTTGATTTTTGAACGTTTTAATTGATTATGTTGTCTTTGATTGCTGCAGACCTACATGTTCAAGTATGACAGTGTTCACGGTCAATGGAAACACAATGAACTCAAGATCAAGGATGAGAAGACCCTTCTCTTCGGTGAGAAGCCAGTCACTGTTTTCGGCATCAGGTACATTTATCAACCAGTTCTCTGCCTCCTTGCATGTATAAACTGTTGGGAATTTCAATCTCATTAGTTTTTGGTATTTGTGAAGGAACCCTGAGGATATCCCATGGGCCGAGGCTGGAGCTGACTACGTTGTTGAGTCTACCGGTGTCTTCACTGACAAGGACAAGGCTGCTGCTCACTTGAAGGTTTGTCTTATTTGAATTGGTTATTTATGTGTAGTACTGATATAAATTGCTTCCATGTGCTAGAATTTGCTAAGTATCATTCAACTAACTGAGTGACTTGTTGTTTGTTTAGGGTGGGGCCAAGAAGGTTGTCATCTCTGCCCCCAGCAAAGACGCACCCATGTTTGTTGTTGGTGTCAACGAGCACGAATACAAGTCCGACCTTGACATTGTCTCCAACGCTAGCTGCACCACTAACTGCCTTGCTCCCCTTGCCAAGGTAAAATATCTGATAGTCTATAAGATCAATTTGACTTTGTATTTCAAGTTTAAGTGACTAATTTCATTAACATTCTTGGGTTTCATTGTGTAGGTTATCAACGACAGGTTTGGAATTGTTGAAGGTCTTATGACAACAGTCCACTCTATCACTGGTAAATTTCTCAATCAGTTAGAAGTTTTTTCAAACTTATTAGCGTAATTATAGATGGAATATTGTGATCTAAATAGGTTTTGCTTTATGATTTCAGCTACTCAGAAGACTGTTGATGGTCCATCAATGAAGGACTGGAGAGGTGGAAGAGCTGCTTCATTCAACATTATTCCCAGCAGCACTGGAGCTGCCAAGGCTGTCGGAAAGGTGCTTCCAGCCCTTAACGGAAAGTTGACCGGAATGTCTTTCCGCGTCCCAACCGTTGATGTCTCAGTTGTTGACCTTACTGTCAGGCTCGAGAAAGCTGCTACCTATGATGAAATCAAAAAGGCTATCAAGTAAGCTAAAGGGCAATGACAGATTAAGTTTACTTATATTCCAGTAGTGATCAAATTTACTCACTTGGTGTTCTTACCACCAATATACAGGGAGGAATCTGAAGGCAAACTTAAGGGAATCCTTGGATACACCGAGGATGATGTTGTCTCAACTGACTTCGTTGGTGACAACAGGTCGAGCATTTTTGACGCCAAGGCTGGAATTGCATTGAGCGACAAGTTTGTGAAATTGGTGTCATGGTACGACAACGAATGGGGTTACAGTTCCCGAGTGGTCGACTTGATCGTTCACATGTCAAAGGCCTAAGCTAAGAAGCAGATCTCGAACGGCGAGGAGTGGAAAGTCATCTGTTCATCCTCTTTTATGGTCTGACTTTGTCGTTTTCGAATAAAATTTCTTTGAACTTGGAACCCTTTTTTTTTTTTTTTGGTTTTCTTAATTCTCATTCATGTGAGTTGATGGGAGTTTGTAGACCGGTGTTTTACTGAAGCCCTTTCGTTTTTGGCTTTTGATATATTGAGTTACTTATGGTTTTTCATTTTGTTTCACTTCTCTTTTTTTCTATATACTAAATCAAATCTGAACGAACCTGAAACGTTTTGTTATGGATGAATTTGTGCTTGTGTTGTTCACCATTCGAGCTCTTGTTGATGATCATATATATAGCAAATACAAGAAAGGTGAGATATATACTTATAATCATAAGAGATTAACGCATCCATAAAACTTATTTGCCAGATTAAGGACATTCTAGTTTCTTTTCCTCCTTAGTTTATCTAATAAATTTTCTTTAAAACTTGGAACTTTTTTGTTTCTTCATACGAGGTGATGGGAGTTTGTAGACTCATGTTTTAATGAAAAGCATTTCATGTTTGCCGTTTGTTATATATTCTTCTCAAAACATAAAAATAATTGAAACCTAAGAAATTCATTAACAGATTTGTGCTTTTTCGAAATAAAAAAGATATGTTCATCTATAAAGGCATCTTGAACAAATTATTAAACCATGTAATAGTTTTAAACCCATTCTCGTATAATACTTCAATTATTTATACGCATCCGCATCGAAAAATGGGGAGGTCCTAATATACGGCACATAAATCAATCTACTTATGGTTGATTAATTTTTCAGTTGGAAACCTAGTGTCCAAAGTCCAAACACATCAAGTAGATTGATTTATATGTCAAACAAAAAATTTCATAGTTAACCATTTAATCTTCCTTGTTAACTTTTTTTTTTAATTAATTTTATGCATATCTCAAACAAAAGCTCTAATACATACTATTAAACTAAATACATATATCTAATTTTTGAATAAAATGTAGCCTTTTAATGCTTTTCATTTTGGTGGCCTATTAGGCAATTGCCTTTAATCTCTCTGAAAGTCACAAATTGTCTACAGACCAAGATTTCGTATAAAACGATAAAATAGTAAATGATGACAGAAAAAGGGTAATTTTTTTTTTTTTTGTCTAATTAGTGTAAGTTCTAAAGATACTATCACCGAGAAAAGAAGATACTTGGAAGAAACCCTATCGATGAAACTCCCGGTGACCTCCTCTACACGCGCCGGCTACCTCCTCCGTCGGATTCCGTTCTCCTCCACATCTACGCTTCTACATACTCCTCCAGAAGCAGAATCTGACCCATCTCATCTTCCACATCACTTACTCTCAATTCTCTCCAAACCCAATTGGCAAAACAATCCCTCTCTCAAATCCTTGCTTCCCGCCATAACCCCTTCCCATGTCTCATCACTCTTCTCTCTCAATCTCGATCCTCACACAGCTCTTCAATTCTCGTATTGGATCTCACAGACGCCGAATTTCAAACACAATGTAGATTCTTATGCATCTCTGCTCACTCTCATCGATCACCATAAAATTGTCTCTGACGTGCCTAAGATCATAGTGTCAATGATTAAGTGTTGCTATTCAGCGCCAGACGCTTTGTTTGTTTCTGACATCTGCCGGAAAATGAGTAAAGACGATATTACCAAGCTTAGTCTCAAATGCTATAACGAATTGTTGACTCTGTTGGCTAGATTTGGTTTGGTTGATGAAATGAATCAACTTTATACTGAGATGTTGGAGGAATTCGTTTCTATGGATATCTACACGTTTAATTTGATGATTAATGTGTATTGTAAGATGGGATTTGTGAAAGAGGCTAAGCAGTTTATGTGTAAGATGATTCAAGCTGGATTGAGTCCTGATTACTTCACATCTACATCTTTTATTCTCGGGTATTGTAGAAGTAAAGATGTCGATTCGGCTTTTCGGGTTTTTGAAGAGATGCCTAATAGAAATGAGGTTTCTTACAATCAGCTTATACATGGTCTTTGTGAAGCTGGGAGGATCGATGAAGCTGTGAGCTTGTTTGTGAGAATGAAGGATGATTGTTGTTATCCTAATGTTTATACGTATACTGCATTGATTAAGGGACTTTGTAGGAAGAATGTGCATAAGGCAATGGGACTTCTTGATGAGATGTTAGAGCGTAATTTGGTTCCGGATCTGATTACTTATAATTCGTTGATTGCTGGACAGTGTAGAGCTGGTCATTTGGATAGTGCTTATAGGTTGCTTAGTTTGATGAAAGAAAGAGGATTGGTTCCGGACCAGCGGACTTATGGGTGTTTCATTGATTTTCTGTGTAAAAGTAACCGGGTAGAAGAAGCTCGTCGCTTGTTTGATTCTCTTACGGAGGAAGGAGTGAGTGCGAATGTCATCATGTACTCTGTTCTGATTGACGGATACTGTAAAGTTGGGAAAGTGGACGAGGCTGGTTGTTTGTTTGAGAAAATGCTGAGTAAGAATTGCTCGCCGAATGCTTATACTTTTAATGCCCTGATTCATGGGCTATGCAGTGCTGGAAATTTGAAAGAAGCCTTGTCACTGTTTGATCAGATGGTGAAGATGGGTCTAAAGCCTACAGTCTACACATTTAATATTCTGATTGGACGAATGCTAAAACAAGGAGATTTTGATGATGCCCATAAATGTCTTCAAAAAATGATGTCATCTGGAGAGAAGCCTGTTGCACGTACTTACAACGCGTTTATCGAGGTGTATTGTAGTGCAGGGAAAGTGCAAGAAGCGGAGGATATGATGGTGCAGATGAAGGAAGAAGGTGTTCCTCCAGATGATTTCACTTATACATCACTGATCAAAGCTTATGGAAAACTAGGACTGACATATTCTGCGTTTGATGTTCTGAAGAGCATGTTTGATGCTGACTGTGAACCTTCTCACCATACATTTTTATCTCTGATCAAACAGCTGTTCGACAAGAGATATGTAGTAGAGAAAAGCGGTGAAACAGGAGTAGAGTCGGTGTCTAATTTTGGGGATGTGCCGGGTAGTAATATGTGGAAGATGATGGAGTTTGATATTGTTATCGAACTTTTTGAGGAGATGGAAAAACATGGGTGTACACCTGATTCTAAATGCTATGAGAAGCTCATATCGGGAATCTGTAAAGTCGAGAATCTAGGAATAGCACTGAAGCTGTTGGATCAGATGCAAAAAGAAGGAATATCTCCTAGTGAGATGGTTTTTAATGCAGTGATTAGCTGTTGCTGCAAGCTACAAAAGTATGGAGAAGCTGCAAATATTGTTGAAGATATGATATGCAGTGGTCACTCACCGCAGTTAGAGCATTGCAAAACGTTGATTTGTGGACTCTATGAAGAAGGAGAAACAGAGAGAGGAAATTCAGTTTTCAAGAAGCTTCGTGGATGTGGTTACAACGATGATGAAATAGCTTGGAAAATCCTCATTGATGGTATGCTCAAGCAGGGACTTGTAGAAGAATTTTCTCAACTGTTCGAAGAAATGGAAAAAAATGGTTGCAATTTCAGTCCTCGAACATATTCAATACTTACTCAGAAGCTTCACGGAAAAGACTGATGCAGAGGAGCCTTATTTTCTTGCTGTTGATTACGTTTATGTTCTTAAATTTGTTTTAAATTAAGTAGCTATGTAAATAGGCACAAGAAGCTTGTTTAAGTAGTAATGTCGTAGATATATCAGACACACGAAGCTTCTGTGTTCTTCTCCATTGGTCTCAAATACTATCACTACAAGATTTTTCCAAACACAAAGCCTAACCGGTTCTGTAATGGGCTTTAGATGGGCCATGTCATGTTCTTTGGGCCAAAGATAAAACCCTTCTCTTGCGATTAGTCCTCGTCAAAATCTCTCCGGCGAGACGGCCGTCGTTGTTTTTCATCTTTTCCCTTTGCTCCAGCGTTCAGGTACGAGTTTTGATTTCCATGTCTCTGTTATATTTCGTTCTATGTCACCATTAAGATTCAAATTTCATTGTTGAAGATAAAAATTGGATTTTTTCTGTGGTTGCAGTTGAAGAACCCTGTTCTGGGTTTTAGATTTGATGTCTTGGCTTATTCAAAATCGCATTGGAAACACCTTGTTACGCCTTAAACCTTCTTCGTCTTCTATCGCTATTTTCTCTACGTTCATCAAGAATCTTTCTACAGCCTCGGAGCAATTACCTCTTGATGAATCTTCACAGTCTGAGGAGATATGGAATGTTATTGTAGGTAGAGACGGTGATAGAGATAGTGAAGATGATGTTTTTAAACGTCTATCTAACGATGAGATATGTAACAGAGTTAATCTCTCTGATGGTTTGGTTTATAAGCTGCTTCATAGGTTTAGAGATGATTGGAAATCTGCGCTTGGTGTTTTGAACTGGGCTGAGTCTTGTAAAGGGCATAAACATTCGAATGATGCTTATGATATGGCGGTGGATATTCTCGGGAAGGCGAAGAAATGGGATCGGTTGAAGGTGTTTGTGGAGAGAATGAGAGGAGATAAGCTTGTTACTTTGAATACGATTGCTAAGATCATGAGGAGATTTGCTGGTGCAGGGGAATGGGAAGAAGCTGTGGGAATATTTGATAAGTTGGGTGAATTTGGATTGGAGAAGAACACCGAATCGATGAATTTGTTGCTTGATACACTTTGCAAGGAGAAAAGAGTTGAGCAGGCTCGAGTAGTTTTGCTAGAGCTTAAGTCACATATTACACCAAATGCTCATACGTTTAATATCTTCATTCACGGTTGGTGTAAGGCAAATAGAGTCGAGGAAGCTCTTTGGACGATCCAAGAGATGAAAGGCCATGGTTTTCGTCCTTGTGTTATTAGCTATACGACTATTATAAGGTGTTATTGCCAGCAGTCTGAGTTTGTCAAGGTCTATGAGATGCTAAGTGAAATGGAAGCAAATGGGTCTCCTCCAAATTCTATTACTTACACAACTATAATGTCTTCTCTTAATGCACAGAAAGAGTTTGAGGAGGCTTTACGGGTAGCTACAAGGATGAAAAGATCTGGTTGTCAACCTGATTCTCTTTTCTACAACTGTTTGATTCACACTCTTGCTCGATCTGGTCGGTTAGAAGAAGCTGAGCGGGTTTTCAGAGTCGAGATGCCAGAGCTTGGTGTTTCCATTAATACATCTACCTACAACTCCATGATTGCTATGTATTGTCATCATGATGAGGAAGATAAGGCGATTGAGCTTCTCAAGGAAATGGAAAGTTCAAACCTTTGTAATCCCGATGTTCATACGTATCAACCTCTGCTGAGATCTTGTTTTAAGAGAGGAGATGTTGTTGAGGTTGGGAAATTATTGAAAGAAATGGTGACTAAACATCATCTCAGCCTTGATGAATCGACTTATACGTTTCTGATACAGAGGTTATGCAGAGCTAATATATGTGAGTGGGCGTATTGTCTATTCGAAGAGATGATTAGCCAAGATATCACGCCGAGGCACCGGACTTGTTTGCTGCTTTTGGAAGAGGTCAAGAAGAAGAATATGCATGAATCCGCTGAGAGAATCGAACACATCATGAAGACTGTGAAACTTACTGCCCCTGTAAAGTGAGGTTATTAGTTATTACAATGGCTTGACTGTTGCTTACCAGATTGTGATGAGAAGTGGTCTCTTCCTGCTTGAGAAAGAAACAAGACCGGACCATGCATAAAGATGGTCATTGTGTTGTTTATTCAAGCACATTGTAGTGTAGATTTCAAGTTCTTTGGTCAATGCATAAGAAACTCGGACTTCGAATTCAAGAAGAGTTGTTAAGATTTGGAACTCTGGAGTTGATTGATTCTGACACAATCTTGATGATAAGAAGTTATCGCAAGTTTTGTTTGTTGTCTGTTTTGACTCAATCTTTGTAAACGTCTCTTCATTGAGACATATCGAGATCTAGAGTTATGCCAGGATTATTCACATCAAGACTAATTTATGGGAGTGTACATAAGTGGGATCCAAGATTTTTTTTTTTTTTAATGAGCATTGAGTTTATAGACAAATACATGTGCATTAAGATGCGTCCACACTTCACAGTTCACACCGACATAGGTAGATCCATATTACCCCAAACAAAACAAAATTTATAGTTTTGGGTATTTTTGAAATTATTATTAAAATAAAATAAAATAAAATTGAGTAGTCTTCTTCAACTTCATAATGATGGTTAAGCTTTAACTACAAATCATGCATATTTAATGAATTATTGATTAGATATTATTAATAATAAGGGCCCTCAAATGTTAGCTGCCACAAGTGGGCACTTTTTCTTTGGTCTACATTATTCGAAATTTAGATTATTTAGAACAATTACATGTCGATTTATTGTGCACAAAGTAACAAAACTACCAATACCTCCATCATTCAATTATTTGCTTATACAATTTCTTAAACATTTTAAACTTTACTGAATAATGGATTGTCAGTACTTTTTACTGAAAAAGGTAACCATAACCAAATTCTTGCTGCATTTAAATATTCTTACACATTCTTCTTTCTTTCTGAAAAATCAACAGCTTTTCATAATTTACAAAACTTTTTGAAGATCATAAAATGATTTATTACAAAAAAAAAAAAAAGATAAATCCCGTAAGATATGGTCCACTCACGGGAATGGAATCTGTATATTTTCGATGCTCCCAAAAATACTAATTTTTTCTTTTTCTGGTGAAACATACACACAAGTTCCGTCTTCGCCACAACAACACAATCTTCAAGGTTTCTCCTTTTTGTTGTCTTCTCTTCTGCTTCATCACTTTGTGTTCGTCGTTAAAAAATCTCCATTGTTTTCAAACCATTCAAATTGATCTTTGGTTCACTAAAATCGAAGAAGACCCGGTTTACTATCTAAACCGGAAATGCCACCGCCGATATTTCCTCTCCGGTGGGAAAGTACCGGTGACCAGTGGTGGTACGCTTCACCGATCGATTGTGCCGCGGCAAATGGTTTATACGACGTCGTCATCGAGCTTCTTCATCAAGACACAAACCTCCTCGTGAAACTCACTTCCCTCCGCCGTATCCGCCGCCTCGAAACCGTCTGGGACGACGGAGACGGGAATAACTGCCACGTGGCTCTAAACCGTTCCCGCGTAGCGAGGAGGCTATTGGAAGAGTGCGAAATCGGAAACGGAGACAACTCCCTCATCAGAGCTGGATACGGAGGCTGGTTGCTCTACACCGCCGCTTCCGCCGGAGATTTAGAATTCGTGAAAAAGCTTCTAGAGAGAGATCCACTTCTAGTCTTCGGAGAAGGAGAGTACGGCGTCACTGATATCCTCTACGCGGCGGCTCGTGGTCGAAACGACGACGTTTTCCGCCTTCTTCTCGATTTCGCATTGTTGCCGGCTGGTATCGCCGGCGTCGAAGAAATCGACGGAGAAAAATTAACAGAGAAACAGTTAATAGTCAAAGAGGAGATGGTTAAAAGAGGGGTCCACAGTGCCGCGAGAGGCGGACACGTGGCAATCCTCGATGAACTCTTACTCTCTTGCAAATACGACGCCGTTTCAATTCTCAGAGATGCTCATGGTTCTACTCTGTTACACTCTGCTTCTAGCAGAGCTCAAATCCAAGTAAGAACACAAATCAAATAATTATTCACATATACATATTTATTAATGCATATACTGATCTATGAATATGATAATGTAGGTGGTGAAGTATCTTATATCGAAGTATAATTCGATAATGGAGGTTAAAGACAGCCATGGAAACACAGCTTTACATATAGCTGCTTACAAGGGTCATTTAGATGTAGTAGAAGCTCTTATAAACGAATATCCACAGTTGATTTATGTTGTTAATGGAGATGGTGACACGTTTCTTCACACGGTCGTGTCTGGTTTTGCTGCGTCTGGGTTTAAGCGGTTAGACCGACAGATGGAGCTTTTGAAGAAGTTAGTCTCAGGAGGAGGAAGCTGGTCCGTTGACTTTTCTGAGATTGTCAACGTTAGAAATGGTAACGGAAGAACAGTGATTCATTTAGCTGTGATGGATACTCTTAACGCCGTTAGACCTGACGTCGTTGAGACTCTGATGAGAATCCCTGGCGTTGATCTTAACGTCGTTGATTCTTATGGAATGACTGCCGTTGATTTGCTTAAACGCCAAACGCCGAAAACAGTGGTTTCTGAATTGTTGATCAAACGGCTTGTATCCGCCGGTGGGAGATCAAACTGCGGTGAAAACGTTTCGCGGTTGAGAGAAGAGCGTTATGGATTCTGCGGTAGTCCAGGAACTTCGTTTGAGATATCTGATTCTGAGATTTTTCTCTTCACGGCGGCGAGAACAGATCAAACCGCTGCAAACGCTGAATTTAGTCCAGACAAAGAGAGTTTTGACGGAATCAGTGAGTGTTCGACTGAAATCTCGACGCATTCTAAACGCAAACGCCGCGGTGGTGGCGGTACAGGAGCGCGTCTTAAGCTGCTTTTACGGTGGGCGAAGAGAGAAGAATCGGAGGAGAATCGCCGTTTCTCCGGAGATAACAACAATCGTCGTGTTCCTCTCAGAGAGATTTATTCGCCGTCGTCTTGTAACAAAGGAAAAGCGTTTCCGATGAGAACAGAGAGTGGTGATCTCCCGAGTTTATCGGTGAGGCTGAAATTCACACAAGGGTTAATGAAAGGAGTCGTGGTTCAGGAATCTCCGAGGTTCCTGTTTTCGCCTCCCGCGGTATCCGATTACTCTCGAGCTCCGTCGTCGGCTTGTTCGTCACCGTTTCAGACGGTTTCTTCGGAATTAGGGAGAAGAACACCTGCGATGAAGAAACATAGATCTTTTATGAACAGATACTTGTGTTTTGGTGGTAAAGGATTAGCCATTGATGGTTCTTCTGAGATGATCAGTAATGGCTTCGTCCCCAGAGTTTCAAACGAGTGATGTCTTTGGTTTCTTCTTGAAATACATAGTTTTCTTTTGTCACACGTAACCTAACCCTCATGGGTTACATTAACTTCATATAAATGTAAGAAAAGGGAATGAAAAATAGATTATTGATTTTAACAAGTGTGGAAACATTTTTTACGTTTTTTGTTATTGGGATAACTAGTAAATTATCTAAATCCATTTAGTTTCCTTTTTGTTATCTAGGTTCAGACCAAAATCTATTTCGTATGTAATCAGTAATCTAAATCCATGTATTTTCAACACTTATTACAACATACATTGTTTGTATTTTTTACTCACAAATTATATATCTATATATACATTTTTGGATGACTTTTAGCAAATAAATCCTGGAGTTGGAATGTATTTACGGATGAATGCCATTGACATTAATTATTTAAATTTGAAAAATATTAATTAAAGATATTACCAACACGATTTCGAGAATCATAAATTCATATCTTCCTTAATTTTCTGAGTCATTAATGTGATAATCTTTAGGAAATATTTCTCTGTAAAAAAAAAAATCCACATTAATGAAGGCATTAAAATCGACACTAACAATTAAATTATTTAGATATTCAATTATTTTAAGATTCTTATATCTTATTTGATATTTTTTTTTTAATATCTCATTCTTTAATTACTGCGTTTAGAATCTATTGGTTGTTACCTATTTTTTGGTAAAATTTATTGGTTGTTACTTAATAAGTAATTATGGTGCGTTTATTTTAGTTAATATCTAATTTAAAGGATTTATTTTCTTTTATTATTAATAAACGAATAACATGTATAGAAATAAAAGATTTTTCTTGCGACTCCATAATAAAAATATTAAACTCTTATTTTCTACATTTCTTACACATAATATCCTCTTATTCAATAACAAAAAATATATATTGCATATTTTTAAAAATATTTATAATATTTAAATTATATAAAAAGTTTGTAATATTAATATTATTTCAACTCTATACAAATTTAATATATATGTATATATATCTTATGGGAACCATTTAAAAGAAATTTTTAAATTGACTTGAATTATATAGCTTTTAAATAAAAGTATTATTAAAAAGAAAAATAACTAAATGATGTTTAATTTCACGGGACGGATAATATGATGGGACGGGTTTGGGTTGATATTTATAAAAGATAGTATACCACAGGTGAAACCCTAAAATTAACAATCAAAATAATCTATCAAACAAATTATATTTTGATTTTTTTAAGAAAATATAGCCCCGCGGTGTACCGCGGGTTAAAATCTAGTATATATATACTTTGAACAAAGGTATATTGGTATTCTTTTAAACTAATTAACTATGTCAGCATCGGAAGAAAACACCCTCTGGACATGTCGCACTATGTTCACGTCCAACGCAAAAGCTTTAGCCAAAAGCTTTGGATCAATCAAGGGGTTTGACCCGAAAACCGCGTTACCTACTGGGATCACACCGGGGTTTTGACTCCCGTATGCGCTAATCGCAACCGCATTTGTCTTCTTATTGTTGTTTGCATGAAACTGTACCAAACCGATGGGAAAAACCAACACATCTCCGGGATAAAGAACTTTGGAAAAGAGCGTATAGTTGTATTCGTTTGACGACACAAATCCGACTGAGAGCTCTCCCTTGAGGACTAAGATGATCTGGGAGGCACGTGGGTGTATGTGCGGTGAAAGTTGACCGCCGGGGGCGAAATCTAAGCGGGCAATGGCAACCCCAAGAGTGTTGAGACCAGGGATTAAGCTGACATCAACATTAGTGATCGATGCGCCAAGGCGGTTGTTGGTGTTTCCGGGAATGTTTAGGCCAGAATAATAAAAATCATTGGCAGTTACTAGTTTTGGATCTTTACAAAACTTTCCATTCACGAAAACTGCGAAAAATACAAATAAAGATTACTGTTGAGGTTTAAATGATATAAATTGTTGCAATTATTATTTGTTTGATATAAAGTTAATATTCTAACCAGCCAACACAAACATAAACTATACAATCAGACTAGATTATATAATTAAAATCATTTTAAATGGTTATTAATGAATCTAGGTCGGTATAATATCCTGTCTCAAAGATATCAAAGGAGCCATGTATGTGCAACATATAGAGAGATTACCTCCATTAGTTTCGTTGGTGGCAACACAGTATAGTCTTGAAGAGGATTTGGATCGTAACAATATACAAATGAAGATGCTAAAGCCAACAAGATGATTTTAGCTACAAGAAACTGAACAAGACCTTTCATCATATTGAAATAAAATGTTTGTGTGGTTTGTTTTCCCCTTTATTTTGTGGATTTGAGCGATGATGCATGAGAATAATGCATGCGCTGTATATATAGCCTAAGAAGTCGTCCACAAACATATGATTTTAGCTTACAAGTAGTAAATTGTAGAACATCAGCTGGACCTAGTTTCCACGGAAAAATCAAGGCCCAATATAGGAAAATTTGGAATTCTGGGAAGTGCTTATTATACTTGCACACAACCAAGACATTTAATCACACATTAACCGCACATTTAAAATTGTAGAAATTTTAAATCACTGTTACATTATCATACACATAAGCTACACACAAGATGTACTAAAGAGAAACTACATCCACTAATTATCTTTACTTTTGTGATCGTATTGTTCAAGTAAATCCATAGATGGCTTCATATGAGTAAGGTTTGACCGTCTCATATGAGTTCATGTTAACCGGAACAAGGATAATTTTTTTTTAGTTATCTCCTATATATATATTATGCTTTGACATTTTTTCCAAGAAATTCAGAAGAAATTGATCTATTATGCTTTAGAAAACAGTTGTATTTTGGACTTTCATCATATTTTACAACGGTTATTAAACAGGGGCAAATTTGATAAATTCATATAAACGTGAGAAGAAGTGATTATGCTTTGCTTGATGACCAAAGTATACAAGCATGCACATATTATACTTGCACACAACCAAGACATTAATCACACATTTAAAATTGTAGAAATTTCAAATTATTATCATACACATAAGCTACGTACACACAAGCTATACTATAGAAAAATTAAATCCACTAGTTATCTTTAGTTGTTTGTGTTGGTGTTTTGAAGCAATGAAGATATCTCTTCTCTTTTAAAGAAGACAAGAACAAAATAGAAAACTTTTGATTGAATCGAAACTTTTGTTTTATTTACTCGAAAACTTTATATGAGGACAACACTTGCACTTATATAGTTTTCTACATAACAAAACCGTAGATAACCGTTGTAACAGTTGTGTCTTATCCAACAAGTCACAACTCTTACACACACCCTTTCGTAACAAGTCACGGTTAACACATACCGGTTGACTTTACAACACACTTAATAATGTGTTATATAGAATAATATAAGACTAAACTCAATTATCACTAACAGTTTGATCGTATTGTTCAAGTAAATAAATGAATATCCGATCCATAGATGGCTTCATATGCCACTAGTCCAGACAGAGAGAGTTTTGACGGAATCAATGAGTGTTCGACTGAAATCTCGACGCATTCGAAACGCAAACGCCGCGGTGGTGGCGGTGCAGGAGCGCGTCTTAAGCTTCTTTTACGGTGGGCGAAGAGGGAAGAATCGGAGGAGAATCGCCGTTAATTACTCCGGAGACAACAACGGTCGTCTTGTTCCTATCAAAGAGATGTATTCGCCGTCGTCTTGTAACAGAGGAAGAGCGTTTCCGATGAGAACAGAGAGTGGTGATCTTCCGAGTTTATCGGTGAGACTGAAATTCACACAAGGGTTAATAAAAGGAGTCGTGGTTCAGGAATCTCCGAGGTTCCTGTTTTCGCCTCCCGCGGTATCCGATTACTCTCGAGCTCTGTCGTCTGCTTGTTCGTCGCCGTTTCAGACGGTTTCTTCGGAAGAACACCTGCGATGAAGAAAAATGGATCATTTATGAACAGATATTTGTTTTTTGGTGGTAAAGGATTAGCCATTGATGGTTCTTCTGAGAAGATCAGTAATGGCTCTGGTTATCGTCTTCGTCCCCGGAGTGATGTCTTTGGTTTCTTGAAATACATAAGTTTTCTTTTTTTCACACGTAAGAAAAGTGAATTAAAAATAGATTATTGGTTTTTAAAATGGGAACCTTAATTAAGTGTGGATATATTGTTATCATTATCTGTGATCAGGATAACTAAAAAATACTTATTAGTTTCCTTTTTTTTCTTTCTAAATCCTATTTTGTATTAGACTAACAATTACTTAGTTTCCTTTTTTCCAATTTCCAATTTCCTTTCTTATCTATTTGTTCAGCCCTAACTCTATTTCCAATATATAATCAGGAGATTTTAGACTCTATATCTAAAGTCTAAACACTTGTTCCATAAACTTCATCAAAACATCAAAACCCTAGCTTCCCTCAATCGTTCTTACTGTTGACTCTCTGTATAATCGAACGAGAAGACGTTCTGTTTTAATTTGTGCTGTTTCTCTGTCGGGTTTTCCTCAAGTTTGTAAGAATGGTTACAGAAAACAAACTGAGGATAGAGGTTGGCTCTGAAGCCAATCGATCGAGGAAGAAGCGTGGAGCCAAAGAGGTAGAAGAGGTTAATGTTGATCAGACAAATACGAAGAAGAAGCAAAAGCTGGATCGTGAGTTGTCCTTGCGTAGTCGGTGTCATAAGGTACTAAAATCGTTGAAAGAGGAATGGTTTGGTTGGCGTTTTGAGAACCTCGTCACGGACAATCCTGATTATTTCTCTGCTATATCAAAGCCAATGGATTTCGTCACAATCAAATCTAAACTCGACAAGAATCTCTACGTAAATACCGTACGAGAGTTTCCGGAAGATGTTCGCTTAGTCTTCGCCAACGCGGTTCGCTATTATCCTCCTGAGAATATGCTTCACAAGAACGCTAAGAGGCTTAAGAAGGTTTTCGAGATCAGATGGGAATCCGTAAAGAAGAAGTTAGCTTCTGAAGTTTCCAGGATTGAACAAAAGGATAATCCTGAGAGCAAATCAGATCAAGGTTCAAAAGGGTTTGCTATGAAAATGCCTTTATCTCCTAAGAAAGCTCTCCGTGCGGCAACAATCAGGATTCGATTTTCAGATGCTATCGTGAAAGCCAGATATAGAAAGCTCATTGACGAGAGTAGTAACAAGGCTGATGTGATGATGAGAATGAAGAAAGAAAAGCAACTTTTAGAAACAAGGGAACGTCAAGTGAAAGCTACAGTTGAAGCTGAGACTAGAGCCGCCAGGTTGAAAGCCGTACGCGAGGAACGGCTTGCACGAGAGAAGTTGGAAGAAGAAGCCAAATCCAATTTCGAAGATCACTTGGAAACTGAGAAGGAGATAGTGAAACTCTGTGGTGGATCCTATTTAGCAAGAACTCGGTGTCTTAAAGATCTTGGTCTGGTTTTAAGAATTGATTATTGGCCGGAACTGGAAGAGATTAAGGAGGAAGGAGAGATCTAGTCAAGTTTCTATTCAGCATTAGAAGAATCATGTTGGCCAATTGCTCTAGCAGTTTCAGTTCCTTGCTTTGCAAGTATCTCTTCAGCTCGCTATTTACTGGTTAGCTTTTAGTTTTGTTACAGTATTTTTGTTTTTGTTGATTTAAGTAAAACTATGTTTTATCAGGAATTAGAGAAGTTTGCGGCAAAAATCAGTACGGGTTACATCACTTAAACTGGTGTGCTGTCGTCTACAACCGTTTTCTAAAGTAACAAGTAATAGTAGACTTAAAACATTGCAGTCTCTCACAATTATGGAGTTTGGCACTTCTTCCCAGCAATCTCATGGCTCATGGCTTGTTCATAGCAAGAACATACTTGAATTAACTTCAATCTGTCACAACCAAAGAAGAAAAAAGAAACTGAAAATATATAGACAGACAGGAATGGCAACTACAGTGAATCTATAAACGCAAGAGATAGCTGGAAATTTGAGAATATCACCAACATTTGGTTAACACTTAGATGCATCAAAGAAGGAAAAAAATTGGTTAAGGATACAAAAGAGGATACGGATTCACACATAATTGCTGATGCTCCAGGTAAACTTTTACTGCAAGATCATCGGAATAAACCACCCCATTTCAAAGTCAGACTAGCCCACACGATGGTAAGGAGATAGACAGATGTTTTTTTAAATGACTTACCTTCTTTTAAGTTCACTCCCTTTCTGTTGGTATGTATCTATCTTCAAAAGAATTTTGATTTCTAGGTTCCCGACTGCAGCGGTCATAAGGATCATCCCTTTTGGTCTTACAATCTGAAGAACTCTTCTCACGAGATGATCTGTGGTTTCGATGATAAGATTTCCTTTCAAGGCTATGTCGTTCGCTCCTTGTGAATTTGTCATCTCTACGATCACTGTGCTTGTCATCTCTTCGATCACCGTGCTTATATGATCTGTGACTCTGTTGTCTCTGCGAGCTACCTGAATCATACTCAACATGCCGCTTTACTTTATCTGAATTGTTTCTGTCATCCATTGGATATTCAATAGCTGCACGGTTCTCTCCTTTCCATTGCTTATAGAAGCTTGATGATGCGTCTGTTGATGTTGGTGGTGCAGTATTGTATCCAAAGTCACTTTCTTTCTGATCGCTGCCTATAGGAGACGGGGATTGTAATGGCATTCCTTTCTCAAAACACCCAATACCTCCTGCTAACTTAATTTCTTCTGTATATTCTTCTATTATATCATGTAACACCTACAAGACAAAAGATGGAGAAAACTCATTGAAAGAAGAGGATAATATACGTTTATTGCTAACTGAATGGTGGTCATAACTGAAAGTATGAATATAGCAAGAATCAGTTTTTTCATAAAATCTGCAAAATGCCTCAACAATACAATACTAGAGCCAACATATTCTACATTTTTTCTAACAATATTTCGATGAGACTGTCCAAACATTGACCATTTTGCAGCAAAACATTCACAACACTGAAAATTGTGATTATCATGGGCAGTTAGGCACAGAAGAGGAAACAGCTTCTTACCTGTCGAGGCGTTCGTTTCACCTTCTTTCCACGGTATGACATTCTCCGACGCTTATAATCTCTCTCTTCTGCTAAAAGCTCTTCCCTTGTCTTCATTTTATTCATATCCTACACATGATAGACAATAAAATATATGAATTTCGGTTCCTTCAATAAAAGTTCCCTACAGTGATATTAGTTTCCTTCATGTTATATAACATTTAGTTTAGTATTAACCTGAGTTGATGAGCGTTGTCTCGGAAGACCATCATGATCAATAATAGGTCGGTAGCTACAACGTCTATTCCGTTCCTCATCAGCTTTAGCTGTCATAACACCAAGCTCAGCCGCCCTACAGATTGACAGACAGAGACATCATGAGGAATCAAACTCAGATCCAAACATGATATGATGCTTTAATAAACAAATAGAATCGCCTTTGAAAGATTTCAAATCTACCGCTGATATCTCGTTAGTGGTTGGGCATATCGAACTGCCCTTATTTTTCCTTCAAGCAAGGATCTTTCATACAAAGCTGCAACAGCTGCTGCAACACGAGACACAGAAATCACCTGTGGACTGTCCAAAGTTTTGCCACCTTCCCCACCTGAACTATTTTCAAAGGGCTTCACCATCTTCACATCCTTATTACTCAAGCTTGCATCATCCAAATCCTCGAGAACTCCAGAGCATTTAGGTCTTGTTCCTTCTGACTGAAACAACATTACCCGAAAGGCAGATTCTACTATGCACTGTTTAAACATGTCCAAAGCAAAATACTTGCCATTTCCTTCTCCATACAAGACAGCAAGTTGAGAAGCTAACCAAGACAACACTTGAATCAAGACTGGACACTCAAATGTTCTACTTTTGCAGCTCATAATCTGCTTCTCACCAACAGCATTAGCATCAGACTCTATCAATCTACAAGCTTCTTTCACAGCCGATTTGAGACACAACCGAAAGAGCAAGAATACATGATCCCTCATGAATGTATCGATTATAACACCATATCTCGTCGACTTAACCAGAATCCATGTCCTCAAGTCGCTCGTTGCAATCGCTTTTGAACCCACAATCGAAGAAAGAACACTATAGGAATACGAACTTGGGAAATCCCTCCATTGATTAATCTCACTCTTTATTGCACAGAGATCAGACGGTAAAATCCCTAACCATTTATCCAACATACTACCTTTCTCCTTCTCATCAGAAACTACAAAATCGTTGCATTCCACAGATAGAACATTAGGAAGTGTTAAAGTTGGCTTTTTACCATCGAGCTCAGAGAAGTTAACAGCTCCTGGACAATCTCTGTAGAAGAAATTTCTCCCAAAATCAGCCAAGTCATCTAAAGAGACACAGAGATCACCGTTATTATTCAACTGTAGTTCACATGGTAACTCGAGCGTGTTCCGGTAACAACTAAAGGATCCAAGAATATGAGTGAGGTCAAGAGGATTTGGGCAACGAAGTGAATGAAGAAAGAGAGCTTCAGGTGGCATTAAGTGATTTGAATCGAAAGGGCAACGAACGAAACCGCCATTTTCGTCCTTCTGGAGAAGCGAAGAGTGGTCTAAAGCTAGATTTTGCGAGAGAGAATCTAAGGTTCTTTGACATTCCGACAACAGGGATTGTAAAGAAGTGAGTGTACCGGAGAGCTCGTGAATCGGCGGCGGAGACGGAGGAGCGATGGAGTAATTGTTAGGATTTTGAAGATGAGGTGGAGGAGGTCGGAAGAAGATATTAGGATTAGGATTTGGAGGAGGAACGTGGTGGAAGAAGTTCGGATTAGGGTGTTGATAGTGAGGAAACGACGGTGGTCGATCCATGAGTTCCGGCGACGGCGAACTTCACCGAAATCGTTGTCAGTTGTGTGATTCGAAAGTAAACGTTTCTGTTTGCGTACTTTAACTGGATAGTGCCCATTTAATCAGGCCCATCAATCTCTTTATTCGGCCCATATATTTTTTCTTAAAATAGATTAAAACCTAGCTTATTCATTATTTTCCTTGAAAAAATAGTAGTGTAGTATATTCCAAAAATCCAAATATTCAGGTCTCTTAATTTGTGATAATCTCTATCTGATAAGGCACAAGTCAATTCACAAAAAATTGCCACATTCTCTTTTTGACACCTGTCATAAGTCCCATTTTTTCACCTTTCAGGATTGTAACAAGAAAAACCTTATTATTAAATTTAAAAAAACTTATTATTAAATTAAAAAAAATATTACGACAAAAAAAATTCAACTGCTCGTTTTTTTCCACGATCTATATTCCCCACTTCATCACCTTTCCTCTTCAACAATTGGAAAAAAATATTATTTCTTCCGCCTCTTACTTTGCCTCTCCTCTTCCCATTATTTCCTTCTTGGATTCCAATTCATCTATAGGGTATGGTGGCGTTACATGATTTACTTTTAGGGTTCATCATCAATCACATGTCTCTTCCTCTATGCAAGTTTTCGGATTTTTCAAGTTTATAAATTTCGTTATAGTTCAATTATCTTCTCTCAAGTGATTTGGTGTTATTGTGTCTGCAAATTTTAGACTTTTGGCATTACTGTGTCAACCCACTGACCCACATGGTCTATTCTCTTATCTAAATTTCATAAGTTTCTCTGCTCATAAAATTTTCTCTATTTAACAAAAACAACTTTTTATTTGCATGTTCATATTCCAAATTCCAATCTCCAATTATGCCGCTCAATATTACACATATCTCTCAAATAACTCCAGTAATTAATCTTTGTAAAATCAAGGTGATAAGTGTTTGTCTTTGGGGATTTCCACAAAAGATAAACCAGAGGAATTCACAGGAATGAATTTTCTTCTTGTGGATGATAAAGTACAATTTTGTGGGTCTTTCTAAAGTCTCATTAAAATCTGTGATTTCATTATCTATGTTAAGATTTACTTAGAAGAAGGATAAGTGATGAGACTGATATAGAGCTATGTTGTGCTATTACATTATAGTTCTTACCATCTCTAACGTTTGGTATTTAGGCCGTGCAAAGCACGATCCACTACACTAGTTATCTATATTTTATCATTATTCTCGTAGGCTATATAATTACGTATGTCATCAAGAAAACACTGCCTGGTTCACAAAAAAAAAAAAAAATCAAGAAAACACTGCCTGAAGATATTTCACTTTGTTCAAGTCCAACGCAAAAGCTTTAGCCAAAACCTTGGGATCAATCAAAGGTTTCGATCCGAAAACCGCATCACCTATTATGATCCTACCGGGCTCTTGGCTCCCAGCCGCAGAAATCACAACCGCATTTGTCTTCCCAAAATTCGCATGAAAATGTATCAAACCTTTGGGAAACACAAATACATCTCCCGGATAAAGAACTTTGGTGAAGAGCGTGTAGTTGTATTCATTCGACGACACAAATCCAACGAAAAGCTTGCCCTTCATGACTAAGAAGATCTGGCTGCCACGCGGGTGTGTGTGAGGTGGGTCTAGACCACCCGGGGCGAAGTCATAGCGGGCAATGTCCACCCCAAGAGTGTTGAGACCAGGCATTCTTTCGACATCCACGACGGTGATTTTGGAGCCGGGACCGATGCTGGTGTTTCCGGGGACGTTTAAGCCGGAAGTATAGAAATCATTCGTCGTTACACATTTTGGATCTTTGCAGAACTTTCCATTTACATAAACTGTGTAAAACGTCAAAACAAATGTTTTGAGGTTTGAATGATATAATTATGTTACTATGATTTTTGGCATAATATCCAGATTGAAGAATATCAAAGGAGCCATGTCTATGCAACAAATAGAGAGATTACCTCCATTAGTTTCGTTGGTGGCAACACAGTAGTCTTGAAGAGAGGATGGGTCGTAACAATATACAAACGAAGATGCTAAAGCCAACAAAATGATTTTAGCTAAAAGAAAATGCAAAAGACCTTTCATTTTTTTTTTTCTCAAATAGAAATGTTCGTGTGTGTGTTTTTGTTTTTTTTTACTTTTGTGGATTGAGCAATGCTGCGTGAGAAACATGCATGCCTTATATATATATGAATATATCCCACCAAGTCGTCAAAAACATTTGATTTTAGTTTACAAGTAAAATAAATCTACTCTAGATAATAGATTAACGAAGTTTATACGGAAAATCAAAAGTCCAATACAAGGAGATTTAAAATTGTGGGACGTTCATGCTTTTACTTTTTATTTATTAACGTCTAAAGCTTGACTGTATCATTTGAGTTTTGTGTTTGCATATACGTTTCACTTTTAACATTTCTAGTGTTTTTTAGTTTACATACATAAACACAAAAAGATATATGATCTATATATATTTTAGCCTTTTTGATTTTGTGATTTGTAGTAATAAAGAAAATTAATTTATTTAAAATATCAATATAATAATTTAATTTAACACATACAAATGCAACTGTAAAATAATTATCAACACTGAAATCCATTGTGTTTTTTTTTTTTTTTGTCGCAACCATCAGTAATATAACACGATTTTGTTTCCGGACTAAACAATATTTCAAACCGATACATCTTTATAGTTTATGATATTTCAAAAACAAATGTAAGTTCCCTGAATCCCAATTAGTTACGGAAAGGAGAAGTTCCTCGTAAATTTTTTAGAACTTTTGATTTGAGAGTACTAATTAGTATTATAAGTATTGAAGCATTGAATCTGGCGTTTTATGATCAATTTGGAAATTTAAAAACGTGAGAAGAACATTAACCACAAAAATTATTCTGCACACAACCAGAACATTAACCTCAAAAATTATCGGAAAAACATTAACCACTTATGACACTTTTAAAAATTTAGAAATTAGAAACATATAATATTGGTTACTAGCAAAGTTGGGTTCAAAAGTTCATACTTGTTCAAGGAACCAGGAAGAGCTAAAAGCATGACTTGTCAAAGAACAGATTACCAGGTGACTTCCCAACGTTCGACCCCGAGTCATTGTTTGCGTTACTCGATATATCTTCCAATGAGTAGTTCTCTGGGGATGTTCCAGCCTTTTTTGGATCAAACACCATAATGCTCTCAATGATTCAGAACAACTTCAGCGGCGAATTCCCTCAAGACTTCACCAATCCCCCATCTTTGATTTATCTTGATCTTCATGACAACAAAATCTTCGGTAACGTCCGAGTTTTAAATCCCGGTTGTCTTCTTCTCACGAGTACTTATCCTGCGAAACAATTCCCTCGAAAGTTCAATCCCAGAAGGCATATCAAATCTCACAAGTCTCAAGGTCTTGGATCTCTCAGAGAACAATCTTGATGATGGATCTCTCCCTTCATCTCTTGGGAATCTCACAAGCATGAAAGAATCTCTGCCGAGCTCGTCTTTGCCTTTGCCTTTCATGTACAGCTTCACTATCGAAACACACGACTTAGCAGTGAACTGGAAGAATTCAAAGCAAGGTCTTGCCAACAGAAACCTCTACCTCAACACTCTGATAGACCTCTCCAAGAACAAGCTATTCGGAGAAATATCATATTCTTTAGGCAATCTCAAAAGCTTAAAGCTTTTAAACCTCTCATACAACGACATCTCTGGATTGATCCCACAAAGTTTTGGAAATCTTGAGAAGGTAGAGATCTTAGACCTTTCACACAATAACCTCTCTGGCAAAATCCCGCAAACACTATCCCTGAAATGTATTGGAGTTGAGCAACAACAAACTCACAGGTACAACAAACTCAAGAACAGAGGACTGAAGAAAAAAAATCTTTGTTTTCTTAAAAAGAAATGGAAGATTATTAAGATGCTGTAACAATGAAAAAAAGAAAACAGTTTGTGAGCAATCCCTTTTAAGACCACAGTGGTCAAAATGAAGTGATGTTATCAAGAGAGTTAAACAAAGTATTGTCAAATCACTTTCCAAAAAGTTGTGTGTTTTACTCTATGAAAACAAAATCGTTTATAATAATGAAACATTACCACAATACAAATTCACAAAATTTTGTGTTCTTTTGGTGACATGAAGGATTTCAATATAACCCAAAACCTGAGAATAAGACTCTCAATTGTATCTAAAAACATGAACTTTCAGATTGAAGAAATCTTAATTTCATTCTCAAGCTGACTAATAATATAAACTAGACAAAATTTTGTCTAAAAGTTTTTTTTTTTGTAATCATCTCATAGCTTGTTTATTCACAAAGATAGAAGACGAAAAGTGAAGAAGTAATAAAAGTTATTATGAGAGGAGGAAGGTAGGAGCTACATCTCTACTATTTTCATTATATTAGCCAATCAGATGGCTCCATGTCACACCCCTCTCTCACCCATCGCGCGATTTCACGCCCACTCTCACCACTCGCGAGTTGAGCGCGTGTCTCCGTTTTCCGTGGGTGTAAACCCACCAAATGGCCTGTTTTGAAACACACTCGCTCCTTTTTTAAAAAGCCTCGCGTGCCTGACTTTTTATTTTTTCTTAATTAATTCCAACGCAAACCGAACTAATTTCAGAACCAATGAAAACTAAACCGAAATCAATTCTAATTTCAAAAGCAATGAAAACCGAACCGAAATCAATTCTAATTTCAAAACCAATTCTAATTCTAATTTCTCTAGTGGAATCAGTAAATTCTGGACAGAAATTTTCTGGCAATTTCCATGATTTCTCAACATCCCAACGGGAAAGATTAGAGAGCAAAAAGAGGAGAAATCAATCAAAGGTTCTACTTACCTTTTCAGCTACCTCATATGGCCACCCAAAGGTTCCTTCTCCCCAAGCGCAGCTCCATGGTCACTGTATGAGTTTATTACCAAAGGCCTTGAGATCAATCAAACATTGCTTACTGAGTTCATCAGACTCAAAATTATTACCAAAGGCCTTGAGATCAATCAAACATTGCTTAAAGAGTTGGGTTTCTATTATCTCTTTGTATTCTATTCATTCACCTTGCATAAAGAAGCATGTATGCTCCTTCTAGTTAATACAGTCTCTAATTGAACCGGGAAGACCTGCGAATTCGAGAAAAAGAAAATGGCATCATTGGTATAAATATAAATGATATTTTGAGACCTACATTTCTGTCATCAATTGGTATAATATAATATATATATATGTAGGCAAATATCAGCTTACCAATGTGATGATAGGGGAACTCCATCTGGTGGCACATATCTAAGAACTAGCACACAGGCTGCAACGACAGTGAATGCCATTAGAGTGCCTACACTAACCTGTTGGATAAATTACCGATGTGAGCTACTCAGAGAAGGATCGGTTACCGTAATAGAGTGTGTTTAGACGTGTCTCAACTCAATTATATAATGCTAATTACTTCAACAATATCAACACTATCCTACTAATAATGAACCCTCAATTTTCTGTTTGCCTCTAATTGTAGGTGAAAATCTTTCCTTAAGAATTGATACATGTAATGTAGGCAAATATCAGCTTACCATCTCGGACAACTGTGCAACATCCATGAAAAATGCGAGCGCAGCGGCAAGCACGCCAATAGCTATTGTGCTTTTCACTGGTACTTGAGTTCGTGGCTAATAAAAAAATTACAAAGCACTATCAAAACGACATGTATGCATTTGCATAACCCACACAGAACCTGTGTTACTTTTACAGCAAAGAATCTCAATTACAAAATCTCCTGAACTTGGATTTTCAGAACGATAGAATTGGTTAGTACCTGAGCCAAAAAGGAACCCAACAAACTCACGCATAGAGCAGCAATTGCCCCAGTGATTAATTGTACCTGAAATATATAGGAATAATAAGAAAAAGAAAGCAAAGACAAAAGGAAGTATGTGTATATCCATATTCACTAATTAATATAGAGAAATTTGAGTCTCTTTCCAAAATACTTTTCATCTGTTCAATTAAAAAGAAGCAAAATAGTTATATTTTTAAAATGCAGAAAAAAGCAGTATAGATTGAATTGTTGAATGTATCTTTATAACATATCCAAATGGTAACTACGTGATTGAGCACATTTTATGATTTCAGTACCTCCTGCAGTTTCGTTGCCAAGTAGAGAGGAATCAGAAGATTCTATAGCATCCACAAGAAAATTTTCAGTTTCAGCTCCAATTTCATCGGTATCACTCAAAGTTTGAGAAATCTCAATTTTAAACTGGTTTTGATCTTAAACTTTTTGCATCAATTGGAAATACTCTGCATCAAAAATCCATACCAAGGATGTACTCCGATGCAAGGTACAACAGAAGGATACATCTCTCCCATCTCTTTCACCAAGTCCCAATCTTTCTGTCTCCATAAACAAAACCCGTTTAAAATATGTATATATGAGTATAGTAGATAATAGTGATTAAACGATCAGGAAATTACCTCGGAGGTCCATTGACTGCGAAATTGGTTACACCGACAGCTAAAAGCAGCAGATATGAGCTGAGAGGCTTGGTCGATGACCCTCTTGTCTTGGAGGTGACAATGAGCATCAAACAACTTCATTTTCACCGTGAGGTTCTTGGTTCTAAGTTCTAACAGATCCCTGTACAATTACAACTACAACACTTTTTGAGTTTTGACTTTTGAGAATTGGAGCTCTTGAAAAGTAATGTCTCATTCACTCACATCATCAAGGCTGGTTTCTGACTACCTTCACGCTGCTGTAGAAGCGGCGCAGATCCTTCATGGCTTTTTCTTCTATCTGGATTGATCGTATTGGTGATGGAGCATCTATCTCTGGTTTGAACCAGCGATTAGTTCCAGGCGAATCTGATGGAGATCCTTGCCCGGTTGCGACTGTGAAACCTGATGTTTTTGTCTTTGGACTGTGGGACAGAGACTGTTGCTTCTTCACCTGCATTAGACAAGACAAAGACACCGAGAGAAAAATGAGCAGCCGAGTTTTAAATAAGAGCGGTAAAAGTTATTTTAGTGTTCTACTCGCATGTTTTAGAGTGTAATCCCCTAATAAGGTATGATATTAGCAGCCGAGTCAATGCCAAGCACTGAAGGAAAGCATCTGCATAACAACTACAAAAGTAATAATATAAGTGATAAGCATAAATATACTTAAGAGAGAAGAACTACATAAAAAAATTGTCAGTCAACAACTTAATAGATTTCTCTTATAATACTATTGCTAAATATCATCATGCTATAAGCAAGAAAAGTTAAAGATAGATCGATATGTACCTGTTCCCTAAGTTCACAAGGCCAAATGGCTGTAATTGTATCACAATAAGTTTCACAAACAACTCATACGAGAAGCTCATCTGCACAAAAATACAGCAACGTCACTATGGGATCATGGCAGTAGATTTAATCAAGCTAGAAACCAATTATATATTGTAATAACCTCATGGATAGAACTGGAATGTTGAGACATTTTTGACGACTTTGGGGGTCTAAAATGCTAAACAAACGATGTTTTTAATCCACTACATACTTGAACCTTGGGACAGTTTTGGCTTACTAATAGCTTTTGAAGGTAGGAGAAGAGTTGAAGATGACATTGCAGCAGAAGCACTATGTGGTCCCACGAGTTGGAAAATCCACATTCAGACTCTTTTGCATCTGCAGAGAGCTTTGGGTCATCAAAAATCACCAGCCACCACTAAATGTGAAATCTTTGTAGATCAAATACTAAATCTCAAGTATCTAGAATCAATTGTAACTTTAAAAACAACAACTTTCATCAGATTGAGAGAAGAAGACGAAAAACTAAATAATAACATATAAGAGAGGAGCTAGCAACATGTATACTATTTCACTTTTTTAAGAGTTTTTAAGCCAATCAGAAGGCTCTATTTCAGACCCACTCGCACAAAGTGCGCGTTGCGCGAGTGAGAGCAATTCCTGAAGGGGTTTTACCTTTCGGAATCATGCCTTCTTCAATCGACGCACTTCTCTCCAAATTTTCCATCGCGTGAATATTTTTTGTTTTCTTCTCTAAACCAGTTTAAACCGAACCGAAAATCAATTCTAATTTCACTACCATTTAAATCAATTTTAATGTCAAAACCAATGTAAACCAACTAACCGCTTGTCCTCATCGTCGATCCCTCCGACGAACACACCACATCCAATGTCAAGAACAACAAAGGTGATACATACCAGGAATCAGCTACACATACAAATAATGATTCATTGAAATCGATTAACCTTTGAGATCTTCTGATCCAAGTACTGATCAGCTCCACCAGGAAACTTGAATTTGTCATTCTCTTTCAAAACCAAAACAAAATCAGAACACAGATACCTCATCACGGCGCAATTCAATCCCATTCCTTCTTTTGATGACTTGTACGTTATTCAACTGTACGGTAACTCGAGTGTGTTCCGGTAACGAAGGGAATGAGTGAGGTCAAGAGGATTTGGGCAACCAAGTAAATGGAGAAAGAGAGCTTCATGTGGCATAAAGTGAGGGATTTGAAACAAAACCGCCATTTTCGTCCTTGTGGAGAAGAGAAGAGTGGTCTAAAGCTAGATTTGACATTCCGACAACAGCGATATTAAATGAAAAAAATTATTGTTAAATCACTTCCCAAAATGTTGTTTTAGGCCTTAAATATTTTTCCACATGGTTATCTCTTCTTTTACGTACCGTGGTTAACTTTTAAACATGTAAAGAGTTATTTGCCGAATTTCGAATACCAAAACTTACGGACCAACTACGTACGGATTTCGGTTTGTTTTCGACGTGTTTAAAATTTAACACTTATACTAATTTTTAATTATTTTTGTGAAATTGACATGGTTTTAGTTTAAAAATTGTTATTTCTTAAAGTTTAAGTGTTAAATTTGTTTTAAATTTTAGTCAAAATCACTATTATTTTTTAAAAATGAGTTTAAGTTAAATTTATACTACGTGAAAATATTGCCGAACTTCGAACACCAAAGCTTACGGACCAGCTAAGGACAGGATGCCTAAGCGCAGTTAGTTTTCGACGTGTTTAAAATTTAACACTTAAACTTAGTGAAATTGACATGGTTTTAGTTTTAAAAAACTTATTTCTTAAGTTTAAGTGTTAAATTTGTTTTAAATTTTAGTCAAAAACACAATTATTTTTTAAAAATGAGTTTAAGTGTTAAATCTATATTACGTGAAAACATTGCCGAACTTCGAACACCAAAAGCTTACGGACCAATTAAGGACGGGATGCCTAGGCGCGGTTAGTTTTCGACGTGTTTAAAATTTAACACTTAAACTAATTTTTAAAAAGTTTTAGTGAATTGCCATGGTTTTAGTTTTAAAAAAACTTATTTTTTAAGTTTAAGTGTTAAATTTATTATAAATTTTAGTCAAAATCACTATTATTTTTTAAAAATGAGTTTAAGTGTTAAATCTATATTACGTGAAAACATTGCCGAACTTCGAACACCAAAGCTTACGGACCAACTAAGGACAGGATGCCTAGGCGCGGTTAGTTTTCGACGTTTTTAAAATTTAACACTTAAACTAACTTTTAAAAAATAATAGTAAAATTAACATAGTTTTAGTTAAAAGTTTTAAGTGTTAAATTTGTTTTAAATTTTAGTAAAATTTTTATAGTTTAAGTAGCGTCTAGCGCTTTCTTGAACACTGAGTTTAACTAACACTTAATTTTTATAAACTAATTAAATATTTAAACTAATATTAAAGAAAAATAAAAGGAAACAAAAACAAAAAATAAGAATGAAGAAAGGAATACCTGGTTGGATTTGGTAGCAAAGAAGGCCCGATACGAAAAAGCCATTCTAAAGTCAGATTTGAGCCCATCGTTCTTCGGTGACATCCATGTGAATAACCCGTTTAATATTTGGGCCTTCAATTCAACACCAAGGCCCATTGGCCTTTTTGTTCTTTCTCTTACGACACAAACACAAACACATCTTCTTTCTTTCTTTCTTCTCTTGTTACGATCTCTCTCCTCTCTTTTGTTGCAGTCTCTTCTCATCTTCTCCACTCTTGTCTTGATCTCATCTCAAGTAGGATTAAGAATAGGATCAGTTTCCAACATCATCCACCACTTACGACATCCACCCCTAATTGTGACATCGACCTCGGTGGCTAGATCATTATCCGGTGGATTTAGGGCGACTGAAGATGACAGAGGATATCATCATTCACGATGATATATGCTTTCCGGCTCCGATCACCCTAACTCTTAGCAGCGACCTAATTTATTTCAAAGAAGAAGAAGAAGAAGAAGCGAGAAACAGAGAGTTTTGATTTCTCTCACAAGGAAGAAATAGAGTCTCATCTATTTATAAGCAAAGAGGTTCAAAAGAAAAAGGAAATTGCTAATCACAATTAATTAACGGTCACATAAAAGATTTCCTTTTTTCTGTTATTTCCTTTTTCTTTCTTTGCCTTTGTTTCCTTTTTTTTTTTTTGGATTTATGTGAGAGAGAATCTGCTGAGTTTAATTAAGGTGAAGGAAGTCTCAACTCATTGCCTAAGTCGATAAGGCTGATGATCCGATCCTCAATAGTATACTAACCACAACACTGTCTTCTTTCATGTTAGTACCATGATGATTCAAAGTCCAATGAAATGGACTACTTCAAAGTCCAATTTGGCATATATAAGAGATATACATTTTGAATGACTTAACAATGTACATGAAATGTTCTTGTATGTATTTTAATCTTGTGCCAAACTGTTTAATTCTCTTTCGATGCTACTTCAGCAACAACAAAGCTTGAGCTCGACTCCCTTCAGCTGCTGCATTGAACCACCAATCTTAAGCAAGATGATCTGTTGTTTTTCTGGTACAAGTCGTGTAAACCGCATTGTTCAGTAAGCTGTGAGATCGGCCATAGAAGAGATAGATCATGCTTCCAATAAGTAGCCATACCAAGACCCTGATCCATGTCCCAGCTCTGCCATTACAAATTACCAGCTAGGGTTTAGAAACATCCCAATATACTGGTATCATGCATGGGTCCATCAGACTAACTCACCCAATGTTGATGATCAAGTAGGTGTTGATCAATATGCAAAGAACTGGAAGGTATGGGACGAATGGGCAGAGAAACCCTGTAATAGAATCAAATATAGAATGCCAGTAAGAAAATGCGGCTCAAGTATAATATCCAAGTTTAAACGTTCTAACCAGATGATAACCAACTCAGCAAATGAATAGAAACTCTTAAGCAAGCAGCAGTTTTTTAAAAAAGTGAGACCAACCAATTGATGGCTCGCAGAATCTTATATTCAAATAACTTTCTCATTTTTGTGCTGTATGAATAGGCCAAAAAAAAGCTTCAGGCCTTACCTCCTTTGTGTTCAAAGTTGTGCCTTTCTTCATCCTCGTCGATGTAGCCAAGAGTAATCAAACTGCTAAGCAAGATGACTGCACTGACACCACTCACAGTGAACCGAGGAAAACTGCCACAACCAAGAAATAATCTATTAGATACAATCATATTACAAAGATGATTAAATTCTGAAAAGTGCTTCACAAAAATTCTGAAATAGGCATGCATTTTCCAGAGCCAAGATGCTTCACAACCGATGTTTTTAATCCACTACATACTTGAACCTTGGGACAGTTTTGGCTTACTAATAGCTAATGAAGGTAGGAGAAGAGTTGAAGATGACATTGCAGCAGAAGCAGTAGGTGGTTCAGATGTAACATTTCCATGTCCAAGTGCATTCATTTATTCTCTGTATTGAGTGGCCTAGTCTCATAAAGATGATCCTAGCTTGCATTTTTTGAATACTAGGCCTACTTGTAGATACATCACAGGAAACATCAACAGAGACACCGTAATGATTCAAACGCAGTCCCATCCATATTCAGACTCTTTTGCATCTGCAGAGAGCTTCAAGTCATCAAAAATCAACAAATATGAAATCTTTATAGATCAAATACTAAATCTCAAGTATCTAAAATATCACTACCATCAGATCTCAAGTATCTAGAATCATTTGTATCTAAAAAAACAACAACTTTCATCAGATTGAGAGAAGAAGACGAAAAACTAAATAATACTAACAT